>NW_026555331.1:113412372-114012372 GCF_014898055.3 Talpa occidentalis
CTCCTTTTTTTTTTTTTTTTTTTTTTTTTTAAATATTAAATTTTATTTTTATATTCCCCCATACAATTGCAAACGCCCCATTCTGACCCCAATCCTTCCCCTCCCGCCCCCCCCCCAAAAGGTGTCTCTGGTTCATAGTTTTTTGTTGATTTTGATTTTCACTTTCTTATATTCATTTTCCTGGTCCCTTATTTAAGTTTTCTAGATTCCTGCTATGAGTGAGACCATCCGGTATTTTTCTTTTTCTTTTTGGCTTATTTCGCTGAGCATGATCCCTTCCAGTGCCATCCATGTTGCTGCAAATTGCATGTGTTTATCTTTTTGAAATGCTGATGAGTAATATTCCATGGTATATATGTACCACATCTTCTTGATCCAGTCATCTATTTTGGGCATTTGGGGTTTTTCCAAAGCTTAGCTATTGTAAACAGGTGCTGCTATAAACATAGGAGTGCAGGTGCTCTTTGGAATTGATGTTTCTGTGTCCTTTGGGTAAATACCTAGGAGTGGAATTGCTGGATCATATGGAAGCTCTATGTTTAGTAGGTCCAGAAATCTCCACACAGCTCTCCATAGTGGTTGGACCAGTTTGCACTCCCACCAACAGTGCACAAGAGTTCCTTTTTCTCCCACATCCTCGCCAACATTTGTTTGTTGCTAGTTTTTTAATATGTGCCATTCTCACTGGTGTGAGATGGTATCTCATGGTTAGTTTTGATTTGCATTTCCCTGATTACAAGTGATGTTGAAACATTTCATATGTCTGTTGGCCATTTGCATTTCCTCTTCAGAGAAGTTTCTTTTTAGCTCTTCTGCCCATTTTTTGACTGGATTATTTCTTTGTTGTGCTGAGTCTCATCAGCTCTTTGCAGATTTTTGTGATCAGTCCTTTATCATTAGTGTTGGGTGCAAAAATGTTCTCCCAGTGGTGGGTTTCTCTTTGTTTTTGTTATTGTCTCTTTTGCTGTGCAGAAGCTCTTTAATTTGATGTAGTCCCAGCTGTTTATCTTTCTCTTCACTATCACTGCTTTGGGTGATGTGTCTGTAAAAGATGTCTTTGATGTGCAAATCACGTAGTGTTTCGCCCTATATTTCCTTCTATGTATTTTATGGTTTCAGGTCTTATGTCTAGTTCTTTAATCCATTTTGAGTTGATTTTTTGTGTATGGTGTGAGGTAGTGGTCAAGCTTCATTCTTTTGCATGTAGCGACCCAGTTTTCCCAGCACCATTTATTGAACAAACTTTCTTTGCTCCAATGCATAGTCTTTGCTCCTTTGTCAAAGATTAGTTGACCATAAATCTGTGGGTTTTTTCTGGATTTTCTATTCGATTCCATTGGGTCTGTATGTCTGTTCTTGTTCCAATACCATGCAGTTTTGATGATTATGGCTTTGTAGTATAGTTTGAAGTCTGGGAGTGTGATGCCTCCATTTCCTTTCTTTTTTTTTCAGTAGAGCTTTGGCTCTATTCGGGGTTTTTTGGTGATTCCATATGAATTTCATCAAATAATTGTTCTATTTCTTTGAAGAATGCCATTGAGATTTTGATTGGAATAGCATTGAATCTGTATATTGCTTTTGGTAGGATGGCCATTTTAATAATGTTTATTCTTCCAATCCATGAGCAGGGGATGTCTTTCCATTTCTTTGTGTCTTTCTTCTATTTCTTTTAACAGTGTTTTATAGTTTTCTTTGTATAGGTCCTTTACCTCTTTTGTTAGATTTATTCCCAAATATTTGATTTTTTTTGTTTCGATAATAAAAGGGTGGTTTTTTTTGATTTCTTCTTCTTCAGATTTATTGTTTGTGTATAGGAAGGCTACTGACTTTTGCGTGTTGATTTTGTATCCTGCCACTTTACTGAATTGATTGATGAGTTGAATTAGTTTTTCTGTGGAGATTTGGGGTTCTCTATGTATATATCATATCATCTGCAAATAGTGATAGTTTGACTTCTTCTTTTCCTATTTGGATTCCTTGGATGTCTTTCTCTTGTCTTATTGCTCTGGCTAGGACTTCCAGTATTATATTGAAAAGCAGTGGTGAGAGTGGACATCCTTGTCTTGTTCCAGATCTTAATGGAATTGCTTTCAGCTTTTCACCATTGAGAATGATATGGCTGTTGGCTTGTCATAGATGGCCTTTATGATGTTGAGGTATGTTCCTTGTATCCCAAGAATTTCAAGGGCTTTATCATGAATGGGTGTTGCACTTTGTCGAAAGCTTTCTCAGCATCTATTGATATTATCATATGGTTTTTATATTTCTTTTGTTGATGTGTTGGATAACGTTGATTGATTTTCGGATGTTAAACCATCCTTGTGCCCCTGGAATGAATCCAACTTGGTCGTGGTGAATTATCTTATGGATACATTGTTGGATTCTGATAGCTAAAATTTTATTGAGGATTTTTGCATCAGTGTTCATTAGGGAGATTGGCCTATAGTTTTCCTTTTTTGTGTTGTCCTTATTCGGTTTTGGTATTAGTGTAATATTGGCTTCATAGAACGTGTTTGGTATTGTCCCTTCCTTCTCAATTTTTTGGAAGAGTTTGTGAAGGATAGGCACTATTCGTCTCTGAATGTTTGGTAGAATTCATTTTAAATCCATCAGGCCCTGGGCTTTTTTTTTGGGGAGGTTTTTAATTACCATTTCAATTTCGCTGCTTGTAATTGGTCTGTTTAGGTGTTCTATTTCTTCTTTATCTAGCTTGGGGTGATTGTAGAGTTGTAGGAATTTGTCCATCTCCTCTAGATTGTTGAACTTGTTTCCATATAACTGTTCATAGTAGTTGCTGATTATTCTTTTGATTTCTGCTGTGTCCGTTGTGATTTCTCCTCTTTCATTTATGATTCTGTGTATTTGTGCTTTCTCCCTTTTTTCCTTTGTGAGCCTGGCTAGGGGTTTGTCTTTATTATTTTTTCAAAGAACCAGCTCTTGGTTTCATTGATCTTTTGGATTGTTTTTTTAGTTTCAATTTCATTTATTTCTGCTTTGGTTTTTATTATTTCTTTTCTTCTACTGGTTCTGGGGTTTTTTTGTTGTTCTTTTTCTAGATCTTTGAGCTTCGAGATTAGGTTGTTTCTTTGAGTTCTTTCTTGTTTTTTGATGTGAGCTTCTATTGCTATATATTTTCCTCTTATTACTGCTTTTGCTGCATCCCATACATTTAGGATATTGGTGTCCTCCTTGTCATTCAATCAAAGAATTTTTTAATTTCTTCTTTGATCTCCTCGTTAGTCCAGTGGTCTTCCAGTAGTGTGGCTTTTAATCTCCATGAGGTAGGATAGTTCCTTGCCTTCTTTTTATGATTTATTTCTAGTTTGATGCCTTCGGGTCAGAAAAGATGGTTGGTATGATTTCAATCTTGGGTGTTCTGTTGATGTTTGTCTTGTGCCCCAGTATGTGATCGATCCTGGAGAATGATCCGTGTGCGCTTGAGAAAAAATGTGTTACTCCGTTTTTTTGGGTTTAGTGTTCTATAGATGTCTGTTAAGCCCAAATGCTCTAGGTCCTTATTTAGAGCTTTAGTTTCTTTACTTATTTTTGTCTTGTTGATCTATCCATTGTTGATAGTGGTGTGTTGAAGTCTCCCACTACATATGTGTTTTCTCTGATGTCTGTTTTCAGAGAGGACAACAGTTGTCTGATATATTTTGGTGCTCTTTCGTTTGGTGAGTATATGTTAATGAGTGTTATTTCTTCTTGAAGTATTGTCCCCTTAATCATAATGTAGTGACCATTGGGGTCTCTTTTTTTTTTTGAGTTTGAAGTCTGTTTTATCTGATATAAGTATAGCTGTTCCTGCTTTCTTTTTTGGCCCATTTGCTTGTAGGATTGTTTTCCATCCTTTGACTTTGAGCCTATTTTTATCTTTTGTAGCTAAATGTGTTTCCTGGAGACAGCAAAAGGTTGGGTTTTGTTTCTTAATCCAGGCTGCAACTCTGTGTCTTTTTATTGAAGAGTTTAGTCCATTTACATTTAGAGTTAATATTGATATGTTAGCATCTGTATTTGCCATTATGTTTGTCTTTCCTTATTTATTTATTTCTTTTAATAACTTTTTTTTTCTTTTTTGGTCTTCTTTCGTTGTTATTCGTCCCTCTGAGGTTCTGGCTTTAGGATTCCTTGTAGTATTTTTTGGAGTGGGGGTTTAGTCGCAATGAAATTCCGGAGTTTCTCTTTGTCTGGGAGGTCCATATTCTTTCTTCATGGAGGAAAGAGAGCTTGCGGGATGTATTCTTGGTTGGCATCTGTTTTCTTGGAGTCTGTTGACTATGTCCTCCACTCTCTCCTTGCCCGTAGTGTTCTTCAGAGAATCTGATGTCAGCCTGATGGTTTTCCTTTGAATGTTATCTGTTTTTTCCCTCTTGTCGCTTCATTTTTTCTTGTCCTGGATTCTTGGGAGCTTTACTATTATGTGTCTTGCTGTGTTTTTCCTTTCGTCATGGAAGTTTGGTGTTCTTCTTGCTTCTTGTATATCAATTTTCAGCTCCTTCTTCTCATTTGGGAAGTTCTCTTCAATTATATCCATGAATATTTTCTCTGTTCCTACATCTCTCTCCTCTCCTTCTGGAATTCCTATAACTCTTATATTCCTTTCCTCATGGAGTCAGATAGTTCCCGAAGTCTTTCTTCATTCTTTTTCCTTCGTACTTCTCTTTCCTTTTCTGTTTTGGTTTTCTTTTATTTCTGTGTCTTCAAGATTACTTATTCGTTCTTCCATTGTCATCTATTCTGCTTTCATTGCTTTTCCCAGAGTTCTTTAGTTCCTCCATTAATTCTTTGATCTCCTGCATTTCTCTTACTTCCCTCTTTAGGGACTCAATTTCTTCTTCTGATCTATCATTTTTTTAATCATGGCAATTTTAAATTCTCTTTCTGGAAGCTCAGAAGTTCTTCCAAGTGCTGTCGTTGCAATCTGGGGAGTGGTTTTCTTTTTGTGGTGTGCTTCTTTCCTGAGGAGTTTTTAGGTTGCGTGTGGTTCTTCTACTCCCTACTGTCTGTTTTCTAATTTGTCGTATGTGTTGGGACACTGTGTTGCTCGGACTGACTGACATCTTGGGTGAACTTCTCGCTCCCCTCTGGCTCTCCAGGAGCCATCTCTGTCTTTTGGGGGAGCTTTCTGCTGGTTTTAGGCAGTTTTTACTGAAGAAATGTCCCTGTTCTCAAATGGCGAAGTGGGATGCAGTCCCTGCGCCTCCGGTTTCAGGCACACTCTTCTGCGCACCCGGTCTGCCCGGACGTGGGTGCCTGTCCCTCTGTGGGCTCAGACTGCTGGTCGGAAGGGGCCTGGCGTGGAATAACTTCCCGGCTGGCCACTGGGTCCTCCAGAAACCTTCTGCCCTTTTCAGCAGTCTTAAGAAATGTCCTGTTTTATAGGGTGTTAGTGACTTTTTTTTTCCTGGTCGCTAGGGGCGCCAGAGATTCTCCTATTGTCCTTGGGGGGCTGTTTTTCGCCTCCCCCCACCCGTGGACAGAGAACAGAGCGGGAATGGTAGGGTACACCTCAACAGCTTTGGGGTGCTGTGTCTGCCTGTGTGCCCCACCGTCGTGGAGGAACCACGCCCGAATTTTCGTGCCCCGGGTCTCAGTTCAAAGCCCTCAGTTCCAGGACGCGGGCTGTAGCCAGTTCAGTGGCGCGGGAATGGCGCCTTTTGCACAGCTCCCGTGCCTGGGCGCCTGGTTCCTGCCTCACTCAGGGAGGACCTTCACCTCAGTGAGGACTCCGTGCGTTCCCCGCAAGCCTAGGTCGCAGGCGCGGGGACCTGGGCAGCCGCGATCCAGGTCTGCACTTGCTTTTCAAGCTCCCCGAGCGCGCCGCGTTTCCGCGCCAGTTACCGGCAGCCCGGGCTGTGGTGCGCTGGTCCTCTCCGGGCGTCTTTGTTCTTTCTGAATGGCGCCAGGAGCCTTTTCGCTCACCGGCGGGCGGATCCTGCAGGGTTCGCCTCAAGCCCGTTCACGGGGTGTGGTGGCTGCAATAGTTCCTTTCCACTCACAGTCCCGCTTGCTGCGTCGTTTGTTCTTTGTGGGCCGTTTTGGTTTGTTGTTTCCTCCTCTCTGCAGGTCGGAGAGTGCCGCCTCTGTGGGCGGGGAGGGGAGCAGGGTTCTGCGCTTCCCTCCTTCTAGTCCCTTTTTATGGCCCTTTCTTCTTCGGGAATACTAAACTCTTAACATCTGATTGTAAAATTGAGGCAACCCAGAGGGATGGGTGCTTAGAGTAAGATGAGGGAAGGAAGGGTTCCAGTGGAAGAGGGTGGAGTATTGTTGGGCACTGGTAGAGGGCACGGTGTGAAAATATACATTTGTAGCGGTTTGACCCTATAACCCCATTACACATATAAAGATTTAACCTAATTTACCTCAATAAACAATTTGGAAAAAGTCTCAGTACCGATTCTCAACTTTATGTACACATTTAAATCAGTAGAATTGATAGTAATAGAAAAATATGAGTGCATTTCTGCTAGTCACTGTCCCTTCCTAACCTCCAGCCATATTCTGTGATTTCAAAAAAGCTTTTACCCACCACAGTAGTTGGTCTCTGCCACATTCTCCAGTTCATATATTTTAGTATCACCTTCACATTTAATGACAAGGAAACCGTTTCTCTTCTTTCTTTTAAACAAATACTTGATATTCATAATCATTGCTTTTGATCATCACTGTCTTTGCCTTGAGCTATGTGATTTTAATATTCAATTTTAATAAAAATGTCAATTGGGACAATCTTTTGCTTTGGGGTTAAAAAAATCAGTTGAAATTTTATTTCTTTTCCTTTAAGCAAAAGAAATAATTTCAAAGACTGCATTCTTACCACTGCTGAACATGACAAAAGGAAGAAGTCTGCAGATAGAAAATGCTTTGGTTGTGGTGTTGGTTTTCCTTTCATAATTATAGGGAACCATGGGCCTGGGCTGTAATTTGATAGAATGACAAGTAAAGTAAGACTTGTTTTCTGGGTTTGGAGATACTGCTAAAACAAAAATCAGCAGATTGGTTTAGTATTAATTATACCAGAAAACAGGTAATATCGGAATTGATATCTTTTGTGTTGAGTCATTAGTAGGTGATTAGGATAAATATATCCTCTTTTTAAATCTTATAACAGATTTTACAATAGGTGATTTTATATGGTAATACAGCTCTTAAGAAGACATCTATCTTTTACATACTTTGCTGCAAAGCAAATACTATCAATAAGTCCGTGGCAAATAATTGCCCAAATTAATGCTGGGTATTTTATTGGATTGTTTTGCCCTAAAGAGGAGAGGTAGACATTTCTGAAACATGAAATTTCCCCAAATTTCTGTAATTTTAGTTGTGGGTATTTAGTATTACCTGTTCTGGTAGAAACATGCATATTTAATCATTAAAAATTCAAAATTATTGCTAAAGTTTGAGAATCAGTCTCCTTTAAGTTATTGAAGCATAAGTAAACATAAAAGAAAACAAGTCACCAGCAAAAGTATCAGTTTTGACAAAATGAACACATCCATTACCAGCCTCTATATCTAGAAATAGAACTTGCCAATACCCTAGAAAGGGACGCTATAGCTCCCTCAAAATAACTATGATTGTAACTTCTGGTTATGCCTGGTTTTCAACTTTAAATATAATCACTCTTTCATTTCATTTTTGTGAAATTAATACATTCTGTTTTGTATAACAATGTTTCCCATTGTAATACTAACTATGGTGTAATACTAACTGTATATACTATATATAGTATATAATAGTATAATACTATATATACTATATAATACTACTATATACTATATATAGTAGTATTATATAGTATATATAATAATAGTATAGCATACTAGTATAATATACTAGAATACTAGTATAGTAATATATATAGTATACATAAGTATTATAATAGTATATAGTATATACTATATAATACTATATATTGTATATAATAGTTATTACAGTATTGTATATACTCATATATAATAGTATTATAAATGTGGTATTGTAGTATATAGCATTATATACCTCATAGTATTGTATTATTATATATAGTATAGTATGACATTTTTTATCATTAGTGAACATGTCTAATTTTTCTATATTACTAATGCAGAAATAAACCTTTCATACATTTAGATACAATAATTCCTAACTCATCCTTAAAGCAAACAAAAACAATGTAGGAAAGGAAAGTTACAGAAAATTTCTCATAAAAAAAGTCACAAAAATTTTCAGCAAGATATTAGCAAATTAGTGAAGTAATTTATACACCATGGTCAAGTGGACTTATGCCAGATATGCAAACCTGGTTCAATATTTGAAAATGAATTAATGTAATTGATCACAAAAAGATCAAAGAAAGAAAACACCCCACATTCTTACAAATCATAAAAAGCAATACTAAGAATAGAAGAAAAGTTCTATCAACTTGCTATTAGCCATGGGACTTGGCATGTATTCTTTAGCATACTTGTGAGAAATTAAACTTTCTTCAAATTTTGAAATGAATACTTTGTCAAAGAATAGGATATACTTGTAGGATTTTGCCATATTGAAAAAAGTATAAAGGCCCTGCATGATAATGGAATTAGCTGATTACCATGTAGGTCAGTCTAAAAGAAAAGAACTAGAGAAGATGAAGTATCCAGTCTTCATTTGGTTTACTACTCTTCTCTTAAAGATATGGAAATTAAAGATTGAGTCGTCTAGGCAATTTAGGAAAGATGTCGAGTCTAATGCCCCTTGCTTTCTAAGCACTAGAAAGTTTTACAAATCTGAAGCGATTTCTCTGCAGAATTATGGTAGGACATAATCCCAAATTACCTCCCCCCAGGTTTAGATTGTTTTCTTCTATATCACACTGACTCCTTAGGACTACTTTAAAATCTTGTGTTTGTTATGAAACAGTTTCTGAATTTTATGCTCTCAATTTTAAACAAAATGGTTCATTATTTATCATTTTAAAAGGCAAGTGTGATAAGGTGACTTCTGGCATTAAAGGAGTGTATAGCATAGTAACCTTGGTGAAAAGCCATGTTAAAGCAGGACTTGATCCCTGCAGGTCACCTCAACCCCTGGGCTAAACACTTAACACTAAAATTTAAACCTCAAAGATTTTGACCATTATTATACTTGATAGTTAATTGGGAGGGGGGGTTAACCCATTCAGTGCCTCACTGGATTAATCATTTGCATTCAACAAAAAATGCCTACATTTAAGGTATAAACTTCTACAATGCTTGCGTTGAATTAAACTTTAAGACAGAATGTTTAGGAAAGGATAGTATTTAAAACTTTCCAAAGTTACTACTAATTATTTAAAAAAGTGAAATTACCCTCCTTTGCAAAGTGTTTCTTTTCAATTATCTTTTGTTGGGAGATTAACTCAAGTAACTAGCTGATGGTAAAGCTAATAGCAAGTAGTAAAGGGTTGGGGGTTTAAGAAGCTTGTCTGCTTCTACAGTCTGATGTCTAAACTAGAAGAATTGTTGTAGTAAAAGGTTATAGAGGATTTATCATAGTGGAAAACTCTGCTCTAGTTCCTTCTCCACTTTCCATTTGTTATAGAAGCATTTTAATCTATAGAGGGTAAACTCCTGCATTCAATTGTAGTATTACAATTTTAGATAGCATGTTTTAAAGTTAAACCTGGAGCCCTAATCTTGTAATCTTGAGTAACTCCACACCACACTTCTTTATATCTTAAACAATGTGATCATTAAATTGTTGCTGCATGATTAACTGAGATAATTAATACAGAGATCTTAGCTTCTGCCCTTGTAAATGGTGTGATAACATACACCCAAAAGGAGTGATCCAATACTTCTAAATCATATACAGCATTGTAAACCAATGTTGCCTCAATAAATGAAACAATGCAAAAAAAAGTCTACATTTGTAAATATAACAAGTTTTTTGGAATTAGAATTTTGGATTTATGACTGTGGAAATTCTTATTTTGGGACTTGATTTGCATGTCATGGAAATTTAAAATGGTTATTCGCTTTGAGACTGTCCATTTCTCTATTAAAAAAAAACCCACTTTCATAGGCCCTCTTTAGGCAATTTATTTTATGTGTTTTATTTATATAGATTTTACTTATGACTATTTTTCTTGGTTCAGTCTTGGGTCCTAAGGAAATAAAACACAACTAATTCCAACTTTAATGCTAAATTAGAGGAGAAAAAATATTTTCCTCTTCATATTTTAGGTTCTCTACCTTGGGTCCTATTAATTAGGCTGGAAAAGACAGAATAACATGTATATAGCACAAACACATGGCGATATTTAGCGATAAGTAACTTAGGGATGATAAGTTGAACTTAAAACACAATGTTCTTTTGTTAAGATGTTATATAAGATAGAAAAGAAAAAAGAAAAGGGTCTTAAGCTACTAGGGATGGCATGCATATATAAAATATTAGTTAGGGCTACTTTGAGCTAGGTTTGATAAGGAGATTCCACCTGTATAGTCTCTGGGATGATATGCCTATAGGTTTCTTCGCAGTGATCCTTTTTGGTTAAGAGGGAAAGGGGAATACCTTAGAAATTTGTTTTTGGTTTAGGCAAATAGGAGGGAAGGGAGATTTTTCTTCTGTTTCAGTTATATTTAGTTCAAAATAAACTTTATAGCAAAAGAAGTACATTGCCGGGTGGCATTTTTGCTACCCTTCATTAAGAATTCTATGTATAGGGCCTCCCTGGTGGCGCAGTGGTTGAGCGCTGGGTTGCGAAGCTGCCCGCAGCCTCTGCAGTACCAGTTTGATCCCCGGCCACTGGGTGAGGGCCCTGCATGGCGCGCAGACCTCTCCTGCCGCCCGCTGCTCCCCTCAGCAGTGTACTTCGGTCCTTCTGCCTGCTCTGCTCCCCGCTGGCTCTGGTGAATTCTCTCACCCTCCTGTGCTTCTGACTATACCAGTGCTTGTATAAATAAATAAATCCTTTAAAAAAAGAAAGAATTCTATGTATAAATGGAAATTGAGATGATTAGCAGATATACACTTTTCTTGTGAAGAGTAAAATGCGTATTCAGGAGTATATTTGGAATTGGTCAGGCTTTCTGAATAAATTCCATGTACTTGGGAGCATGACATAGTCTACAATGTCTCAGATTGGTAACTTCTCACAAAGGATCAATAGCAAAAAATAGAAACCATCAAGAGGGAGGCATAGGGAAGCCTCATTTCTTCATCTCACATTGGAAGAAAAGACTAAAAAAGAACCATGTACAGCAGGGATTCAGAAAACCTAAATAAGGACCAGGAAAAAAGATAATTATAATAAAGTAAAAATCACAATCAACAAGCAACTATAAACCAGAGACACTATGGGAGGCGTGGGGAAGGAAGAAAATATGATCAAAACAAGGGGGGTGGGAATTGTATGGGGACTATAGCCAAGATGAAAATGCATACATTGTGCAAAAATGATGTGAAATACATATAAATATAAACAAAATTAAATAAGAACCATGTAGACTAGTTGTAGTCAGTGCTGACAGATAGCTTTCATTTGAGTGAGTCAGATTTGGTGTATGTGCCAATATTCCACTGCTGCTGAGACAGGCAGAGAGAGCCTGTGTGGTCAAAAATAAGGTTTCTCAATTATCAAGCCTTTACCACTCCTAGTAAATTCCAAACTCTAATCAGAATCCTACATTGGTGATTTTGGGAAAACAGCTTTTCCTCAGGATGAAAAGATTAGTAGCATTTTTTTTCTTTCATTTGAGGAAATATGGTTAATAACACTGTATATGACATAGAGGTAAAGGATAACACAATGTGTACATTACTACAACACACCCAATGCCAAGGCACCCCTAAGTCTCCACAATAATCCATTGTGCTCCCAACCCATTCTGCTTTTCCACCTTCCCATCTGGTAGTCTCAGTTCTACAGTTAGATTTCTAGGAGTTGTTACTGGTTTGATTTTATCTGACCCTTTGTTTTGTTTCTCTGTATTTCTCATATAAGTGACACCAGAAGGTACTGGTCTTTTTTCTCATTTATTTCACTTAGCATAATCCCCTCTAGTTCCATCCATATTGTTGCAAATCGCAAGTTTTTTTTATAGCTAAGTGGAACAATAGAGGAGGTTAAAAAAGTTCTGGAGAAAACTATGAAAGTAGAATCCACTAAAAGATGAAATTAGTGACCTTGTAGATGGTAATGCACAAAGAAACTAAGTGAAAGAAAAAAGGGAAAAATGAATAAATCCTTTCAGAATTATCCTATTCCACGAAGAAAAGAAATATAAGAGTAATGGGTGTTTTGTGGGGAGTGTGGTATAGTGACAACATCTGAAGGGGGATATCTTATACTACAAAAACACAAACAACATTATAAACCAATGTCACCTTAAAAAAATAATGATTGGGAAGAGAGATGGGAACAGAGAACTTATTTAAGAAATAATAGTTCTCCAAACCTGGAGATAGTACAAATCCATGAAGTTAAAAGAAAACCTAGTCATCTAAATGTAATGAGACCTACACAAAAACTCAGTTTTGAAACTTTCAAGAGTTCAACACAATACTGAAGTGGGCTAGGGGGAAGTAGTACACAACCATCGAATTTACATTGACGTCTCTGAGGAAACACTGTGGGCAATGGGAGAATGGAAAGATATATTGAAAATATCAAACTGCTAGTCAACACGACACCCTGCAAACTCTCCATCAGCCTAATAAACTGCATGAGGTTTCCAACACTAGACAAAATGAAGGGAACACCCTCATCTAAATTCGAGAACCTCCTCACATACAAAAAATGAAGGAGGAAATAAAACTAGAAAACTAAGGATAAATAGGCAATAGTAAGTCCTTCAACAGCTGCACTGAAAGTAAATGGACTGAACTTACCAGTCAAAATGTACAGAGTAACTGGTTGTATTAGGAAAACAAACCCAATTTTCTGCTGTCTCAGGAAACACATCTGAGTTCAAAAGGAAAAGAAGATTCAGAAAAAGCAGGTTGGAAAACAGTCTGGTCAGAAAGATTCTAAGTGTAGAACAATTCTGACCAACTCTTTGGCTTTCTTACTGAGGTCCATCAGCAACAAAGACAATAGAATGACAGAAAGATGAGGTACTTGTTCCAGATTAATTATAAATAGACATTTGCTTGAATATGAATTGCTAAAGACCCAGAAGGAGAGAAACAGGGCAAAACCAAAATAAAATCTTCTATTTCCTTGAATAGTTAATAGATGACAGTAAAATATATTGCTATAGTCTGTATCATCCCAGTGCTACATCAAGGTTTGAAGATTTCAATCTGTAATAGTCTACATGTTCAGTTAAGAAACTGTTGTGATCTAATACTTGTAAGAACACAGGCAATCTTGAATTTAACAAATAGCATATTTTGTGACAATAAATCAGAGTTAAAGGAGTTTTTCAAGGTCAGCAGAATTTTTTTTTTTTTAGAAATCAGGTTAGGTGACTTGGGGGCAAGTGGTGACAAGAATATTAAAATAAATGACAAATGATATGATGTGTTAGAAAGATAAAAAAAAAAATCCTCTAGTTGGTCTGTTCCCTTAAACAATCTTGAAATATCTAGCATTAAAGGGATAGAAAAGACATTTGAGATCAGTTGAATTAGCTTTAAAACTTTTTTTTTAAATTAAATCTTATGAAATCCCAAACAGAAAACAGCTAAAAGCTAAGTTGTTTTATTAAAATAGGGATACCACTTGCTCTCTTTCCTTGCTTCCTCAGGAACTTATCCTTAATAGTTTTTCAGGAAAGCTCAAGAATGTTGGTTTGAAAACCTGTGATTGGGTATAAGGCTTCACTGTAGACATGGAAACCAGTCCTGAGGCTGTTGAGTGGTGAAGCCGACCCAGACTGGCTCGGTGCATCAGCCACTCCGGGGATTCTGCCGCTTCCCTCCTTGCTGCTGACATGGCTCTCACCGAGTCTTAAAAATTAAGTGTTCCAGTTCCATCAAGATAAGAATTCATTTTAAAATCAAGAGGGAGAACTTTCAGTCTTGGGAAAATGAGTTTCTATGGAAGGAAGAATGTTTAACAATTATTCTGCACACAGACTGTGCAGTCTGTTATTTTGGTTCATAATCGGTATATTCAGTATCTCTGCTTATCTAGTTATGGTTTTGTTGTTATTAGTGCTTAAATATATAAAAGTTATTGGTGTAGCCTACATGTAATTTTTCTTTCTTTGGTTTTGCTAGAATGAGAAAATGATTTATGTCTTCTAACTATTCTGTATGCTAATCTGCATTCTTTCTACATTAAAAGCATTGTTTTCTCTGAAATTGTGAGTTTTTTGATCTTGTCATTTAACATTGACATAACTCATGATTTGAATATTTCTATGGTAGGAAAACAAAAATGTTTCATCAAACTGCGGTCCCTATTTTTGTGCACTTAAAACCTGGTAAAGGATTTATTTTTCTGTATATATAATAACATAGGATTCCATATACAGTCATACCCAGTCAAAATCTTTGGCCCTTGAAAGTCCCTAGAAATGTCCAAGTATCTTGAAAGACTGCTACTAGCCATGGAAACTGTAAGGCACAATGAACAAAGCAAACTCAAGAGGCAAGCTGAGATTTTCTTTGACTGCAGGTTAATTTTTTTGCTTATCAGCAATTAGAACAGTAATTTTTATGTATTTAATGAATCCTAATGGTGTCTCCAAATTTAGGAAGAGTTAATAAACAGACATTTCAATCTGCAATGTACCACTAATAAGTTATAAAAAATGTGTATGCTATATTGTTGAGTGTATGTCTTATATAATGGTAATACTAGCCTCATGATTTGAGAACTATCCTTTGTGGTAATTTTTTTTATAGAATTAGAATTATTTTTCCTTAAATGTATGGGAGAGAATTCAATAGGTAAAATTTTTTCTCAGTGAAAGGTTTTAAACTATAATTTGATTCATTTAATAAGAATGTTCATGTTATGTTATTTCCTCTTGAATGAGGTTTATGTTTTCAAGGATTTTTCTCATTTTATATGGATTATCAGATATATTTTTACTCATTCATATATCCATTACAATCTGTTGGGTTAACTCACCTTGCTAGGCTTTCCTTTTTGTAGATTACTCAAATTTTCTATATTAAATAAAGGAATACTTAAGTTTTCCTTTAGTATTTCTTAGTGTGCTTTTTTCTAGATATTTCACATAAAGCTATTACATGTTTGAAAAGTTGTTCCTTGTGTAATAAACCATTTTTGAAAATACTGGGTTTTATACTTTTCTTCCTACTTTAGGTAGTACCAATTATTTTTTGGAGAAAAAAACCTCATACTACCGGTGGTAATGTAGATTTGTCTAGCCCCTAGGGAAAACACTATGTAGGTACCTCAAAAGACTGAAAACGGATCTATCATATGATCCAGTAATTCCAACTCCTAGGTAGCTACACGAAACATACCAAAACACTATTTTGAAAGGAAACTTGCACTCTCATCAGCACTGTTTACAATAGCCAAGCTATGGAAACAACGTAAGTGCCCCCAAACAGGAGTCCATCAAGAAGGGGTGGATACACACACACAATCTTATCTAACGGGTGGAGATTTATATATATATATATATATGACATATATATATATATATATATATATATATGAATGAGAGAGAGAGAGCGCGCACGAATGAGCAAGAGAGAGACAAAACAATTAGAAATTACCCAGGGTCTGTCCTTTGTATTGATTGTGCTTTACTCATTAATTCTGAATTAAATAACTTTCATTTGGAATTCTCCTTTTGATTCAGTTTGATGTAACAACACTTATTTGAATTTGGGGGGAAAAAACCCTAAATCTTGCATGAATATATTCTCTTAATATCAAAATGATCAGTTACTCAATGAATAGGGTTAAGTATATAAATATCAGTGGTTTGCTTTTTATCATAGCTTTATACTAAAAAGTAAAATTTGAATTATCACCAAACTATTTACATTGCTTCTATAGTGTTTCTTTTTTTTTTTTTTGTATGTTGCAGGATTTCTAAACAAAGGCAAAAGTTTCAGAAACTCCAAATGATGTGATAAGAGTTTCCAATAGACGCACTGATTACTGCTTATCAGAACTGAAGTTTTAAATCAGATTGAATCTTTCTCACCAATTTAAAAACTTAGAAAATGGGACACTAAATTTTGTAAGTAAAATTCCCTAACCATTTTAGGAAGAATTTCTAAGTATCTTCCAATTCCTTTATAAAAATTGCTACAGTTGCACAGTATACTGCATACATGATTATATGTAACAAAAATTATAGAAGTTTGTGGAGATAGCTACACAAAACAGAAATTGACCTGTGAAATCCTAAGATTCCACAAGATCTCACCATAGGTGTCTGAAATCTAAGTTTGTATGTGAGTTGTGACTCTCTAATGCAAGGAAAAGATTTGGCCAGATTTTAGAAGTTTATCTTTACCATGATGATGATTAGTACTACTTTTTAATCTAGGTAAGTCTCCAGGTCCCCTAAAAAAACTTTCACATCTAAATTTCAATAATTTAAAGACTATCATAGATTGTTGTTTCCTGGACACATTGGAAGTATAGACATGACTTTCAAAATTATTTTTAAAATTAAAGTAGAAGACTTAGAATGTCAACTAAATCTTGCAGCATATGGACAAAAGAAATAAGAACGAAATGGCTTGATTGAGAATCTGATATGGTTTCTATAGAATGATTTTCACAAACTCACCTCCTAATATTTCAGGATTATGATAAAGATATACAAATTATATACAGTATAAAGTATATGTAGATAAAGATGCAGAAAATTTACCTTTGTTGTACCTTTTCTTAGGAAGTTGCATGAAGTTGTGTTCTATCCAATTCAAAAGGAGATCCAGTTAGTAATGGCACAGCATCCAGGGGAACAGTAGCTCTACCTAATCAGTGAAAGAAGACATTCCAATTGAAAAAAGTCAAGAATTACAAGTATGAGCATATTACTTGAGACATGATGGTGACTGCCAAGGGAATATAAGTTATCACAAGTTTACTTTATATTAATATCCCAGTACTATTTAAGTTTTAAACTTAATGTATATGTTACTTATAAACTAAATACTAAGAGTAAACATTAATTCTATAATCTTTGACATAAATATCACTTGTAATAAAGTATCTAAGTTGAAATTTATAATTAAAAATGTGTTTATAATAGAAAATGAATGTTTTTGAAAATTTCCCAAGTCCTAAGCAAACATATGTATGCATATGCTTAACACATACTGTCTTATTCAACAATATAGTAGGAACTCAAAGTGTGTGGAATGAATATCATTCACTGACAACTTGATATTCACTTTAATGACCCCTAGTATTTTTGAACTCTTAGAAATCTTGTCCTATTTCATGAGAATACATCAATATTTGAGAGAAGCAATAAATGGTATTGCAGTAGATCCTTTCTATGACCCCAGAAAACTAAGCTTTTGTATTTCAGAAGAGTCTGTTTAAATAAGGGTTGGTCTACCACTCTACTTCTCCCCATATTTTCTTCTCTTGTCTTTTCACTAATCTTTGGAAAGCAGACATATAACCAGAAATCCCTACATCATGGAGAGGCAGACATGGTGTGATTTAAATTTTTGCAGAGAGCTCTTCCTGCTTCTAAATATCTGGCTCCAAGTAGTGCTATTAACATTTATATTATAAGAGAAGACTGGTATTAAAATGAACATTCATTTTGGGAACACACATACTAAGGTCTTAGCCACTGCACATCATTCCAAAGTAAGTATTTGTTTCTTAGGCAAGGCAGAGTGCCATCTAATTGGATCTGGATGCTATAAATGGGGTGTGATCAGTAGCTTTCCTGCTGTCCTAATGGAGACTGGAGAGGGAATCTGATCAACGCTGCTGGTAATGGGGCATAGGGACAGGAGAATGAAGTCTTTACAGATCTCTTTAAAAAATGACTTGACAAGAAAAGAGAGGAAAGGGACATCAGCACAAGTCATGCTTAATTTTAAATTTCCCTAGGGTTTAGCACTGCACAGGGATCTGAAGTAGAAAATTAAAAAAGACACATGAAAAGAACAATAGCTGGATTTCCCAACAAACATTTGAAGAAAAGAGGTCCATTGCTTTATTTTTTAAAAATGCTTTGAGAGAAGCATTTAAGAAAACAACAATTAAGGATTTTTGGATTATTGGCACAGTGTTTCTATGAAAGGGAGATAATTACAAATAAATAAAACATCAAATTACAAGCCATTCCCACATGACGATATAGTTCAAAGATTCACCTTGCTCGATAAAATAAGCTCTGTGGGAGATCAGAATTCAAGGGCATTAGGTGCTGAAATGGGGTTATCTAGGGAACTCCTAATCACTTAACCAGAAAATTAAACTAGATGGAAATGTTAAAAATAAACTTGCTAGTGGCAGAAAAGCACTCAGTGTCATTTTTCTCATTAAAAAAAGCTCAACAAAATAAACATCACCTATCAAAAAAAACTTCTATTTAATCAGAATAAGCTACTTAAGCATTTTGCAAAAGTTACATGTGTTGTTTTCCTGTATTTGCATGCCACTGCACTGATTGTTGAACATTCATTCATTTTGCCTAAGGATTTTGTTTGTTGCATTTCTACTTTCTCATTGTGCAATATGATACCAAAGAGTCAGAAACAAGGACAGTTTCATTTGGTTCTCCATACACTCATTTTGTTGTAGTTTAATGATACTGCATTGTGTGCTTTTACAAAGCAAAATTCAAAGATATAGTATATGTTTCAAGAAATGATAAATTCAGTGTCTTAATTTTTTTTATGGGCCAATTTAACAACCTTTTAGCAGATGTATACATGGTACCAATAAAAATGCTCCTTTTGCCTTTTTGACTAAGGCAGTCCTGCACACTCATACACTCTATGGGATATTTCATCATTTGTAATGAATTAATGTCATAGAACATGATGGGTGATAGAGAAAATTGGCTGAAATAAAACAAGTCAATAAACATTTACTATTAGACCATGTTACAAACAGGACATGAGTGATTCTGTCTCATAAAAGTCATAAAGGAGATGATTACAGTCCTGAGAGACCTTTGAAAAGTTGCTGTTATTTCTCTTTTTATACTTTCCTATATACAAAAGAGGAATGGAAGTCATATCAAATAATTTGGAGTTACTGGCAAACATTCAGAGAGGGAATGTGGAGTACTTCTTTATGTAGTTTGTAATATTTACCTAGGAATTTACTTTCTGAAAGTATAGAGGTTTGAAACTGATCTACATTTTGTTGACTAGCCTAAACACTATTCAAATCCCAAACAATAAAATTAGCATTTTAGGGAGAAACTGCACTGTAAAATTTTCCAAGACCTCAGAAATAGCACCCATACTTATATGTAACAGTCATCAATAGAAAATCTTACGATTTTCAAAGCAAACAGTAACCCTCAGATCATGGAATTCAATTTTCTGCTCCTGACACCCTGTTGCTTCACTCACTCAGTGGGGGATAAGTGATGTTACACAAAGGACAAAACCCACAATGATTCATGTGTTGCCCTGCTAACTTCCCCTTCCCTTAGTGTGCAATGGCTGTGTGCTGATAGAAAGTCCACTATTTGTAAGTTATCAAAGAAAATTATGAAGTGACCATATTAAATATCCACAAGATATAATTTCCCACTTAAACACATTCTTTGATGATCATGGCTTTAAATATTATCTAAATGTCAATGAGCTACGAAAGTTTTCTCCAACCCGAAGTTCTCCCCTACATCTCTGATTTTCAGACCCACATAATCATTACCTCTTCCTAATTATTCAAAAGGCATCTCAAATTCAACACTTCTCATGTTGTCATTTTCCCCAAAGCCTGCTCCTTTTGAAATCTTCTGATTACGACCAAACTGTTTTTCAGCTGCTTGGGCTAAAAATCTTTTCATCCTCTTTTTTTTCTTTGCTTTTATAGCCAAAATTCAATTTGGCAACATACCCTTTACTTTAAATACAAATTTAAAATTTATTAATAGTTTACTCCCTGTACCTCATCAATATGATCCATGCCAACATCATGTCTACTCTGGTGAACTGTGGCATACTAATTTATACCCTGCTTCTGATCTTTTCATTCATTCATTCATTTATTTATATATATATATATATATATATATATATATATAAGCACTGGGTACAGTCAGAAGTGTGGGAGGGTGAGAGAATTCACCAGAGCCAGAGCGGGGACTGCTGAGGGGAGCAGCTGGCATTGCAGGAGAGGTCTGTCGCGCCATGTGAGACCCTCGCCGGTGTCTGGGGATCGAACCAGCGCTTCAGAGACTGCAGGCAGCAGCACAGCCCAGCACTCAACCACTGCGCCACCAGGGGAGGCCCTCCCTGCTTCTGATCTTGACTCAATTTTCTGTTCACACAACATCTGGGGGAAATTTATCTATATATCTATGTGATGCCAACATACTGATGTGTACATATATGTCTTGAAATTTCAGTCATGCAGTATAATTCAAAGCCCTTCCACGGCTTCCATAGCACTCAGAGAGAAAGCAAACTCATTACATAGGCTACCATGTCTCACAAGATCTATACTGTTCTCTTCCAACCACATTACCTATCTGATTTCATGTCCTTCTTTTTTCTCATCCATTCTGCTTTAGTTCCAGTGGACCTCTGTTCTTCAAACATCCTGGACAACATATATTGTGCTGCATACCCCTTTTTATGCTTTATTCTCCAGACACCGCTTCAGCAAGTCCTTTCCTAATCATATTTATTTATTTATTTTTTAAAGATTCATTTATTTATTTACACAAGCACTGGGTACAGTCAGAAGCACAGGAGGGTGAGAGAATTCACCAGAGCCAGAGCAGGGAGCAGAATAGGCAGACTGACGAAATACACTGCTGAGGGGAGCAGCAGGTGCAGCAGGAGAGGTCTGCCGCACCATGTGGGACCCTCGCTGGATGGCCGGGGATTGAATCGGTGCTGTAGAGGCTGCAGGCAGCCTTGCAGCCCAGCGCTCAACCACTGTGCTACCGGGAGGCCCTCCTAATATTTAAAATTGAGCTGTAGGGCCTCCCTGGTGGCATAGGGGTTAAGTTTCAGCGCTTATCACGCTGTGGCCTGAGTTCAGTCCCCAACCAGGTTGCTAACCCACATATGGCGCAGCAGACCTCTCCTGTGTTGCCTGCTGCTCCCCTCAGCAGTGAATTGCAGTAGATTAATTTGTTGTGCTCCCCACTCTGTCTATGGTGAATCCTCTCAACTCCATACACAGCTGGCCTATACTCCAGTTCTTCTACATGTAAGTTAAAAAAAAAAAAAACCTTAAAATTGAGCTTTATCATTCCCTTCAGCAAATTCTTTCCCATTTCTTGCTTTGTTTTCACATATGGCACTTATTGATATGTAACATCTTATCAATGTATGTCTATGTAACATCACATCTCTATTTTTGGTTTTTATCTTTCCCTTTTCAGTATTAAGTAAAACTCATGAGAACTGAGCATTTTGATTTTTACCTCTCTGTCAAAAGCACAGCATTGCTAAATATGGATGAATAAATGAATGAATCGCCTGAGTCCTGTTTTTGCTGACGTAACTAAGGAATAAACAAGGCTAAGCCTGTCAGCCAATTTCAGTATAAGAGTAAGGATTTCTTTATCTTTATATGTTTATAATCCTTACATCTTTAATGTTTTATAACTCCATTTAGATAGTGCAGGTATTGGGAAAGAGGGAGAAATTATTGAAGTACTTACTTTCTTTCTTTTCCTCCAAGTGGTGCTAACTCAGGCAATACAGCTTACTCTGAAGAGCAGTAACTCTGCTTCCCCACAGCAGAGCAGTCTGACTGTAGGAGGCTGCATATACTGAGTGAGGGCCATCCTGTAGGAACCATGGTCTGCAGGCCTGTGGCTACCTTTCAAAAAAAAAACATGATAGCCCTAGAAATATGACCGCAGAATTGAGGGTACCAAAAGTGGAGGGAACACAGGGGAGAGAAATGTGGGGGGCAAAAGGGGCTCTGGTGAAGAATTAAAGGTGCTATGGTGGTGGGTGTGGTGTGTGACATAAACATGAAGTCTGTGATCCTATACTCTAAATCATATACACTGTGTAAACCGATGTTAGCTCAATATACACTGTGTAAACTGATGTTAGCTCAATACAAAAAATTCAAAAATTAAAGATATGTTAAGCAAGTCATAGTCACACTGATTAATTTCATGTATTAAATGTAAATTCTGATGACAGGATGGTTTGGTGGACAGGCAGCATTTATGAGGAGACTGTCTTATACTGAGAGGCATCATTGAAATTCTATTCCTAACAAAAGTTATGCCCACATATATTTCAATAAACACTTTGGGGATTTATTTATAATGTTAGCAGCCTCAATGCAGTTTTTATCTGCTGTGCAAAAAGAAGGATTTGAAACAGCAGGAGTTGTATATGGGTGCTGAAAAATAAAAGCAGCAAAGGGAGCTTGTGTGTGTGTGTGTGTGTGTGTGTGTGTGTGTTAAAGGGAAAGGAACTAGACTGAGAATACCGAAAATATACTTGACTTTTCAGGTATGTTTGGTTTATGAAATTTGATTATCAAGGTAGAGATTTTACATTTCCAGATTCTCAAATTCATTTTACTTTTTAAAAACACCACTCCTGTAGTATGACTTCCTGGGGAGACTAGAGAAAAATATACCTGATTTCCTATCAAATCATCAAAGCTAAATGAATGGGTGAACACTGTTGAGTAGATGAATTTGATATAAAAGGAAATTCACAAAATGAACAATGAGTCTTTTATTTTACGCATTACTAAATGACACATGTGACTGTTATGAGGGAGGCCTGCCTCAGGTGCTGGATAACCAGTCTCATATTATGTGAAAATCTTATTTCTACCTTGACACCATAATATACTTAACTCCACAATAGTTACAAAAAATAATAGTTATTTAATATCAAATGAAAGAAGCAGATCTGGAATATTTGAATGATCATTAACTAGAAAAATCTATGCTAGCGCTATGCCTGGTCTTTGGCTTTTTAACAAAACAATACCACATGGAGAATTTGGGGCCTCAGTGTGATTGGTAGATAATCGAGTAGGATGTCCAGATGGTGAAGTGCTTGGCACAAGGTGAAAAAAAAAAAACCTAGGCAGGAGACTTTGTACTCCCAAACAGACTCTAGGGATTAAAACAGCATGGGGTTGTATACATATGATAATTTAGAGCACAGCAGAAAATAGCACAACCAAAACATGATTAAAAATGAATATGCCCAGCGGGAGAAACACCACTGTGGCTCAGAAAATAGAAAAGGTGATAAAATGGTTGTAAAGATCAGTATATTCCATAAACAGCACTAATGCTTACCTTCAGTTGAACTTAGACTACCGGGATGCTGGTGTTTTATTGAGAAAAAGAAATGTGGTCTTATCCTTGAATATTATCATGGTTGATGATATCAGAACTTAGAAAACAAAATTCTCTTCATGGAACCTTAATCACTAATGTGATATCTACTTTCCACTAAACAAGGCAATTTCATAAAGATTATAGAACCTCATTAAATGCACATTGAATGTACTACAAGAATATGTAGATTCACCATAAGGTTATATATCAAGCTATTGCACTCTTTCTGCATGATTATATGATTGCATGACATCCTTAATATAACTTGTTAGTTCAATAAAGAATTTTGATAACTTTGTTCAGTCCTTAAATGTGGAATTTATATTTGTGAGAGATCAAGAGTCCTTTCTTGGTATAGTAAGAAACAGCACAGCTCAGAGGGACAGGAGCTAAGCCCAGCTGAGACAGGAGATGAGGGATAGATGGGGAGGTTTCCAGCAGGTATGGTTTATTGATGAGACATAAAGCAGGACACTAAATAGGAAAGTCTTCTAGATAAAAGTCATGGCATGCAAGATAGCACAGAGACAAGGGAAGAAGTTAGATTTGAGAGAGTTTAAGTTGGGGAGGGGGGTTGTTCATTTTTTTTAATGGCAGAGTGAGCATTTAATAGAAAAAGAATACAGGTATGGAACCACTGTACTAAATACATTACATCTTAAGTGCTCTGAATTTTTCAAAGATCTAGCCAATAAGTCAATCCTTTAACCCCCCTTACTACTGTTGAGATAGGTGGTGCTGTTAAAATTACTCTCTCACTCTTAAGGAAAATGAGGCTAGAGGTCATAAGGAAGCCAGTAACAGAAAGAGAACAAAACCTAAATTTTTTGACTCTTATTCAAGTCTTTTGAGGAACTGTCTTATATTTTGCTCTACTAAACTTTGAATATGTTGACTTTTTTTGGTATCAGATAGCATACAAGGCAAACTTTCGGTCAATCCTCGAATTGGAAAAAATATTTAGTCTGAGTACAATCTATAATTTGCATTTGATCTTGTAATTCCAGGATGAAGTAATTATAGCATGCTGCACATAGCTAAGACTTGAGAATAATTTTATTTTACATATAACAATGTGTAGATGGAAAAGATGTCAATTATGGGCACACTGAGAAAGGCAGTGACAAGTAGCTGTGAAAAAAAATGTATTTTGTATTTGAGGTAGTGTGTTATTTCAGTTTGAAGATGATACCAGATTTTAGAGATTGGCAGGAGGAAATAAAGAATAGTTCATATATAATATCAAAAACATGAAATAAAAAGCTTAGTTTTTTACTTTGTATTCATTTATATGCATGAATCATGTAAGCTCATTGCACAATATTTTGTCCAACTATGTAGTGTGCAGGGGAAGACATTCTTCTTTAACTCGTAGGGAAATTGTGGGAAACTCAAAGGAAAATCTTGGGAACATCCCTAAATGAAAACTACTACAACAAGTAATAAAATAGAAATTTTCAATGTTTCAAATCCATTTGAAGACTGAGTAGAATTCCATGCTATTTGTAGACCGTTTTTTCTACCATTACAAACCAGCAATCACTTTGTAAAAATCTTCACCATAGCTTAATACCAGTTTCTTCAAATGCAATGTCAACTGTAAACTTTGAAAATGCAATCCTGCTTGGTGACTTCAGCAGCAAGCTCATATTATCCACTGTCATCGCCTGTCTTGTCAAAATTCTTTACAACTTCAATATCAGCTCCACAAACACTTCTGCTACTAGAGGTCATACTTCATAATCATGTCCACCTATCTCAAGGTCATTTATATGCTACGGAATTCACCTTCCACTAAATGAGCTGTGCTGGTCCTCATGTTTGGAAATGATCCATCTTAAAGAGCTCATTGGTGGCACACAACATCATGTATTTATTGAACCTATTCTTAACTTTGTGAATTCCCATCCTATATCTTTTTCCATTCCACAATTAAATATTTTGGCCACCACATTAATTGGTTAACTGCTGGTTTGATTGATTCAGTTAGATTTTATTGTTACTGATACATACTGCACTACATTATTAGGCTTAAATGGGATTTGAGACAGTTTGATAAATATGGTAATTTCCCTTAGGGTATTTAATTCAGTAAGTTCTAGAAAATAGGTTTCCTATTAGTTGGGTATCTATAGCATGCTGCAAGACAAATGCAGCAATGCCAGGGGACCTGGCTTGGCAGGTGACTAGGTCCTCTGTTCTGAATTACAGAGAAAATGTTTTTGGAGGATAGTAGTTGCTATTCAGACATTTCAGTTTAGGAATGCAGAAATTTCAAAGTTTGTATAGACAGGCTGAAAGAAATGAAAAGAAGGAATTCACAACTGGGAAAGAATAGCTTACATCATGGCATCCAGAAGTTAATGCCAGAATACCATCATCCAAAGGATGGTCAGAAGATCACCTCCTCAGTGATCATGGCACAGAATCTGGACTATATCTGCTGCACCACAGCACAGAAGAGTGAAAAAGCAAGAGTCAAGGCATTTTTATCTCATTACTATGAGGACTTTATATATTATTGAAGGACTCTATATATTATTAGATAATCTTGATAAAAGTCAGTACAGTATGAGGGTATTTGAAAGGGAGACAATTTACCCGACAGTGACTAAATCATTGAATATAGGTTTTTATATTTGTGAAGATTGGATATAATGTTTGCTGTTTAAACTATGTGTTATTTCTCCCTTCAAAACCTAGCAAGATGGAAAGTTTTGAGTAAATTTGGACCTTCTGGAGAAAACAAAAATGTAAACTTCTTATGCATGTTTATGGAGTTTGAATAAATTTGTAATTTTGCTCAATAGAGTCCTTTCTGTACTATGTTTACCTCAATAAAATGATTTATAAAATAAACAATTTCTAAGATATAAAAGCTTATAACATCAAATGTGTATCTAAGTTACTAAACTACCTGACACTCCCAGTAGCTGACATCACTTCAGAGAAGCAGCTCTTTTGGAATTAGCTCTGAAGGCATTTTATATGTGCTGTAAGGAACAACATTACATTCCTTTGGGTCCATATGTCGAATCTCTTATAATGTTGTCTCTTTCACCATAACTATTTACTGGTGACATTTCTGCAGCCATGCACATTTTTAGCATGAAGGGAGAATTAGTGATATTCCATCTGTCAACCAACAATAAAACCAAAGAGCTCTATTAAAAAGGTTGGGGTTTGAGATGTTAAAGTTATCAGAACCATCTGTGGTAGAAACAGTGCAAGGCCATTCACATGGAACTTTACAATAATCACAGAAAAGAGGAATGAGTAATACTGATTCTCACATAAGTAAACCTGAAACAACAAAATAGGTATATTTAAGTAAATACATTGTATGTGGACTTCAAACCTAACCCAGATTGACCCCAATCTATGATCCTTAGAATTTAATTTTAAAATTTGTGCTTGGGTATTAGCAGATGTCTAAGTTTGATTAAAGCACTCTAGGATAATGCTGGAAAATTTGTGAGGCTTATACAAATGAAATATCATTGTTTTTGTTGGAATATCTTCTGAAAAACTTATAAACAACAATTGTCTTCATTATCAAGGAAAATCTGAATGTTCCAGAGGGAAATGCTATGGCTCTGTACCTTGCGAATTGTTAGTGCTTTCTAGCTTGAAGTTGAAATGACATAAAATGTTTTATAATGAATTTTTTAAAAATTAAATTATATATCACAACAGCTGGCATTTATATTTTAAAGAACAATGCAGGAAAATAAATTTAAATATAGCAAAACAAAGGCATTTGAGTTTTGCAAAAAGTTGTAGGAAGATGCAATTCAGGAAACAAGTCTATGTGTTTTATTTATTGATATTACAATTGTATATTTTCTACTGTTTTTCACACTGTAGGAGTATCAACAAATTTGTTATGAAATAGGAAAATGCTAATGAAATGTTAATGATTGTTGTATGTGAAAACTGATTTGAATGATTATCAAAATAACCTCACAATGTTTAAGTAAAGCAAAAATTTTAATAAAAGGAAAAGTTCTTTTGGCTCTATACTTTAAAAAATGAAAGCTTATTTTGGTTCATTGATTTTCTCCACTATGACGAAGGTTTATTTCTGAAACATCCTAACACCCTCACCCATCTTCCAAGCTTTATTATGTCACAATTTTTGGTTAAATCATGACAAAATTGTTACTTTGACATGACAATGTAAATAAGTTTCTACACTCAAAATTGTTCTGTAACTATTGTGTATTGTTTATGTAGTTTGCATACCACAACTTTTAATTCTAACACAATGCCAATATATCAAGACTGGAAAACTTATCTGTTTAGTCTCACACATAGAAATATTGGAGAGGATTCCATATCTACTTATGATAAAAACAACCCTCCAATAAATAAGGATAGGAAACTGCCATAATATAATAAAGACTATAAATGACAAGCTCTCAGCTAATGTGAAACTCAGTGGTGAAAATCTGAACAATTTTCCTTTAATATTAGGAAAAAACAAGAATGTTTACTTTCACCTCTGTTATTTAATATAGTAGTAAAAGTCCTACCCAGACAAATTAGGTAATGAAAGGAAATAAAATATATCCAAGTTGGAAAAAAATAATTATCAGTATTTTATATATATATATATATATATATATATATATATATACACACACACACATATATATATGAAAAAGTCCTAAAGACTACTGAAAAACTATTAGGAAAAATAAGTAAAGTGGTAGGTTACAAATTCAACATACAAAAATTTGTGCCATTTCTATATGAAAACCTGACCTAGCAGAAGTAGAAACTAAACAAACTCATTTAAAATCTTTCCAAAAAGAATAAAAATACCAAAGAATAACATTAAAGGCAATCAAATACATGCACAATGAAAAGTGTAAGACATTATTAAGCAGAAAACCCAAGAAAGCAGAAAAATATTCCATGCTCATGGATGGGAAAAATTAACATTGTTAAAATAGACATTTTGCATAAAACAATATACTGATTCAATACAATCTCTATAAAATTCCACTGCCTTTTTTCATAGATACAGAACAAACAATACCATAATTTGTATGGCACTACAAACATCCATGGTGAAGATAAAGCAACTGACAGGGTAAAAGGAAAAACAAAATGGAGGTATCATGCTCTTTTACCTCAAATTATACTAAAAAATTGTAATAATCAAGAGTGATATCGTAATAAAAACAGACACACATCAACGAAACAGAATGGAGAATCCAAAAGCAAGCACACACATTGTGGATAGCTAATTTACAACAAAGGAACTAAGAACATCCATTAGAATAAGAAAGTCTCTTCAATAAATGGTGTTGGAAAACTTGACAGCCACATGCAAAATAATGAAATTGGACTGTTACATCACACTAGACACAAAAATTAATTCAAAACAGATTAAAGACTTGCATATAAGATAAAAAAAAACATCAAGTAGGTAAAATGAAATAAGCCATTATATCATTGACAAGTATATTAGAGATGTCTGGGGATTTGACTTTAAATACGAAAGAAAAAGAAGCAAAAGCAAATGGAACCACATCAAATTAAAATTCTTCTACATCTCTACAAGGAAAAAAAAACAATAAATGGGAAAATATATTTTCAAAATATGTTATCAAGGAGTTAATACTTAAGTGTATATATTAACAACTCATAATAATCACCAATAACAAAAGAACAACCTGCTTAAAAACATGGGCAGAGGATTGAATAGACACTTCTCTGAAGGAGACATTTGTATGCCCTACAGGCACAGAAAAAGATGTTCAACACCTATTATTGTTATGGTTATGCAAATCAAAATAATAATGAGAGGGCCTCCCCTGGTGGCTCAGCGGTTGAGCGCTGGGCTGTAAGGCCGCCCGCAGCCTCTGCAGGGCAGGTTCGTTCCCCGGCCGCTGGCGAGGGTCCCACACACAAAAATAATAATAATAATAGATACCATCTCACTCTTGTGAAAATGGCTACCATCCAAAAGACAAGAAACATAAGTATTTCTAGAATGGAGACAAAAGAGAACCCTTACACTACTGCTGGAAACCATTATGGAAAACGATGTGGAGATAATACAAAAAAAATATGAACTACCATATGATTCATTTGTTCAATTATGGGTATTATCTGGAGAACATACTAACTCAGAATGATATATGCACTCCAATGTTTACTGCAGCGCTATTCACAATAGCCAAGGTATGGAAATAACTCGGGTGCCCAAGGATCAATGATTAGATACAGAAGCTATGGTAGATATACACAATAGAATACTAAGCTATAGAAAATACAAAATCTTGCCACTTGAAATTTGAGGGGATTTTGCTAAGTAAAATAAGTCAGACAGAGAAAGGCAATATAGTGTAAGTTCACTAATATGTGGAATATAAAGAAATAGCAAGCCAACAAGTAAAGCAAAAACAATCCCTTAGCTTATGACACCAGGAAGGTACTTACAGAGGGGAGAGGGTGGGTGCAATGAGAAGAGTGGGTTGATCAGATTGTACTTTGTTCACTAGAGCTCTTTGATAGCAGGTGTGGTATGGCACACACTGATACATCTGTAGAGGTGTGAAACTTAAACAGTGTTGTAAGCCATATTACTCAAAGAAAATAAAAGGAATTTTAGCTCTAAGCCTGTAGCAATTTCTGGTACATTCCAGGTGAAAAATGAGAAACTTCTGAATCATGTCTATATACTATTGCAATGAAAGATGTTTGTCCATCTAGTAAAAGCAATTTTCAACATTTTTATATGAGAAGGAAATCCAATTTGTCCTCTTTCTTTTCCTTATGGTCTACAACAAATAATTTACAAATAAAGCAATGGTTCAACCACAATAGGAAGGTAAATAAAAATGTGAATTAGCTACTAGATAGTGTCACTGGAATCTTAAAGTTTTATTTAAAAAGTCATTGTTAATAAAAATTATCAGGGAGCTGTTCTGTTCCCCACTCTGTCTCTGGTGAATCCTCTTACCCTTCACACCTCTGGCCTGTACCCCAGTTCTTGTATGAATAATAAAAAAAGTTATCAGGGAGCAAGTTATTTAAGTTGGAGTATTAAATGCTGAGGAAAGGAAAAGTTGTGCCAGTAAAGACAACCTAATAATACCAGCGTGTAAAATTACAGTGTGGAAAATTCTGGGACAAATTGCAGTATGCAAAATTTAAAAGATTAGATTCTCAATCAGCAGGAAAAGTCAATATGATCATGAAAAGGTTTTGTTTAATAACTGAAAAACAACATTTTCTCTACTCAGATGATGAGTAAACAGATTTCAGCAGTAATTGTCACATTCCAGCATTTTTAAGATTTGTAAATGCTGCAGAAATTAAAGAAAACTTTTTCTGTTGTGAAAAACTGCTTGAGACAAGCATAAGTTGAGATATATTTTGTAGTTTTGTTTTTCTATCTGGAAACAAAAGACCTGTCACAGCGAGACTATTGATAGCTATATTTTTGGTGCTCTGTGGTATATATTTCAGAGGAGGTTTCAACTGTTTAAAAAAGGAAAATCCTGGCAGGATGTGCAACTCTTTTTTTCCTACAGAGATACTCATGTCAGCCATTCTTTTTTTTTTTTTTAAGATTTATTTATTTATTTATTTATTTATTTATTTATGCAAGAACCGGGGTACAGGCCAGATGCGCAGGAGGGTGAGAGGATTCACCAAAGACAGAGCTGGGAACAGAAAAGGCAGACTGACGAAATATACTGCTGAGGGGAGCAGCAACACGACAGGAGAGATCTGCCGCGCCATGTGGGACCCTCGCAGCAGGTTGGGATCGAACGGGTGCTGCAGAGGCTGCGGACAGCTTCACAATGCTGTGCTCAACTGCCTGCGCCACCAGGGAAGGCCCCATATCAGCCATTCTTGATGGTAAAATTGAAAAAATGCTGGCTATTGGTATAGAAGTTCCTAACTTATTACTCAAAAATGAGTTCCCTTGAGTATATTTTTTAAATTGTGAGAATGGAACATATCAAAAAGGCCCCAAAAATAGTGGTTGGACCAGTGTGCACTCCCACCAGCAATGTAGGAGAGTTCCTTTTTCACCACATCCTCGCCAACATTTGTTGTTGCTTGTTTTTTTTGATATGTGCCATTCTTACTGGTGTAAGGTAGTATCTCAATGTGGTTTTGATTTGCATTTCCCTGATTATAAGGGATGTCGAACATTTTTTCATATGCCTGTTGGCCATTTGCATTTCCTCTTTGGATAAATGTCTTTTAAGTTCTGCCCATTTCTTGATGGATTGTTTGCTTTGTTGTTGCTGAGTTTTGTGAGTTCTTCATGTATCTTTGTGATCAGTCCCTTATCAGCTGTATTGAGTACAAAGATTTTTTCCCAGTCAGAGGGATGTCTCATTTTTGGTTAATGTCTCTTGTGCTGTGCAGAAGATTTTCAGTTTGATGTAATTCCAGGTATTTATCTTTTCCTCGACTTTCTTTGCTTTGGGTGATGAGTCTTTAAAGATGTATGCTTTGTAGTTTTTACCTATATTTTCTTCTATATATTTTATGGTTTCAGGTCTTATGTCCAGGTCTTTCATCCATTTTGATTTGATTTTTATGCATGGTGAGAGGTAGTGGAAAGCTGTCTGGAGGTTCCTCAGTCTACTGGAAATGGAGCTACCATATAACCCAGCAATTCCACTCCTAGGGATCTACCCAAAGGACACAAAAACATTGATTCTATGCTTATTGCAGCATTATTTACAATAGGTAAAACCTGGAAATAAACCCAAATGCCCAAAAATTGATCAAGAAGAAGTGGTATATATATACAATGGAATATTATTCAGCAATAAAAAAGATAAAATCATGCTATTGGCAGCAACATGGATGGAGCTAGAAGGAATTATGCCCAATGAAATAAGCCAGAAGGAAAAAGAAAAACATCGGATGGTTTCCCTTATAGCAGGAATATACAGGAAACAAATAAGACATCAGTGTAAAAAAATAACAACAGTACAAAACACAACAAAGCAAAAACATACAATTATAAACCAGAGACATCCTACAGGGGAGGAGGAGGGAGAGAGATCAGAGGGAGGGGGAGAAGCACAGGGGACTGAGGTGATGGTACATGGATGCATTGGGGAAGGAAATTCCATGGGGGCTACACCTGAGGGGGTGGGGGGAAGCTAATGTTTAAAAATGAACAATGATGTAAAAATTTTTTAAAAAGATTTAAAAAATAAATAAAAATAGATTCTACAGGGGGGAAAAAAGGCCAAAACAACAAGTTCTGGAGGAAATGTATAGAAAAAGGAACCCCGTAGACTCGCTGGGACTGTAGACTGGTCCTATGGAAAACAGCATAGAGGTTTTGCAACATATTCAACATAAATCTGCCATATGATTCATCAATTCCACTCTTAGCTATTTACCTGAAGATTACTTAAACAATAATTCAAAGGTTATATATACTGTACTCTCCTATGTTCATCACAGCACTATTTACAATAGCTAAGTTATAGTAACAACCTAAGTGCCCAAAGGTAGAAGAATGGATAAAGATGTGATATACATACATAATGGAATATGACTCTACATTAAAAAAAAAAAAACCAAAAGATGAAATCTCACCATTTGCAACAACATGGATAGTATCAGAGGGGATTATGCTAAGTGAAGTAAGTCAGAAGGAGAAAGACATGTACCGATAACATAATTCATGTGGAATACAAAACAAAGAGAGAGCCAAAACTAAACAACAAAAACCCTAGAGAAGTGATATAGAACTAGGGCTACCATAGGTGTAGAGTGGGGGTAAGGAGCAAAATGAGGAGAGCACCCAGTGAAGTCTGAAGGGTTGATTATGCATGCTTTGTTGGTGGGTGTAGTGCAGAAACATAAATGAAAAGGTGTGACCTATAACTAAAAATCATGTATAGTGTTGTAAACCTATGTTATCTCAATAGAAAATAATTTTAAAAAATTGTGTGAAGGGCCTCCCTGGTGGCGCAAGGGATTAAGACTCAACCTATGAGGCTGTCCGCAGGCAGTGTAACAGGAGTTCAATCCCCGGCCAGGGAGCTACCCACAGGGTGCAGTAGACCTCTCCTGACACGCCCACTGCTCCCGTTAGCAATATATTTCACTCAGTCCTCCTGTTCTGTTCCCTACTCTGTCGCTGGTGAATCCTCTCACCACCCCCCCACACCTCTGGCCTGTACCCCAGTTCTTGTATGCATAAATAAATGTTTAAAAATTTTTTAAAAAAATGTGTGAATATGAGGAGAGGAGAAAATAAATCCTGATGTCTAAGCAAGGGAGACTTCATAACAGGATGCTTTAGGTAAAAGGTGAATTGCAGGAATATTTTCAAGAAAACAGTAGGTTGGATTTTGCTTAGAGCTTTGAAAAATGAAGAGTGAGTTTAAAAATCTGTTTGAGACAGTTTCAATACATAAACCAGTTGAATAAAAGTTGCCTCCTTAGCGCAGTGGGCAGTGCTTCAGTCTCATAAACCAGTTGAATAAGTCTACAATACCTTGAAGAAAATGATCTTAAGTGAAAAGATCCCTGAATTAAAAAAAAAAAAAAACAAAACTACTAAATCTTTGGCAATGTTACAAATAACAAAAAATACTTTTAAAAATTTTTACTACTGCTTAGTCTTCATAGTGAGGAAGGAAATCAATGTCTCAAATCTTACTGAAAGACTAAAAGAGCTACAGAACAGAATTAACAGCATTTACGTCCCTTTTCTAGATTTTTTAGCCTTTTTCTAATCTTTTTGCTCAGCTACTGAGCTGAACTTTGAGAAAAGAGGACAGTAGAGAGCTGTCATGTGATCACACTCAAGCTGAGATTTACTGTTCTATGTCTTAGGCAAGCAGTGCATTTCTTTCAGTTTCTATGAAAGCAGAATGTACTGGCATTCATAAGGCGGCTGTGAATATATAGCTATTGTCTGTAAATTCTTTTTGCCCTTCTTTTAGGCAAAAGAAGCTGGAAGCTACTTTATGTACCTTCTGGAAACAACAAAGAATCTGTAACCAACATTAGCTCTTTTGCCAACTTCTGAACCACACAGCAGCAGCAGAAGCCCAAAAACACAATCCTTATCCTTGATCTGTTTTGAAAACTCTTCATCCATACTCATTCATAATTTCCAAGATACTAACATCTTTAGGCAGAAATGTATGTTCATTTGGGTTTGAATTTAGCACAGCCTAGTAATGCAGAAAAGGGAATGACACAAAAGCAAGTTATGTTCTGGGGGAGGGGAGGCCTCTGACCATTCATGGCATATGTACCTGTTTCTAGCTTCATTTTTCTCCCATGCCAACTACAAATCACACAACAAGCTCCCACCTTTAATCTCTCTAACACCCAGCCATGCCGATATCACCCCGCCCTCCCACAGACTGGGTTAAACCTGCATCTTAAACCTTGTTCAGAGAAGAGGTCTATTGCATTTCAGTCATTAGTTACAGCACGCACTCAAATTTGCAATTCTGAACCCAGAATTGAACTTCCCAGAATTGAACCCAGAATTGGTTCCTGAGCAGGCTGCTGTTTAGGCTGGAACAGCAGAGAAGAATAGATTGGAGAGGCAATATGTATCTAAATTCTTATATATGTGAGCAAACTGCTTTATTCAGCAACCATCCTAAAACAAGAGAATTCCTTAATTTCAATTAAAAAGGAATCTGTTTTATAGCTCCATTTTGACTAAACCGAGGATTTTATGCAGCAAAAACTAAGTACAGATCTCACATGCGAGAAGTTTCCTTATTTTTAGTATAAGATATAAGTTTTATACATACATAGGCTTATAAAGAGTTCAATGAACCAACACCTTTCTGTGATAACTTTATAATCATTATGCCTATAAATTAGTTCCTATCATCCCATTCAGTAAAAGAACTTTTTTTTCAAAGTCTTATCTGAATTTGTGTCTTGAACTAATTTGTATTCCTATTGTTTTGTATTATGATTGAGTAAATCTGTTACTGAACATTGTCAACAGTGAAATCAGCATACGATTTCTATTTTAATTCAATATATTTTGGCTACCTTTAAAAATTTCATTCCTAGTTTACCTTAAGTCAATAATTTACTAAAAGCCTATTGTGTGCCTTATGATTCCTTAAAATTTATATACAATAACAAAATTAAAGATAACCTATAGCTACCTGCCTTTTTAATTTTTTTTTTTTAAAGCAAACTTGTCTTTAGTTTTAGAAAAGGAGAAACTGGAAAGTGCCCTTAAATCAGGTACATATGTTTACTCCATTAGTATCCTGTAGAGCAGAAATTTGTGATAAGAATTTAAAAGCTTCTGGATACAAAAAGTCATTTCAGTGAAAAAGTACCATTTCCTTTTTTGCCATACTGACTTACATAAAGTAGATATAATTTATGGGAATGGGAAACCAAATAAAAATCCACAGGAAAATATAACCTTTACTTAAAATAGCACTGAAAATCATAATTTTAATATATCTATAACTCACTGACCTCATTAAATAAGAGTCATGGATGTACCTTTATTGTGTGTATATGAAACCTAAAAGTTATTTCCAGGATTTCTTCCAAGTAAAAAGATTGACAAATATTTTCTCTTTTGTAGGTTACATACCTAAATATTCTTTTCCTATTATGATAACCTTTAAAATATGCCAGCATGTACCTTTTAAAAACAAGAATATTCTTCTATATAACCAGCATTCAATCTTTCCATGTAGGAAATCAGCAATCATACAATGCTATCTTTCCAAACCATAGACTTCCTTTTAATTTTGCTAAGCATCACATCAATGTATCCTTTTCATTTTGTTCCAGAGAACAGTGCTGCTTTTTTTTTTCTGAGATAACTGGTTTATAACATTTTATATGACTTACAGGTATAGGATCACCCCCTTCAGGTGTTACTACTACACCACACCCAACACCAAGAGACCCGTGGTCCTCCAACACAGTCCTTTAGTGCTCCTTCCCCCAACCTTGTCTCTCCTAGTCCCCACCTACAGTTATATTTCTAGGAATTGTTATTGGCTTGACTTTATCTGACACTTTGTATTGTTTCTCCATATTCCACATTTAAGCGGCACTATTTGGTTTGTGTCTTTTTACTTCTGGCTTATTTCACTTAGCATAATACTCTCAAGTTCCATCCATGTTGTCCCAAGTTCCCAAGTGGCAAATTTATCTTTTTATCTTTATCTTTTTTTTTTTAATAGCTGATTAGTACCCATTCCATTGTGAAATATACCACATCTTCCTAACACATCCATCTATCTTTGGGCACTTAATATATTGAATATATACTGGAAACAACCTAATATGAATCTTTAAAAAAGAAGGCAAAGTATATATTATTAACACACCTCACTTTCTACAGTTTGAACTAATACCAAGTTTCAATATTTAGAAATAGAGTGAAAATTATTTTCTCCATTCTCTTTCAGAAAAGATGAGTCAATATATTGCAGTCTTGCTTGCTTTTGCTAGTCAACACCTTTCTCTAATCTGTGTTTGCAGGGTCCACTATCCTGTCTGCAATATTTCTGTATTCTGGGTGGTTCACTGGTTATAATAGGTACCAGCTAAGTGATTTCTTAGTGATTTATTTTAAACCTTGCTATATGGACATGGCTTTCGTTTCAGTTCACCGACATTACAATAACAATTTGTGCCAACAGAGTCTTTAGCAGGTCTACCACAAATTCTGCAGGTAGAAGAAAGCCTCATTATATCTAAATTGGAGGAACATTTTGATTCCTGAGTCCAAATCTGTAAGATGAAAGATAATAACATATCTCCAGTATGAAGGGTTTGTTTCCTCTAATGTACTTAAGTTTATGACTTATTTGTTCCTACTGATATTAAAAAAAAAATCAACCAATGTCTAGTCGTTGGCTACTATGATAAAGTCTGTTAATTTCTGGGAATATAATTATATACAAAAACATACTGGTCTTTGCCTTAATGAAAATTACAGTTTAATAATAAAAATAAAACAAATGTGATAAAGTATTTTAAAGGACAATACAAATGATGCCTGAAGTTGTCTAATAAGGATTTTTGCTTTATTAAATTAATACTAAGTAGAAGGTAGCTACCTTTCTTTCACAAACTTGTGCTGGTAATTTTCTTCAAACATTTAGGGCTTGATTGGGATTAGGGCTTTCTTGTTAATCTAAGAAATCTTAATTTGGTTAATTTTCTCTTACTCTGCATATCTCTAACTTGAGAATGCTTAGGCACAAGCATATGCTTGTATATATTAGGGTGTACTTGCTTACATACAACTTTTTAGTGGTGGTTTATTGTATATATTTTGTGACATTGATTAGATTACCAATTATCCAGGATATTCTGTTCCTATTACTTCTTGTTTTACCTGTGATCTTATATCCATACAGAAGAACTTCCTAAGTGGTCACTATTAGCTTTTAATGAATGTGAACTGAGTTAGGAAGGTTAAAGTAGAGTAATTGTGGAGTCTTCTACATATAAAATATCCTCAGTTCCAGAAATACAATTGTAAATTATCAAGGAGCATATTAACTTGGAATTATTACATGAAGACAATCATTTTATCTCATTTGTACAGTTTAAAATTCACTATGAGTTTCTGACTTCATAGACATTTCAGAGCAGAAGCCTCTGTATAAGGAATTTTAACCATCTAAGTTTTTCTTACTATATGCTTATAACGAGCCCAATCTGCAGGTGTTAAATTAGCCAACAGAGAGCCTATTTACTGGCCTATAAATGTCTTAGAAGCTTATTGAAACAGATAAAAAGGAAAGTAAAAGAACTTATGTGGTGATGTGATGCTTAAACTATTCCTCAGATAAAAACTTCCTCCATCTACAAGCAAATTAAAAAGAAGATCCATTTTTTTTTGCAAGCTTTCCAATGAAGAATAAATGAAGAGATGTTGTTTTCTTTTTATGTTGCTCCCTATAATTCTCACTTTTAAAAGAGTATGATGAATGCATTTAGCTATATCTTCTAAAGACTTAAAACCCATCAGCCTTAATATTCACATCTCTTGTATAATCATCTGCTGAATTAATGTAATTCCTAAGTGCTGGATTTGTGTTCGGTGACTCCTCTTCACTTGATTGCCCCAGTCTCATGGCATTATTATACAATTTAATTGCAGGCTTCTGTTTGCTGATCTTTCTAGAAATTTGTTCTAGAAAGGTTACTTCCCTCTTAGGAATTCATTCTTTCAGAGCAGAACTTGGAATTGCAGAATTTGAGACCAGTGATAAATGTTTTAAAATAACTAATCCTGGATATATATGAAAAAAATAAAACTATTACTTTGGAATAAATATTACTTTATTTTTCTAATACTTTTGATACAGAGAGGAATGCTTTTTATAAAGTTTGAGCTTTCAGAACAGGAAAGATAAAGTTCAGAAAGATAATGAATAAAAACATTAAGTGCTCACTGTGATACAGAAAATGGCAAAGCTGTTTCTAGTACATAGTAAAGTGGGGGAAAATTACATGTTTATAACACTTTACAAGCTTGAAAGTTTTCTAAGGATTCTGAACAAAGTATGTGAAAATGGACTTCATGGAGTTTAAAAATATGTAGCCATGACAGGAATTTGTTTGTTGGACAGGTTGTAGATACCATATGAAGAAATTGGATTAAAATAAATGACAATGTACCTTCAAAGTGTGATATATCATATTCATGAAAATATCTATTTGTGACCAGATGAATTTTCAGACTATTGCAAATTTGAAAATATAGTGATTTGTACATTAAAAAAAAATAAGACAATTGGAAAATTGAACAAAACCTGAAAAAAAAAATGAGGCTCTTTATTTTCCTTTTAATCAGGATGAAAACACAAAATACCAACCACCTCCACTGTTTCTCCCAAATTATTTTCAGTATACTATGCCAAAAGATATGATCAGCATACATAAAGAATGTGAGAAATTTTTTAGCACATGTGAATGTGTTGTAGAGTGTTTGTTTCAAATAGAATAAAATCATAGCTAGGTTTCTCATTGTGTGTTTGACCTTTCATCACCCTTCCACTGGTGCTGGACAATGTATTGCTTTAAATTGGGTGATAAAGCAGTATTACGAGAGTGAGAGAGTAACATAACGAAGATTCTTTCAATCTATATCTGCAGCCTGCCAAGAACACTGACCAAACTTTCTTTAGTACAGAACAGCTTGTGCCACTCAAATACATAAAAGAAAACGTAAATAAAAGCAAAGCCAGCTTTTCAAAATCCAAGCAAGAATAATTTTCAATGAAATGCAAGATTTTTATGATCTTAGAAACTCTCCGCCAGAATTTGCTTGCTTTGTAATGCCAGTATTCATGAGAACTGAAAACAAATTAATATGTTTTGCTAGTTTTTCCGATGCACCTAAATCATATTAAGTGACTATTATATTTTACCTAATAGTGAAGTGACTATTTCATCTCTGCTTTGATCACTAAATTTAATTAGCTAATGTTTTCCAGTTTTAAAAATCACATTTTAGGTTTGAATAAAACTGCTAATTTTGCCTTCAAATATGTGAGGGTCACCTATCATATCAAAAGCATATAAAAATGGAATAGACCAGACTCTCTGGTGGTGTAAGGGGTTAAACACCACATTATGAAGCAATCCACAGCCTCTGTAGCATGAGTTCGATTCCCGGCTGACCAGGGAGCAACCCACATGGCTCAGCTGACCTCTCCTGACTCTCCCGCTGCTCCTCTCAGCAGTGTATTTCATTCAGTTTGCCTGTTCTGTACCCCACTCTGTCTCTGATGAGTCCTCTCACCCCACCACAACTCTGGTCTGTACCCCAGCTCTTCTATGCATAAATAAAAATAAAACTTTGGGCCTCCCCTGGTGGCACAGCGGTTGAGTGCTGGGCTGTGAAGCTGCCTGCAGCCTCTGCAGTGCTGGTTTGATCCCCAGCTGCCGGTGAGGGTCCTACATGGCGCGACAGACCTCTCCTGCTGTGCCTGCTGCTCTCCTCAGCAGTGTATTTCATCAGTCTGCCTGTTCTGTGCCCCACTCTGACTCTGGTGAATTCGCCCACCTTCTTGCGCTTCTGACTGTACCCAGTGCTTGTATAAATAAATAAATCTTTAAAAAAAAAACTTAAAAAAAATGGAATAAACCATTTGTCATCAGAAAACTGTCACCCACAACTGTAATTTTTCCTTTCCAATTTAATGATCACCTTTCATGTTACTGCTAATTTTATTTAATTTTTAGAGCTTCTACTAAAATGGAGCTGGAAGGGATCATGCTCAGTGAAATAAGCCAGAAAGAAAAAGAAAAATACTGGATGGTCTCACTCATAGCAGGAATTTAGAAAACCTAAATATGTGATCAAGAAAAAGACTAATTATAATAAAGTGAAAATCAAAATCAACAAGCAACTATAAACCAGAGACACACTGGGGGTTGGGGGAAGGAAGTAGGATCAAAACAATGGTGATGGGAATTGTACAGGGACTATAACCAAGATGAAAATGCACACATTGTACAAAAATGAAAAATGATGTAAAAATATAGAAAATTAAAAACCCAAAATAAAAAAATAAAATCCACCCATGAATTTATTTCCAATCTAAAATAGGCTTGAATCTAGACTTTCAATCTAAAGTAAGCTTAAAAATAAATGGAATTAACTATTAGTAAATAGACAAGTATCAAATTTTATATAAATACATTAGTGAATCTAAAATAACAGTATCATGAATTACAATAGCATTGAAAATATTATCAATTAGTCTTCAGATTCATTGGCTCATTTGTGTGCAAAGATGGAACAGGTAAGAATTTTTCTATTTGAAGGTAAACTTAAAATATATTTCCAAGAAACACTGTGTGATCTTTAACTCTTATCATCGGGGGGCCTCCCTGGTGGTGCAAGGGGTTAAACACCGCACTATGAAGCAATCCGCAGCCTCTGCAGCACAAGTTCAATCCCTGGCTGGCCAGGGAGCAACCCACATAGCAAAGCAGACCTCTCCTGTCTCTCCTGCTGCTCCCCTCAGCAGTGTATTTCATCAGTCTGCCTGTTTTCTGTCTCTGGTGGATCCTCTCACCACCCCCCCGCATCTCTGGTCTGTACCCCAGTTCTTGTATGCATAAATAATTAAAAAAAATTCTTGTCATCGATATTCTCATGAGAAACAAGCAGCAGAACTTGGACTTATATGAGGTGAAAATGCTATTAGCCTGCCACCTACTAAAGTACATAGTAGGTGCTAACTATGTGTTTTGCAGCACCTTCTTACTTAGTACCTTATTAACAGGTAACATCAATAAGCCAGGTTTTAGCATCTTATGAATAGTGATAGAGATGAATGAGGATCAAGTTAGTATCCAGAAACCAAAATTTAAATATACCAAAATGAATACATCACATATATTTTGGGAAAGTTATAAAGAAACACCATCTAATTACCCTAGAACATAAAGCCTGTGTCTCCTCTCCCTCCTCTCCCTCTCTTGTCCTTGTTCCCTTTCCCTCTTTTAACCCATTTGCTATTTGCATATATTAAAATGTAAAGAAAAAAATTTACAGTTTAATGATATATCAAAGTGATAGTACAGTTTAGTCAAGGCACTTAGGACCAGAAATAGAATGTCTATCATGCCATAGTCCCTTTCAAACTCTCAATTACTATCTTCCTATTTAACATTACCCCTATCCTGACATTTATAACCCTTATATATATAACCCTTACATATAGATTAAAAATTCTTAAGCTCCATTTAGATTTTATATTTAAGAAATCATACAAGATTATAATTTGGGGGGCTCAATTTTTTTTCATCTAAATAATGTTTGTGAGATTTGTGTTGTTGCATGTAACTGTAACTGCAGTTTGACTTTTTAGTGATGTGTGGCATCCCATTCTATGAAGAGATTAATTATCCATCCTACTCTTAAGTATTTGGATTGCTTTAATTTTTTATTAATAAACAGAATGCAGTTGTGAATAGCTTGAAACATATCAACTGTCTGTAGATCAACTTATCAATTTTTATGTTCATGTTCTGTGTGGTTTTTCCCTCATATTTTACTATTTTGTCATTCACTGGCATATCTATATAACTGTGGGGGTATATTTTCACACCACTATATGTGCACATGCTTCACTCACCCTCCAACAAAATCCTATTGAATGTCCTATGCCCTTCCTTTTCCTATTCCCTACTTCTTCTTCCCGTCCTGCCCAGTATAACCAATATATATTTCAGAGTCTACATTACTTTTGCTGTGCTTTACCAGTTTGTTTTCTTGAGTTATTTAAATCCCACATACAAGTGAAACCATCTGGTACCTGTCTTTCACTATTTCACTTAATTGAGCACAATCATCTCAAGATCCATTCATTTTGTTCCAAAAGACACTATTTCAATAGCTGAGTAGTATTCCATTGAGTATATATATTCCATAATTTCATTCTGTATTTTTAGTGTCCTGTGTAATAAACCTTTACCTACTGTGAGGCCATTAAGACATTCTCCTATATTAACTTTCAGCAATTGTTATATTTTACACTGATCTACATTTGTAATTTAATTTTGTGTAAGATGTACAAGACATCTAGTTGCATTTTCCTCCATTAGATTATCCAGTTGATCTAGCACCGTTCACTGAAAGGGATCATTTTTTCCCAACTTTTTTTCAACGCCAAGTTTTCATAAATCAGGTGTGAGTATGTTTCTGAACTCACTTCTCAGTACCTCTATTTGCTAATTTGGACCCCAAAACCACATTAGTAACAGCTATATATTTTCTTGAAACTTTTGATATCTAGTAAAGCAAAGCTTCTCTTGTCTCCCATTTCACAAACTTCCATTCTTCGCCTTTAATATTTCCTAAAGACTTAAAAAATCGTTTGCTAGATTGCATTTGAGACATACCAAAAATTGTGGAACATTGATTGTGACTAATTGACTACAGACAGTAATTCTGAGAGCAGTGAGTTATTTATAGTTTTGAATGATATTTAGGTATCAAATTGAGACTGGCCTCATCAAACTTTATTCTTTGTAATAATAGTGTGTTTGAAATTGGCATTACTTATTCATTTAATCAGCATAGCTGGCTGAAACCAGAGTTTCCTTTGAGCGAGAATTTGATATCATGAATAACATTTCTTTGATAGCACAATATTATTACATTTCATGTTTTCTTGTATCAGTTTTGGTAAGATATGCTGGTCTAGAAATTTTTACATGGTATGTTTTAATAGTTATTGACACAAAGTTATAATGTTATGATTTTTAAATATATACAGAGGATAGGCAGTAATTGCATCTTTTGAAAGTCTTGGTATTTTCTGTCTGATTTAACAGTTCATTTTCTCATCAATTTAAGACTTAAAAATATATATATACATAGAAGAACTGGGGTATAGGCCAGAGGTGCAGGGAAGGGGTGGGGGGAGACAGGATTCACCAGAGACAGAGCAGGTAGCAGAACAGGTGGATCTGAAATACACTGAAATACACTGAAATACACTGCTAAGGGAAGCAGCTGGTCAGACAGGAGCCTTATGTGGGCTAGTCCCTGACTAGGGATCAAATTCAGGCCTCAGTGGTGATAGTGCTGAGATTTAACCCCTAGGCCATCAGGGAGGCCCATGTTCTCATTGATTTGATTAAACATTTTGAAGAATCAACTTTTTAATAGATCAGTATCATAATTCCATTCATATATTAATATTTTTATTGTAATTTTGGGCTCACCCCCCAAGTGGTGGTTATTAACTTATTTCCAGTATTTTGTTCCTTATATGTAGTTAAAGTTATAAATTCTTTCTAAGCCTGGCTGCATTTCATGACTTGGAAATTCATTGTTTTGTAGTTCAAATTAATAAAAAAATAGAAACAAAGAACATATTGACAAATTATAAAAAAAAAATCAGTAGAAGTTTTTAATGGAAAAACAATAGTTAAGCAGTCTAATGTTTGGCAAATTGACAATAAAAGAACAAACATAAATTTAGAACTTATTTTAAAAATTAATATCTTTTAATATACACATTTTATACCAATAAATTTGACAGTGTAGACAAAGTAGATAATTTTGATAGATTAGAAATTGCCAAAATGAATTCAAGAATTATAAAACTAGTTAATTTCAATATTGTATAAGGATGAAGTGAAGTTTAAAAATAAGCAATTAGCAAAGAAAATCAGTTGTTACAGTTATTGGAAAAGCAACCTTAAAGATGTACAGAGGAAATCAGAAAATTCATGCTAGAAGATAGGAATTCTCTTACAGTAATACAGTAAAAAAGTATATAGCATTCTATCTATGCATATGGTATTTTTAAATATTCAGATGAAATTTGTATTAACTTTTTGCTTTTATAGTATGTTCCAGAATGACAACTTTACAAGCTTGAAATTGGAACTAGTTCAGTTATCAAGCAGTACTTATTTGACAGTTTTTATGAGAAATCTTCCTGGAAGCCCACACAGAGAGAGAAGCATATTGATTTTCCAGGTTTAATAGGCAGTAGAAGAAGTGACAGTGATTTATTTATGAAACTCCTGGAGGGATGCAGCCTAGCCCAAGACGGCATTCAATACTGTCAACTAAAGTAGACAGATTATCACAATGTATTTAGCAAATGATCATGCAGAGTAACAGCAAACATGCCCTGAAGGTGAGGGACAGTGGTGTGAGCTTGAATGAGAATTTTTAGTAGACTATAAATACTTTAGTTTGAATTTCTACGAACATCAAAAACATTGACACTGTTTAAGTAATTATTAGACGTTCCTCTTTCCTTACTTCTTAAGAATAATAATCAAATTGATATTAGCTTTGAACTTTAGCAATATAATTGCTTGAATGAACAAAAAGTCTGTTTCTAATGTAACTTTTTAGGGAATACAAATATCCTAAGGAAAAGACAAGCATTTTTTTTTTTTAAATCCTGAGGAATATCAATTCCCTACTGAATACTACAATCAATTTTCTCTCTGTCATGCAGTTTTAATGATTGAGTCACGATGACAGAGACAAATCTTTGGAATTTCTTGTTGAGTTGATGTAATTGGTTATTCTGGGAATATAGTCATAGGTAGAAGAACCAATTTTTCTGGAAAGTCATAATGCAAATTCCCATCAAATTATGCCCAAGCTACTTGACTCTGCTACAAACCAAAAGCCACTTGCTTATATTGTCACAAGTTTCCAGCACTCACAGATATTACATTTTATCACACCAAGTAGAGAGAAAAATGTGTCTTCTCTAAATATGTGGAAATTAGCAGTAAATGCTCCTAAATTCAAATGAAAGAATATTCTCCTCACTTATTATCTGAGTATTTTTAAATGTCTTTACTTTGTCTATTTATCAAACATTTGTTCTCTAAAATCTAGAAGCACTAAGTTACCACAAACTAATGTTTGGAATAGAAAGCTTACTCCTGTGGTTAACAGGAAACAGGAAGAAATTATCTGTACAAGGACTGCCTCCTCAATTAATGATGTTTTAACAGACAGCAGGAGAAGAGAGGAAAAAACTCAAGGTATGGACAGCTCTAAGTCATAAATAAATTAAGCCAGTGACCTTCAGATGTTTTTTTGTTGATTTTTTCTTACTTTAGTAGTGAAGCCTTTAATTCAATGGAATCTTTGCCGGGGATCCAATATATAACATAGATAAAAACAGAGCTGGCTGGACAAAGTAGGTGTGGGTGACTTGGGTGAGTTTCATGTTGCTGAATCCACATTATACTACCAGGAGAGAATCCTTTCCTGAATAGATGAAGGCCTATAGATATGTCACAAAGACTTTTTCTGACTCAAAACAAACTTTTCCATTACCCCTTATTACTTGTACAAACAATGGCAGTTCCTGTGGGTATGACTATTTAATTGTCAATACGCAAATGTCCTTGAAGGGATAATTCATTTCATTATCAATTACTAACAGGCTAGAATAAATTATTTCCCCATCTCTCTTCCTTAAGGCAAGAAAACAGATAATAAAACATATCAGGGAGTGTTATAGATGAAATTTAGGATATTGAACTCAAATTATTGAACTCATAATTTCTCTAAGATGCAGGTAATCTATTATATTTTACTACAATTTTATTCTTTTATTTTTTAAATGAATATTTTTATTTTATTTTATTTATTTATTTTTTAGATTTATTTATTTATTTATATAAGCATTGGGTACAGTCAGAAGCGCGGGAGGGTGAGAGAATTCACCAGAGCCAGAGCGGAGAGCAGAGCAGGCAAAAGGACCAAAGTACACTGCTGAGGGGAGCAGCGGGCAGCAGGAGAGGTCTGTGCGCCATGTGGGACCCTCCTCTGTTGGCTGGGGAGCAGCTGGGGATTGAACCGGTGTGCAGAGGCTGCGGGCAGCTTTGCAACCCAGCGCTCAACCGCTGTGCGACCGGGGAGGCCCTATTTTACTACAATTTTAATTGCAATTTGTTATGACTAACATATGTGCACTATTTGATCTGGCAGGTTCAGAGAATCAGGAAGCCAGAAGATACACAGAATCAGCATTGCAATCAGGAATTAAGTGCTCAGGCCAAGAGAAAATAAGAGTCTGGATTGCAAATCAGGAGATTAATTCTTGTGTAATGTTAGAGAATGAGCAGTAATAAAGCTGGTGAGACTATTTTCCATAGGTCTTTCATGATTTTTCATGTATTATAAAGAGTAATTGACAGCTTTTGTTCTAACTATTTTCAAGGATTTTTGTGTAGCACATACCCTTCGAAGAGATAGTGTGTGTCTCCTTCCATGACAGAAGGCAGATCCATTTCCTGACAAAGTATTAAAGATAATAACTCATTCTGGGGCAAAGGTGAGGCAGGTTTGCCAGCAACCCTTTTATTATATTTCTAGTTTCCTGGCCATTCATAACTATATGTTTTTGCTGTGCTATAACTAATAAAGTTCTAGTCTCTGGTTCAGGAGCCTTGTGTATTCATAAAATTGTGGGAGGTAAGTCATTAACATGAAAGTAGGACTGTTGTCACATAAATATATCACATGCAAAAGATCAGGAACTGAAGGTATCACCACTAATAAGTAATGGGATGGGGTTTATGCTTGCCAAGAATTGACATGACTAAGGCAGAATTGAAGGGAAGAAGAAAGTCCTCTCAAATAACTCTCAGGCTCTAAGAATATGACAAGTATGTGTTCACCAAAGGTGTTATCTTATATCTTAGGAGGTGAACGACCTATATAAGGTAAATGATAAAACATTATTAAAAGAAATAGAAGACACAAGGAAATGGAAAGATATTCCCTGCTCATGGTTAGGAAGAATCAAAAGTGTCAAAATGGCCACCCTTCCCAAAGAGATTTACAGATTCAACACAACCCTAAGAAAAATCTCAGTGGCATACTTCAAAAAAATAAAAGAAAGATTACTGAAAATTTATATAACCTCAAAACAACCTAAATAGCCAAAACTCTCTTGACTAAATAGGAGCAAAATGGGGAGGTATCAGATGTCCAACCCTTTTGGAAAGAAGTGTGGAGATTCCTCAGAAATATAAAAATGGATTTACCATATAACCCAGCAAATCCACTCTTAGGTATCTACCCCAAGAACATAAAACACTGATTCAAAAGGAAACCTGCATTCCTACATTTATAGAAGTACTATTTATAATAGCCAAGATATGGAAACATTCTAAATGTCCCAGAAGATGCTTAACTTAAACATTTACATCTTTTTTTTCCTCTTAAACCAACCCCCCCAAAAAAAAAACGTAGCTACAATTTACAATCCTCTTCATTTTTCACATTAAAATGAACTAAAATGGTTATTATGTAGTTGCTAGAAGGGTCCTTTTTTGTTATTTTTTTAAAGATTTATTTATTTATTTATACAAGCACTGAGAACAGTCAGAAGAGCGGGAGGGTGAGAGAATTCACCAGAGCCAGAGCGGCAGAAGGACCGAAGTACATGTGGGACCCTCCTCTGGTGGCCGGGGACTGAACTGCAGAGGCTGTGGGCAGCTTTACAGTCCCACGCTCAACCGCTGTGCCACCAGGGGAGGCTCAGAAGAGTCCTTTTTAGTTACGGACTGCCTCATGTTGAATAATGTCCTTATCCTCTAATTGAATGGAACTTGTTTTCTCATATAAATAAGTGATTATCTTGAATAGGGACTTTTAAATTGTCCCGTTTTTAGACTGTACTTAGACAATAGTACAGTGGATGGAATCCTGTACAGTTAAGCCTCTATTCGTGTACAATTTTACTAACTTATAGAACCCAGATTCAGTAAGAACCAAGTCAAATTTTTAATTTTTCCCCTGAAAATAAAACTATCATTATCTCCACCTGGTAATTATAATTACTTCATGTTTGTCTGACTGCAGATAGTATATACACCAATAGCATAATTTATATTACATGTTCTAGTATATACAACTAATGTATGTATATATACTAACACTATAATATTTAGCATTTTATATATACTGCATTGTAGTATTAATATATAATATATATGCATTTTCATGGACTAGAATAACAACATTTTTCAACACACACATATCAGGTCTGAAGTCACTCTAGAAGTTTCAGTGGTTAAAATCAGATGAATGAGAATTCCACATCTATTATATTTTATTTCTAATTTATAAGGAAGAATATTTTTCTGGCTCCTTTATTATAAATGTTTTGCTTATTGGGAAACTCTAAAATATGATCCTGAATATCAGTTATTTTAAGAATATCTCAATTTCATTATTGTTTAAAGAGAATATTAAAATTGTGACATAATTCATTTCTGACTGTGAGACTTTTCCTAAAGTACATTTTAAAACCTTATCAATACTTATTATATTCATCTCAAATGTTTAACAGTTCCAACTAGACTTACTGACAGACACAATCATAATGTACTGTTTACAACTGTTAAAGATTAGGAAGGATGCATGAAAAGACATGAAAATTTTCCCATAGATTCAAAAAGAAATTATTAGAACAATATTAATAATCCTTTATTTAAAAAAAAATGACAGAGGTGACCTATTCTAATTCAATCACCTTTAGCAGAAACCTTGGCTAAATGCCAGAAATAAACACCTGCATTTACTAGCTCTGTCTTAGCCCAGGTGATCAATGACTAAAGGAACAAAAAAAGAAAAGCTTATGATCTATTCAGAAGGTAAATCTATGGTTGCACTATTTTTATACTTCTGGATCTTACAATTAATGGTGGAAATAATAGAGTAAGTCCAGATGGGTGCTTAGGTTTCTCTAACAGGAGTTGAAGATCAAGTATAGTTTTGCTGATAGTAGGTTAAAATTAGCAGTTGAAATTAGTAAGAAGCATTTTGTTCAATAAGTTGACCTTAAGTTCTTTAAATGCCATGATACAGTTTTAGAATATCTAAGATTATTAGCATCATGCCTTACCAGCCTTCCTCTCATACTTGCTCTCTCATCCATTCCCATTCTCACATTAAGGTAAAAAGGGGGCTCAGAAATTACATTAAGGATATTTAAAATGCAGTGCATTATTTTTATATGCTATTACTGTTAAATAATGGGGAAGGGAATGTGTTAGGACAAAAGTTTATCAGGGGATTTTAAAGTTTTAGAATTCAGTGTTATACCTTAATTCCATTAATGTTTTAGACTTTTGGCTATTTCAAACATCTGAGGGAAATCTAGATTTTCCCTATAGAAAAACACTAGAGTGTCCACATATGTATGCCTCCATATCAAACATTCCTACCTACATCAATATGTTCATACCTCAAACACACACAAACACCTAATACTTGCATGTATTCAGACTTACATTTATAAAAGCTCTTTTATTTTAGTAGCCATTTTTTTCATGGAATTCTTTATGTGGAACCATAATAAGAATCTGTGATCCAAACAGATGAATAGATCAGGAAGATAGAACATTACTCAACTATAGGAAAAGAAATTCTTGCCAGTTGAGACAACATGGATGGATTACAGGGGATTATGCTAAGCAAAATTAGTCAGGAGAAAGACAAATACTGGATGGTGTCATTTATATGTGGAATATAAAGAAACAAAAATAAATGATCAGATAAAGCCAAACCAATAACAAACTCAACAAACCTGATGAGAACTGAGGCTACCAGAGGGTGAGGGAAAGAGAAAGGGAGGGAGCAAAACTGACTGGTGGAGGACAATGGGTTTTTTAGTGATGGGTGTGATGTGTCACAACACCTGAAGAGGGAGATCCTATAGCTCTAAAGCACAAACAACATTACTGAAAAAAAAAAAAAGTTATTTAATGACATGGAGATAATAATCAGATGTGTGAGAGTGGTACAACTCTGACATTTTTTAGGACTTTTCTATTTCAACTTATAGTAAAGACATGGTTTGGGTGCATTTTCCCCCTCATCTTCTTGATCTATTTCACTCTAAGTGGAAATGTTGAGAGATGCAGTCTCTCAACAGCCACTCTCTTAGATACCTGAAAACTATATTAAAGATATACTCTATTACAGTAGCTAATCTATATATAGTCTCATTTTCTACTACACAAAAAATGGAAACACCATATATACAATTTCTAATATCTTCTTAAAGACAGAATACTTATAATAGTCCCTAAAAGAAAAATACTAGTATAATAAAAGATGCAAGTTACTAAATGGTGCACTATAATAAATACATGTTATCTAAAAATTTGTAAAGTCAGCTCAATAGAAGGGAAAAATACTTGAGAATATTGAGCTGGGGGAAGATTAACAAAAACTTTCTAATGACATTTTCATGTCAAAGCCTGTGGCAAAAGTGAAAAATCCAAAGTGACTTAGCATCCTGTGTGTGCCCGACTTCCGTGGCTTGTTGCTTTCAGCTGATAAATGCGTTGTGTTCTACTGCTAGTACTAGTTGTGTTGTTTAAATCAACATCTATATTTATCTTATAGTGACATCATTCTTCTAATTACCAGTCACATATGACCTTATCTGCATTTACAAAAAAAACCCTAGATTTTAAATTTATAGTCAATTATAAAGAGTTATCATACACTCACTTGTGCACACACTTAAAAATAGAATTTCAGAAATTTCTCCCGGGTCAGCTATTTTCAATCTTACTTGAAGAAAATTCTTCTATGTAAATTTTGAAGACTCTCATACATACTTCAAGGACATTGTTTCTTGGATTTTCTTATTTCCTTCCTGGATTCAGTTTTCTTATTTCACTAACAATGTGCTTATTAAACTGTACTATTATCATCATCTCCCCTATTTTTTTTCATCCTTGTAAGCTTCTATTTGTTTGAAACCTGCTAGTGACAATTTAATTGATATAAAACTCCTATTTCAATTATATGAAACCCCTTATTCAATTTATAATACTTGTATAAATAATAGAATTAAAAGAGAAACAGTGTACCTTCTTGTAAGGTCTTTAGAGCATTCATTCCACTAAAAGAATTTATAATTACCAAAACTTTGAACTGGCATGTAACATTATGGTTAATAATTGGAGACTTTGAAACAATATAAACTTGAATTTTGGCTTTCACATTTGCTACTTTGTTTCCTTCAACAGGTATTCTAACCTGTATGATGGTTAGTTTTCACAACATGTACATCACAGTTCTTGGGGAAGTAGCCGCTAAATTTTTAATTTTTTTTTTGAGACAACATTGGTTCACAACACTGGATGTTATGTTTAATAGTGGTGCATCTTACCACATCATACCCCCACCAATTCACCTGTAGTTTCCACGATAGTCCAATTGTTCTCTCTTCCCCACACTGCTTGCAACCTTTTTAGTGGTCCTAGATATATGATGCATTCAATATCTTAGGGAGTTATTTTTTCCTCTTGTATAACCTTACTGGATGTGTATTAGTGATGACAAGCCAGTTTTCTAGAAAATAACTCTGAAGAGATAAATGGGATGGTTTGATCCTACTGTGGATCTTTACTAGAGGACATACCCATTTTTGGTTATTATTGTGGACAGTTTTGAACCTTGGAAAAAAGGGGAACCAGACACAGTTGCTCACCATCAGCACACAGTCAATTAGAGTCATCTTGAACAATGATGAATGGCTTTCCATTCTCAAGTAAAACTGCTGGGTGTGAATAAAACTAATGAAGGTGACATCACAACTTTGGGGAGGAATCTTTTAATTCTTATAAATATGACCTTCAGAATATACTACTTAACCTAGAATTCCTTTGATAATTATGTTAGCTGACCACTAACTTAAAACCCTATTTAGGAAACTGAGAATAGCTCTGAAAGGTAAAGGATTTCTTGAGTCAGCAACCCTCTCTTCATAGAATTGCTTTTCTCTTGAGACTAAAATAGAGCTTCTCGATTTTGTTTAGTCAGCCTCATGGTGGAAGATTTCTTCTTATCAGCACCCTGTCATATGATTATTTAACATAGGAATAAGGATTATGGAGTGCTGCCTAATTTATTTTTTAAAAACATTCTTAAAATGGGATGCTGACTTTAGTGCTTATGAGGGAAGATTAAAGTTTCCTACAATTTTATCATCAGCACTAATGGTCAAATTTGAAAAGTTTAATCATGTCTTAAACTGTTTTCACATCATTATCCTCTGTCCCAATTGTTTCCTATTTTTGAGTATTAATTTTTGATGTAAACTTACTATTGTTCTAAGTGAAGATGTGTGCTTCATAATGTTAAGCATAAATTTGCAAGCCTGGTGTTGTTTATATTCATAGACTTCTATTAATAGCTGGATTAACTAGTCATTTACTTATTATATTTGAGAGACATGTTCAGTGATGTTCTGGAATTAAATGGGTTTCATTAACATCCAGTATTTTAAAGTCAGGTACCATTAAATAGTTCAGAAAATTATATTATTTCCCTCTACAATATACAAATATTTTACTAAATTTTTATAAACTTGTCTTCTAAATATAGAAGCTAGATGTATTTAATTCTGTGTTTGACTCTCTGTCAAACATTTGTTATCTTGTAAAGAGGGTAGACACATTGCAAATATAAATTAACCATATGTATTCACTTTTCACTCATTTGATATATTTTCTATTTGCCTTCTATCAATATATTACAGGCATGGTTAGGTCCTGTAGGTATAGCAGATGGAAAAACATGAAGATACTACTAATAAACACAAAGCTTGCTTTTCAGGAGTGGAGGGAGACAGTGAGTCACACACACATGCATTCATGTACTCTCTCTCACACACATGCCATAATTAAGAAAACTGAAGTATTCAAGTAATTTAGGTCAAAGATAGGTGACAAAAATATTTTCTCAAAAAGAATTCCAAAGTAATATTCAAATTCTTAAGCATCAGTGTTGCATGAACAAATTTTAGAGTATAAGCTACGTTTTTAAAGTGGTTTACATAGCAGACCAAAGTACTGATGCATCCAGAGAAGGTGCATACAGGGTGTGGAGAGAGTATACTGGATGGTGGAAGAGGATTATGGGAACTTGGACAGTTGAGTGAGCAAGTTATGGTGACTATACCTGAGGGGAGAAATTCTTTATTCCAAAACACTAACAAGGATGTAAACCAGTGGTACTTCACTTGAAAATAATGAAGTGATTTTCTTTTTTGATAATTTTATAATAAGGTAAAGTTAACAGAGTACTGATATGAAAAATATTCCAGAGGCTTAATTGATAAATATATACATCAGGCATCTTGTTGAATGTAGCTATCCTATATTTCATACATTTAAGTAGAAACCTGGATATTTCAAAGGAAAGTCACAAATGTGTGTATATAGTATATGAAAAATAAGGATTATTCCATAATGTATTAATCTTTTTTCTCAAAATAAAGTTCTGATATAACTTGTGTCTCTTGATGGACACTTACTTTTGACTTATTTCTGTTATTTTTTTTTTATAAATAGGATAACATTTGTTCTGCCACTGTGACCTTGGAATATCTTTCTGATCCTTAATGTTTTTTAATAAATTGTAACCATCCATCTAGCAATCACCTACTAAATAAAACTAGATTTAACTTAAATCTAGTTTTGCATGAGTTAAGCCATTCAATATTTCATTCATTATTAACAAGTTACTATGTTTGGGGAACATGGGTAACCATAAATCAACCTATTTTTTTTTATTTATGTCTTTTTTTTTTTAATTATACAAGCACTGGGTACAGTCAGAAGCACGGGAAGGTGAGAGAATTCACCAGAGTCAGAGTGGAGAGCAGAGCAGGCAGATTGATGAAATACACTGTTGAGGGGAGCAGTGGGCGGCAGGAGAGGTCTGCGCGCCATGTGGGACCCTCACCCAGTGGCTGGGGATCGAACCAGTGCTTCAGAGGCTGCGGGCAGCTTCACAACGCAGCGCTCAACCGCTGCACCACTGGGGAGGCCCCCGTAAATCAACCTATTTTAACAAGAGTTTTGAAGAACACAAATTTTGAACAGAATGAAAAATATTTTTCACGCTGAAATTTCAGTTATGACATGTCAGTAAACAAGCATTTTATAAAGATGAGCCTTTATATTGTTTTACCTCTTGGTAAGACTAATAGTAATAACTATACATTATGTGTGATGCCAGAAAACTTTGTGCATTTATAAAATATTTTAAAAATGTACAACACAGAAAAGATGGCAATACAATGTGTGAAGGAACTTTTAGGCTTTTCCAAAATAAGATTTGCATGCTTGTCTTTTGAGAGAGAAAGAGAAAGTTGCCTCTGAGAAGAAATGGATTATAAAAGTCAGGGCAAGTGTAGTTGAATTCCATCAGATTTGGTCTTAAAACGGAAAGTCGAAGTACTGCTGTGCACTGATAACAGTTTCAAATAAACTTAAGTATTATAATGTTTTTATAATGTAAAGAAAACGTGCCAGGGTGGACCAAAAGTGTGGGTGTGTAGGAATATTTGCACCGAAAATACAATGCTGCAAATATAGGTAGAAAATATGTAAAAGAATTGGTTTAATCTTATAAAAAAACAAAATGATGGCTACTTCTCTCATACCGACATTATTTCATTAATTTAGATATATTATTCCTGCCCTGATGTGCTTTTATCTTTATAAACAAAACTTGGATGGTGCATAGACTCAGAAAATTATCTTGGAGTGTCATTCTTTGCTGACAAAGTGAATAGAAGTGCTATTATCTACTATTACTAGATTCAAATGTGAAATGTCATTACAGTACCTCCCCTGTGACCTCCCTGAGCACCCTAAGGGATTCGTTTCACATCATTATGTTTTATAGATGCTGCAGTTAATCCCTTTCCCAACTCAGATACAGCCTTGAAATAGGTATTGACAATTATTATGCAAGTATTTTGTACTTTTACTATATCACAATCATCTATAAACACAAATGTATTAGTACATGTATTCTAAACATCTATATTAATGAAGCATTACTTTTCCCACTTGACCCGTTCATTCAATATTCTTTCGTAGAATGTAAGCATGCTGATACATGTGGATGCTGAATATGTTCTACTTTACATTTTATTTAATCATACATGATCAAACAATTCCACTTTGGAAAAAAAATTCCACTTTGAGATAAATTATGTAAGAGCATTCCAGCATTTTATACAATTCATTTTAACAATTTCTCTCAAGGTGTAATAAGTGAAAAATGAGCTGAAATGATGACTTCATTGTGCTGTCTTTACTGATTTACACTTTAAAAGGAAACACTTTCCAGTACCAGTAGTGTAGCTATTTTTATTTCAGGATAGTTAAATATGAATCCTATGACTATAAATTGTAGATAGATAAATCAAGGATTTAATCTCTCCTGGCCTCAGATTGCAATGCAGGTTGTTGCACACCTGTGAGAAAGGCATATGCATTACTCATAATATTGTAATTCAGGTCAGATCCAATCAGTCACTGTGTTATCATCAGGTATTTTAAGTGTTATATGGATATGAAGCTCAAGCATCATTCTTTAGCATAAACAACATATAGTGTAACATATTTTATGATGGCGCATAGATCATTTCACTAGGACAATGTTAAAATAGGTCTGTGCTTCCCAGAGCTGCATAAAACATTCTCTATGGAAATTCAATAATGATTCTTTCTTTGAGCAAATAATTATTCAAAAATGAATTAAAATGTAATGAATTTTCAAATAAGCCATTTTGCAGTATTTAGTACTTAAGTTTTCCAAGATATGCAAGGTAAATAATGTTATCTGTGGAAATGAATTTCTCTTATACCAGATGAGCTAAACAGTACAGCAATTATAAAGCAAAGTAATATATATTTCATGGTTGGTAGAATAACTTGATATTCATGATTTGTTTTAGAAAAAAATCAGTGTTGATTTTAATGATACATTAGTGATAGTTTTGTGGCATAAGGTCAGAGGAAGATGAATAAACCATTCAATGGTCTCTCACATTCTTTGATCTTGCCTCAACCAGTTTGGAGTTCTATATCCCCCCCTCCAAAACTCAGTCTGTACTTTGGGATCTCTGGAAATATGTGCTTAGTAAGAAAGGATTAAGGTACATGTTAAATCATTAGTTATGCAGTTTAGTGTATGTGCAGTATCACTTTTTAAGTACATATGCATACACATTTATAATAAAAAAAAGTATGGAAAGATATTCATCAAAAGGTAACATTGTGTTTTGCTGCTGTGTAGATGTTGTAAAGATATTGTTCATTTTTTTCTTTATATTATATATATATTATATATCCCGACAATCTTTTAAACGGTATGTATTGTTTATTCTTTCATGAATATTTATGTAACAATTCCTACATAAAAGTTACCATTTTATGCACTGAGTTGTGGACAAAAATGAGGTTATCAAGGATATTATGGATTTAGAATAACTTCTATTTTAAGAAAAAAACAGTTTAAATTTGAAGTGGTGATAGTTTTGTAAAATTTTGGACTTAAAAACCATGATAATATATGTACAATGAGAGCTCCCTGCCCACCTGTGACTATGCAGGTGCCTCTCTTTCTCTTCTCCCTACTAAATTGCCCTTTTTAAAATGTAAAAAAAGAACAAGAATAATTCTTTTTGTATTTTTAAAATTTTTCAGATAAAGGAAGACTATTAGAAAAAAATTCTAAAATATTACATGTTATTATTTGAATTGACACAAATTATTTTCTAAATTATGACTTAAATTATTTTCTGTCTGTTCCAATATTTATTAAAGATTTGTTTATTTATGCATACAAGAGCTGGGGTACAGGCCAGAGGTGCAGAGGGTGAGAGGATTCACCAGAGACAGAGTGGAGGGCAGAACAGGCAGATCCACTGAACTACACTGCTGAGGGGAGCAGCAGGTGAGTCAGCAGAGGTCTGCTGTACCATGTGGGTAGATCCCTGGCCAGGGATGAAACTCGTGCTGCAGTGGCTGCAGATAGTTTCATAGACTGCGTCTTAACCCCTTGTGCCACTAAGGAGGCCCTGTTCCAATTGTTTTGATCTGTATCTTTGAGATACTCATCCTGAAATTCAATCTTTATAACCTCACATCAACCAATTTCTCACTCTTATTTACAAGGGCCAATGTCTATATAATTTAATTTTTTACTGAAATTCTGCTTCCATTTCCAAAAACCTTTAGTTCTGTTATTTCCATACACCTTAAATTTTCCTTTATTTAATCAACTTCCTTTTCATTTCATATTCTCATTTCTCACCTCTCTGTTCTTGCCTTATGAATTTCATGGATTAGTTTATTTGAACTATTATGAGCTTAAATTCATTTTCTAAGATATTTTCTAGATTATTATATCAACTTTATATGCAATGCATGGCCTGGCTCCAAGTTTTCAGTTATATGCTCTCCCACTTTCCATGCAATTATTGACCAAGGTTGCCTTATGAGTTTGCTTATTTTTTTGTGATTACTGTTCCTTTTAATTATATATGTATATATTTATATATGCACCATACATGAGTATAATTGGATTAACATATATTTAGTAAGATATAAAGATTCTCATTCCAATGATATCCATTATGTTGGTTCATAGTTATTTGTAATCTTTTTTTAAATTAATTTATTTATTTATACAAGCACTGGGTACAGTAGGAAGCATGGGAGTGTGAGAGAATTCACCAGAGCCAGAGCAGGAAACAGAACAGGCCGACTGACGAAACGCACTGCTGAGGGGAGCAGTGGGCACGGCAGGAGAGGTCTGTCACGCCATGTGGGACCCTCCCAGTGGCCGGGGATCAAACCGGTGCTGCAGAGACTGCGGGCAGCCTCGCAGCCCAGCGCTCAAGTGCTGCACCACCAGGGGAGGTCCATAGTTATCTTTAATCTTAAAGCACAGTTCATGTTTATGTGAACTAGCCAAGTCTTGTCTCTAAGTCATTTTTATGAATTTTTATTGGATGCTTGGTAAAACTTATTGCCTGGTTCTCTTGAAAATATAACCTATAATTCTCAGGTTGCATTGAGTTACTCTCCCAGTGGTTATTTTAGCTTAAGTAGTGATACATTGATTTACATTGTAGTTTCAAGTGCAGCTAATTTAATCTTGATACCCAAATACCCAAATGCCATTCTCATCATTACCACAATGATGAGAAAAAAACTTGCGATTGGGACCTCCCTAGTGGCACAAGTGGTTAATACGCAACCTATGAAGCTGTCTGCAGCCTCTGCAGCACAAGTTCGATCCCCCAGCTGGCCAGGGAGCAACCCACATGGTACAGCAGACCTCTCCTGACTTGCCCGCTGCTCCTCTCAACAGTGTACTTTGGTCAATCTGCTTGTTCTGTTCCCCAATCTGTCTCTGGTGAATCCTCTCATCCCCCCACACCTCTGGCCTATACTCCAGCTCTTGTATGCATAAATAAAATCTAAAAAAACAAACAAACCTTGAGATTGCAACTTAAAACCCAGTAATAAGGATAAGACTAAAAATACTAAAAATCATAGTTATTCTAGGCTTTTATAAAGCTGGCATTACAATATAGACCTAATAAACTAATTTCTTAAATAAGTGACATATCACTGCTAGATGAGGTCATCATGAATTTAATCTTTAGCACACGAATGAATTGAAAAAGCGGTTTTGTGGGCCTCCCTGGGGGTATAGAGGGTAAGTCTCAGCACTATCATCAGCTATCACTATCTCAGCTATCACTGCTGCAGCCTGAATTCCATCCCTAGCCAGGGAGCTAACCCATAAATGTTGAAGCTGCTCCCCTTAGCAGTGTATTTCAGTAGATCTGCCTGTTCTGCTTCCCACTCTGTTTCTGGTGAATCCTATCAACCCCCAGTTGGGATGCATACATCCCAGTTCTTGTATGCATAAATAAATAAAAAAAAAAGAAAAAGCAGTTTTGTAAATTCTAGGTTGTAAAAAGAAAGCAACTCAATTTTAACAAAAAACTATTACTGGAGCTGGGGCAGGAGAAGTAAAAATTTGCTCAATGTTGTTAGTCATTTGGCAAATATAAATTAAAATTATGACAGTACACAGTCACGGTAATAACTAAAATGGAAAAGAATAATGAGTCCAAGTATTAGATGGGGACACTAGATGTGGCATGCACAATTTTGGGAAATATAGAATCTGTGTTCACTTTGGAAAGCTGTAAGTGTTATATATATCTTTATCCTATAACTCATCAATTTTACTCCAAAACAATAAAGATGTCTGCAAAATCTTGTGTAATATTGGCTATAGAATTATTCATAATCAAAATTGAACATGATTCAGGTGTTCATCCACAGGAGAATAAACTATAACTATATAACAAAAAATGACATCAATAAAAATGTATAATCCAGTGATCTATGAAAATGCATAAGTAAATGTAAAAACACTTTGCTGAGAAAAAATCCAATCACAGAAATTACACACCCTGTGATTCCCTTTATATGAAGTTCAAGAAAAAGCAATAAATAATAAGGAAAAGCAAATTCATGTTGCTAGAATTCAAATTAGATTGTTTCTTGGGGTAGGAAAAAATTAGCAGGAATGGGCCAATAGGAAAATTTCTTGTGCCTGGTATAGGTTTTGAAAGTTACCTAGGTTTCATTGAGTGACTACATTGTGAAAACTGATCAAATTGTACACCTGAGATATGTGCAAATTATCTTTCATAGAATATGATTTTCATTGCTCAAAAAAAGAACTATGGACAATAAGAACTATACTGAAATTAAAAAAAATAAAAAGAAATTTGAGTAACAAAAGTAACAACAAATGATGTAAGAAAAAAATTAAGGTTCTTAATTGTGTTTTTACCTGTTTATATATATTTAATACATATAAATATAAATGTGTTATATGTGTTTATGTATATGCATATAAATATGTGTGTATATACATATATATCAAATCCTTGGAAATATGGTTTCAAGATAGCCACAATTTAAAATATAATATTTTTTTAAGCATGCCATATGATCTCAGAAATCAGTGTCTCTCTTCTAGCAACAAGAATCCATGGTGCCTGTGTGGTTGTTTCTAATCCATCTGTAGCCATTTGTTTCTCAGAACTTTTAACATAGTTGGAATTAGATAATTATAAATTCTTGACCTCAAACAAAAATAATCCTAAAAATGTTCTTAAACCTTTTATCAAATTCCTTATGTTGTACTCTTGCTCAAGATAACATATAATTAAAATTGTATAAAGAATATCAGAAAAAATGGAAATAATTTAACTGCAATATATGTAAGTTTACAGGTATTATAGAGACATTAGAGAGAGATTTATAGATCATAGCTTGTATGGAACAATCAGCAGGTTATTGGCCCTACGTGGGTATAGTAAAGTTAATAGCACCATTTTTTATCCATATAGAGTTTTTTCTTAACTCTGTTGCACTATTACTACAATAAACGATCATTTGTTTCCATGCCTCCTCTCTCTCCTTTCTTTCTCTACCTTAAGGGAAACATTTACAGGGCACTGCTGGCCTTCTCATCATCAGTACTGAGCACAGTTCCTAACTCAATATGTGAACTTTGAATTTAAAATACAATACAAGAAAAAAATATTTCCTAAATTTTAGCTGCAGCGTAACTCTTTCAGGACAAAATATAAATTAAATAGGAAAAGTCAACATACAAGGAAGATTTGGGATCAGTGATTTAGAGAAACCTGGAAGAACACTGTAATTATCAAGAAACAGTTTGTTGAGCAGATGAGTATAATTTCAATAGTTCAAATAATGACGAAGGGATCATGCTCAGCGAAATAAGCCAAAAAGAAAAAGAAAAATACCGGATGGTCTCACTCATAGCAGGAATCTAGAAAACTTAAATAAGGGACCAGGAAAATGAATAACTATAAGAAAGTGAAAATCAAAATCAACAAAAAACTATGAACCAGAGACACTTTTTGGGGGCGGGGGCGGGAGAGGAGGGATTGGGGTCAGAATGGGGGGGCTGCAATTGTATGGGGAATATAAAAATAAAATTTATTATTTAAAATAAAAATAAAAGATAACACCTTTAAAAAAATTCAATGTGAAAACTTGTTTATATGCATACAATTCAATTATGCATTCTGGAGAAGGATTTGGAATATTATTTTTGATGTGAATATATGCTTATTTCTTATCGTTCTGTGAAGTATGATCAGTTCTGAGACAGCACTAAGTAAATTCTCAAAGGATCCAAGCATCTTCAGGGAATGACTACATTTTCAAATATAAAGAATAGAGACATATCACCTTCTCTTAGGCAGATCAATGGGATGGTCCTGAGGTTTTATGTACAAGTTTTTCTAAGAGTAAACATTTTATTATATAAATAGGTAACATGTTGCCTTTCAAATTCTACCAAGTCCTAATTTTGTTTTTTCTTAAACTGAAGTATTAGTATTCACAGCATAAACTGCATTATTTCCAAAATTTGACATTAATTAGGGTGAAGACATTTCTTCATTGACAGTCTTGAACTTTTTGGTTAACCATGAAATTAAATTTCATGAATATAAAGCAGAGTAAAAATAATTTCCTTTTCATAGAATTAATGAATTTTATAATTTCTTTTAAAAGTTTGTATGAATTTTACTAGCTGTCCACATAACAAACTTTTACTAACATTCTATAATGCAAGATCCTTGACGTTGAGATTGATGTTTTCATTTTTGTGTAACAAATATGTATTATAGATAAAATATTTGTTTAACAGATCTATGTATGTATATACCTGTATATATTTGTTAAATTTAAATTTATATATGACATATTCTCTAAAAAATTAATATGTTATACAATAAGGGCTATTTATTTGCATTTCTGAATTAGAAGAACACAGATAAATAACACTTAAAATTAACCTTTCTATAGATTAATACAAATGCAAGCAAAACTAATTTGGGTAGGACAGTTAAAAATTATATGTATTTATTTACTGATTAAATTAAAAATGTTAAACATCTGTGATTTGTTCTTAAAGTCATGGAGAATATAGTAATAGAAGTAAAATAAGATTTCTGTCCTCAAGGAGATTTTAATCTATATAAGGACACCAGATGTCATGTAAATCTTAAAAGATGAAAACAAATGAAAATAAAATCAGGTGTTAGAATGTGTGGTGCAGAACAGATGGAAACTGGTACTTTCTTTATATCTTAAATGTCACTTATGACACAAATCAGGAAGCCAGATGCAGCCAATATTTTATAAGATTATAGCTGATATGTTTTTTATGACCACAGTCTGGATTTTGAGTGATATGTTGCCTTCCTAAACAATAAAGAAAATGTTAATAGTGCTTGTGTCTGTTTGAAGAGGTTTTTTTCTTTTTAATTTCTTATATTGCCAATAAAATGACTAAAATAATTATGAACCAGGGAAAATTCACATAATAGATGCTTACTTTTCAAAAGAATTATGTAATGAAAAATACTAGCAGTAGTATCAAAAGATCTATGTTCTTTCTAGGCACTAGAAAATTACCTCTATAAGCCTCAGTTTCTAGACTGTAAGACTTAGAGCACAGACACTATATATATACTTGACCTAACTTACAATATCATTATGAAGACCAGATGCCTCAACTGTGAAAGCAGTTAATAGATTTTTATATTACATGTAAAATATTAGGAGTTTAGGTATCTATAGAGAAATAAATTTTAATGGTTTCCTATCTCCCAGCTTATGCTATGGTAACTATTTTTCTATACCAAAAACAAAAACAGATTCTCAGTGACTTACAAAAATAACATTTATTTTTAACTCATGTTATATGAAGTCTGGATGATTATAGCTCGTATTCTTGGTTCATTTTTTTGTGGGCTCCTTTGGTTCGACTCATTTTAGAACCTTTGGTTTGGGATGTTCAAAATATTCCCTGGGAGCTCTTAATCAATTCAGATATCTTATCAACGAATTTTATAGACAAGCTTCCTTCCTTTGTCCTGAACAGTTATCTTCAGTAGCCAAATGTTATTCATTTCACCTCTCAAACTCATTTACTCTGAGTTTAAAGAGATTATCTGCATTTCATTTTTTCCAGTGAGTCCATGATTGAGTCAAAAAGGAACTGACCTGTTTATAAACAGCTTCTTGTAATCATTAATGATATGATAAACAGTATATGATATAAACAGTATATGATAAACAGATACTGATAAACAGTAACTTGTACTAGTGACATTCTTTTTTTTTTAAGATTTATGTATTTATGCATACAAGAACAGGGGTATAGGCCAGAGATATGGGGGGTGAGAGGATTCTCCAGAGACAGAGTGGGGAACAGAACAGGTAGATTGTTGTAGGGAGCAGTGGCCGAGTCAGGAGAGGTCTGCTTCGCCATGTGGGTTGCTCCCTGGCTGGCTGGGGATTGAACTCATGCTGCAGAGGCTGCAAACTGCTACACAGTGTGGTGTTTAACCCTTTGCACCACTAGGGAGGCCCATACTAGCAACATTCTGTCTGAAAACTTATTTTCCCAAAGCAAGTTCACTGGGTTTATTTTGTATGTTCCATTTTTACCCAGGTAGAAGTTTTAGATTGACATAGCAAAAAATAAATAAATAAATAAAGGGTTACTAATTTCTCAGTTCTCTACAATAATAAAGTTTTTAATTCTAATGAAGAAAAAGTTATAAAAGAAGACAAATTCTGAATATCATGTTAAAGATTAGCAATCCCTACTGAGCCCATGAATATTGAAAATTAATGAAGAGAAATTATAACCAATTCTATGCCCACAAATTTGATGTCTTAGATGAAACAGAAAATGTCGTGAAAGACATATGCTAAAGAAACTCACAGAAGGAGATATAGACAATCTGAATAGGTCTTTAGCTATGAAAGTAATTAAATCAACAATTAACCTTATCAAAGAAAAAGTACCAGTACTGCATGTTTTCATGAGTGAATTCTGCTGGCCATTTGAGAAAAAGTGACATGAATTTTCTCTCATTTGTTCCCTAAGTGTAGCAGAGAAAATATATTCTAATAAATTCTATGAGGTCAATTACCTGAAATACCAAAACTAGATGACAATGTTATAAACATAAGAAATGAAGCTATAAACCACAATTGATACCGAACACTTTCCCTCGGTCAATAAAAGCAAAAAGAATTTAAGGAGAAGGAAGGTAGTTTAATTTGTCAGCAAAGTGAGAACAGCAGATTGGTATCTGAAAGATGGCTGTTCTGCTCTTTAGCAGAGTGCAGGGGTTTTTATGCATAAGAGTTAAAAAAAAAAAAGAGATGGGCAAGGGTCAGCATGTCCTTTTGATGCAGGCATACAGAGATTTTGAGTGGGTACCAGTTTGCTTTGTTAACATCTGCTGTTTAAGAAACTTGTTAAATGCAAGAGAGAGGAATGCTTATCTGGTGAGAGAGACCTGTCCTTTTATCCCTTTCTCACTGTCTCTTATGAAAACAAACTTTCAACAAAATACTAGTAAATAAAATCCAGTCATGTGTAATATATACTATGAAAAAGTGGTATTCATGGGCCTCCCCAGTGGCGCAGAGGTTGAGCGCTGTGCTGTGAAGCTGCCTGTGGCCTCTGCAGCACCAGTTCAATCCCCGGACACCGGCGAGGGTCCCACATGGCTCGCAGACCTCTCCTGCTGTGCCCGCTGCTCCCCTCAGCAGTGTATTTCGTCAGTCTGCCTGTTCTGCTCCCTGCTCTGGCTCTGGTGAATTCTCTCACTCTCCTGTGCTTCTGACTATACCCAGTGCTTGTGTAAATAAATAAATCTTAAAAAAAAAAAAAAAGCGGTATTCATTCCAAGTACCTAACAATTTTTTCAGCATCTATTATATCAAAAAACTAAAAAGTAAAAATTATATGCTCATATAGAGACAAAAACTTGAAAAATATCCAATACCCATTCATGACTACAAACACAACTTTCATCAAACTAGAAACAAATGGAGAACTTCCTCAAATTGTTTCTAAAAATCTACAAAAAACCTAAAGCTAATGTCACACTGGTAAAAACTCCACATTTACCTACCCTACTAAACATAGTACAGGAAGTCCTCAGTAATATAGTAATTTTTAAAAAGTACATAAAAGGTACACAGGATGAGAGGAAAGGAGTAATACACATGGCAAAAACAAAACAAAACACCGCTAAACATCATAAGTCATCAGGGAACAACAGTGACCTAACACTATGCATGTAGAATGACTAACACTACAAAATACTACCAAGAACAAGTGCTGATAAAATGTGTAAAATAGGAGTTCTCATTCACAGCTGGCAGGAAGGCAAAGTGGTATCTACACTTCAAGACAGTCTGTCGGTTTATTAAAAGATAAATACAGACTTAATGTGAGTCATCCATTTCACTTCTTATATTTACTTACGTGAATTTAAAACTTATATTCACACAAAAAGCTACAAATGAATTTTAAATAGTTTTAGTCATAATTGCAAAAAAAAAATAGAGCCAATCAAGTTGCCCTTTGATAGGTTAACTGGTAGACTGACGCGCGCGCGCGCGCGCACACACACGATGTTTAAGTAAAAAAAAAAAAAAAAAAAAAAAGACTGGAAAAAGACTATATACTGTATTATTCCAACTAAAGGCATAGTGGAAAAGACAAATGTATAGAAAGTAAAAAGATCAAAGGTTGCTGCAAATTAGGGATGGGCAGTGGATGAGATGTGGGGGCAATGAAAATTTTAGAAAAATGAAACTACTCTGTATATACTGTAATGCTATAAACACAGCCTTCTGCATTTGCCAAAACTTACAAAACTATACAACACAAAAAGTGAATGAACCCTGCTGTATTCATCACACTAATGGCAGAATGTTACTCAAGGGGAAAACTACATGTGGGGATGAGAGTATACCATGAGAGCTCTCTGTAGTTGGTGCTTATTTTATTGTAAAACCAAAATTACTCTAAAATAGTCTATTTTATTAAGGAAACACCACAATTTCTCGTGTCAGTTCTATATGTAGGAAGCTAAGAGTCCCCACTCTGTTTGAAAAAAAAAAAAATTGAGTGAACTGAAAATTATTAGTTCTTTTGGGGATTATAAGAGAGGGGAGAGCACGGAGTTAAAAAACAAGCAACAAAACACTGCTCCCAAGACTGGAGATACAGACACATGAACACAGAGTCTGAGTAGACTCCGACCCCCTAGGTCCCACCAGGAGGGGGGGTGGGAAGCATTTTGATGTTTACAGATGCTGGTAATTATTGAAAATGAATGCTTAGATGCTTAGTACATCAAGCTCTTTCATTATACTGCCCCTTCAACTTTAGTAAATGCTGAAAATTTCCATAATAAAGACTATGCTAGAACCTCTTTTTTTAAAAGGCTAAGAAAGGAAGAAAAGGAAAAAACCCTGGTTCACCACTGTTCTTGTTAGTGTCTGCCCTCAGGCCTTTCCCTCAGGGCCAACAAATTAACCAGAGCTGAGCCTAACAGGTATTATCAGGACCTTGCTGACCTGAGGGAAGGGAAATCACCAGTACTGCCTTTTCTAGCCACTTTGCCCAACCTAAGAAGTTAAGGGAAAAAGTGAGAAATACTTACGAAGTTCAAGGAGGCATAGGCTAATTAAAACCCTAACTAAAGGACTGAGAGAACTAACTGTAAGACCACAGAATGCCCCCCTCAGTCTCTGCCCACCTCACCACTGCTGCCTTAGTAAAGGCCTATTTACAATTATTCATTTCACCCAGTTCATCATGGCCAACTGTAGCTGGATCCTCTTTTATAAAAACAACACCCCCATGAAAAAAAATAAACTCCCCTAAACTAAGAATTAGAAATGGGTGGAATTAAATTCTAACCACCCTTTGTTCTCTGTGTACCCCTCTTGCCTGCTCATGAATGAATTGTCTCCACCTACTTTCCTGGAAATTTGAAAAATTGATTGTTTCATCCCTAATAAAATTACCTGTGTTCCCCTGCTAGTGGCATCAGAAACAAGCATCTGTTGACTGCTGAGAAAACACCTGCTGCAAAAGTCAAATCTCGACTCCTGCTCCTGATACCACACAGTGCCTCCTGTGACCTGGAAATGCAAAGTCCTGCACTGCCCTCACACTCCTTCTCCCCTGATATCATCCCAGCACAACTGTCACTCACAGTTGTTTTTTGGGTTGGCTGCCCCACTGGCTCCCTTGATGGTCACTCTCAAACTTCTCCCTCTGAAGATGTTCCTTATGGTTCACAGTGTGGATTTCTGGCTGTAAATGAAATGATAGTTGTTTACACAGCTATCTAGAATAATTTATAAGGCATAGCAAAGGCAAAATTACATAAATAAAATGTGAAAAGACAGCAAGCATCTGAACCCCGTATGGTAGGAATAGTGGAGTTTTCAGACCAGGTATTTAAAACAACTATGGTGAATAATGTACTTAGGGTTCTAGTGGGTAAAGTGGACAGCACACGAGCAGATAAGCACTGTAAGAAGAAACCCAAAAGAAATGCTAAAGATAAAACATACTCTAATAGAAATGAAAGATGCCTTTGGTGGGTTTGTTAGTGGCGTGGATACAACTGAAGAAAGAATTTGAGGCTGAGGATGTATCAGTAGATGCCTCTAAAATTGGGGGAAAAAAATCAGTTATAATAAATCAGCCTAATACCTTTTCTGTAGCTCAGGGCTACCTACTGTTAACTGTCAAATTTTTCAAAGAGAATTTATCTTCCAGATATAAATTAAAAAGGAAAGTTATTCAATTTGTTAATTCTAAGATGTTTACTTTTATTAAAACTGAATACTGAGATTAAAATATAAAAGAATTTCTGTCTTAAGGGTCATTGAAAAATGCAAAAAGAAAACCCAGCAATTACTGGTAAATGGTACATATTTAATATAAAGTAACCTAATTTTAAAATGGTGCAACTAAAATTTTAGATAACATAAACGAATATAAAAATGTTTTTCTGTGGTTAGATAAAGCATGCCAAATTCTTAGTTATGGTCAGAATGATGGGAGAATAAGAAACTTCAGTTTGAAAAATACATCTAATGAATAACATAGCTGAAAACTGAAATATAACTAAAGGAAATTCTCATGAAAAGGTATAAAACATAAAAAGGTATAAAGCATATTAAAGTCATCTATTTAAGGGAAAAGAATTTCAGAATGGATTAAGAGAAAATAAGATATTTTCAAAATTTTAAAATAGAAGGAAATATAAAATATATAAATAATCAAATGGAAGGTAGTGATGCATTTATACAATAGAAAATATTACTGCTTAATACTAACTATAAAGTGGAATTTGAATGAATTGGATGGTATATGGATTATAATTCTTAAAAACTTTTTTAAAAGGTTCATTTTGTCATAACATTTATTTTTGTTGGTTTCAATGGTATCTCAACATCTAGTCATTTAGATAAGCAAAGGAAAAGTCGAAGTATCCCACTAAATCCTTCTTCCCTTTCTCATTAACATCAACTTATTCAAATTTATCCAATTTAGGATGGATGCAGAAGAATTTATATTGCCTTTGAAATGAGGTAGCAACTGAGCAGGGGTACATGACCACATTGAGATGCTGATTACATACCATCAGCACTTGATAGCAGGGGGCTGCCCTGGTGGCCTAAGGGTTAAGTCTTGGTGCTATCATCACTAAGGCCTGAGTTCCATCCTTAGCCAATATGGCACAGCAGACGTCTCCTGTGTTGCCCACTGCTCCCCTTAGCAGTGTATTTTAGTAGATCCTCTTGTTTTGTTCCCCACTCTGTCTCTGGTGAATCCTCTCACCTCCCACACCTCTGGCCTATACTTCCATGCAAAACAACCACCCACTAAAAAACCCCACAAAAACCCAGTATTTGATAGGAACACTGTCATCCTCTCATTTCGATATTCCTCATGTTCTTTATCCACCACCTGACCAGTTGACTCAACTAAGCCATTTCTTCCTATTTCCCTGATTATCTTTCTTATTTTTATGTTGGCCTTCTTTGAATGGCTCAAACGTTTTTGTCATTATGAAAGCAAATGCATGGCAGATGTGGTAGCAGGCAAGTCATTTCCTATGTTGTCTATCATCCCAACATGAGTTTGCAACAGGCGTCTAAGTAAAAGGAATTGTCTGTATCACAAGATATACAGTTGGATCAAAGGCAAGTCATTTGGTTGTTTTATTGCTTCTTCCCATAAAATCTATCTCAGTTGTGCATGTGCAACATGTCAGGGGCCTCAGGGCCCATCCATTCTTTAAAGAAGGTCAAGCCAAGCAGTAACCTATTCAGCATAAATATGTTCTATTCCATTCCTGGAGTCTTCACTATCTTCAAATGGGTTAATTCATCATATTTAGGTTCTTGGGAATTTTATATTTACTAAACTCTACTGAAATTCAATTTGATATGAATAGTCTATTCTACCATGCAATTGTTAGTCTCCTATTTAAAGAATCTAAGATATCCAAGATTTATCAGGCAGGTTCTACTATTTTCAAGCAAGATCTCACACTCCTCTGAAATATATCCACAAGCAAGCTTCCATGATCTTGTACTACACTGTGTGCTTTGGAGCATGACTAGTGACGGATGTTCCTGTACATAAATAGGATCATAACTGAACACTGTTTTCCAAATTCCCAACAGAACCGATGTTGTACAGAGCATTTTTTCATTGTCTGTTTTACCTGGCAGGATTGACGCCTTTCTATTTTCAGCAATTTTACTCACATTGAAATAAATTAATAAAATATATAAGATTCATCCTTACCTCCTCTTTATCTGCCTTTCCTTATAAATTTATTTCACCACTTCTTTAAAAGTAAAATTACTGATCCATAAATAAACAACAAGCAAATAAGCCCCTGACACAGAGGGCTTACTGCTTTGCACAAAGAATGGGTCAGCAACGACCCTGATACCAAAATCTCCTCAGGACTGTCTTTTTCCTCATCTTTGCTTTGCCACAAAGTGGTTTTGACATACTGAGTTGTAGGTCTGGAAGTCAATCTTATTCTTGGCTACAATCTGTAATATCTACAAATAAGTAACAGTGGTCTTGAGTTCTGATTGATAATGACACTTATTAGGCACAACAGACTTAACATGGTACCAACTTGACAAATTTTAATAAAGGATAAAGAACAGGGAACACAACATGCATAGTGGCTACACAGCCCCTGTCTCGTTAGAAATATCCTCTGAATGTTTCACAAACTCCACATTAAGATTATGACTGAGAATTGGCACTGGATTTAATAACAAGGAGGTGACTGGTTACACTGAAAAGAATTACAGTGACAAGTTGGGTAGAAGCCTGATTGGGCTGATGGAACACAAAAGAGCCAATGTTGACAGAAACCATTGGTAATAGCCTGAATGAGTTTTTCTGTAATGGGAAGACTTTGGGCAGAAACTTGAGGCCATGATCAAGTCAAAGATTGTTTTGAAATGGAAGTTGCAAAAGTTACTGTTTGCTGAGAGTAACAAACCATTAGAGAAAGAAATATAAAGTATGCAGAAGCAAGAAGCAGTGCTAGAATGAAGTACTTGTGTAGGGGAAAAAAAAAGAGTAGCGAACACTACTGGAGTATTTGTTGTATTTATAATACCTTTAAGCTATTTATCATTATCCCAGATTTAAAAAGAAAATAAATACATGCTAGCAACTTTTTGTTTCATTCATTGTATTTTGTTTCCTTTGATGTTTTGGTATTTTAATTTCTCTTTGAAATACTTTAGGGTAAATTTTAAGTGAGACAAACAGTAAAGTCTACTAATCACTTTCCCATTTTGCTATACCATGTAGAAATGTTTTCCAAGATTTAAATTTTTCAGTCCAACATTTTCTTTTACTTCCAATCAAATAGCATAGATTGGATTGTGGGTGGATGGAGCAGAATGCATTTGATCCAATTTGAAAGATGACTTTCAAACAACTTGAACTTTCACAAAAATATTGTTATATGGTAACCTTACAAGTGATTTAAGAATAACACAACATCTTATTTTTCTCTTATATCATTAGTAAAATCCCTAATCTACTTCCAATATAACTACCATCTTTAAGATCTTGTGTTCCTAACTAAAACAGAAATCATAGTTTAATATGATCTGTCAAAACAAGATCTCGTCAACACTGTATATTCTGTTATTTGTAGTATCAGACCATTTTTGTCATTTCTTTTCTATTTGGTTCATTTTACAGGTGCTATCACAAGACCAAGTCAAGCTAATTAATCTCAGGTCACATAAGGTTAGGTAGCTTGCTATTTCTACCCAGCTACCAGGAAAAGGCAAAATGACAAAAATTGCCATAGAACATGAGGTTTCCTAAATAACCCTGCTGTCATTTTTCAAATTGCTGCCAAATGCCTTCTTCAGAGCAACAGCAAATGACAATGAAGACTGAGCTATTTGCTAAGGGGTAGAATAACTATTGTTCAAATAACAAGAGGAAAACAGATTACATGCTCTCTGATATTAGAGAGAAGGAGAAAGAAGAGCCACTGAGTGTACTTGTTATTTTGAGACAATTTCGATCTTTTCTGAACTTAGACTCTTGGAAGATCAGTGTGGTATTGACTGCGCTTAAAGTAGGTTATTAGTGTGAAGACAGTTTACAATATGCCAGATTTTTAGTTTATTATCATTACAGTGGTAATGATCACTACTGTGCTACACTGCTGTAAAAAAAGCCTGTAACATCAGTTTTTATTAATAATCAGTATCTTTACCCTGGCAACATTTTAACACTTCATGAAAATCAAAATATAAGATGAGAATATGAATGTCCAGCTAACTTATGCTTGTTTGTCTATAAAGCATTTCATAGAAATTTTCAAGCCTACATTTTTTGAGAAACCACTGGTTATGAGTGGCATGCTCAGAATAGGTTTATTATAAGGTTCACATAGAAGTTTTAATAATTTCTTTTACTGTCTTTATAATTTTATGCACATGGGTGCTACATATTTTATAGTAGGATATATTCACACAACTCAGTAGAATGAGATTCTTTAATTGGAGTCTTCTACAAAACAGTGATGGAATGTTATATACCATAAATAATGCATATAGTAAAAAAAGTATAGTTACTCTTTGCATTATTTATAGAATATAATTAATAATTTTTTATAAACTTCCAGACTATTTTTTTTGAAACTATGGTTTATTGAGGAGAAAAGAATGCAATAAAATTACATCCCACCACCAACTCCTGGCATCTCATCGCACTTACTCAGCTTAATTTTACTCCAGCAATCACTACCTATTATGTAGACAATAATTGATCTACTTTCTCTCTAACATAAGCACCAAGTGGGCAGAATATATGTTTTCTTTACTGTTGTATCTCCAGTAAAATTGGCATGTAATATACATTCAATAAATGTCAGTTCAGTGAGAAAATAAAGGCAGAAGACATTGTTGGATGCTCACAAAATGTGATGGAGAACACGGAATAATGCAAGCTAGGATTTATAAAAAGAATAGACTATGGGGATTTTGCTTTATGTATTAAGTTTTTCTAAAGAATACTGGTGATACTATATATACAGACATATACATGTATGGATACATGTAGGAATATACATTTGTATTTTCATAGTCTTGAATACGTTTATAATGTAACAGAATGAAAATATAAATGTATTTCTAAGGAGAGGAAAACCTATGTAAACCAAGACAAGTGATGTAAGAAAAGAGTTAGCTCCAATGTAATCCATATGCTGCCCAACTCTCGCTTTTAGAGACAGTATGTTCTACGAACTATATCCCTAACTCCCTGTGGATGTGCCTTGTGGCTTCTGGCATTTATAAACTTCCACCTCTCCTTTGTGACCCTGGGATCCTATCTTTTCAAATATAATAAATTCAAGTTCTGTGATCACCTGCCCACCATCAGCCCCATTCCACAGAAGACAGCAACCACTGGCTGCCCTGGGGATGGTGCTACTTTTACCGCTATTTTCTTGACAACCTCAATGAATGGTTGCATCCGACAGGCGTTCTTCCACAACATAACCTCTAGTGGGTGGTCTGTTTTCACATAATACATTCCTTACTGAAAGATGACTTCTGAGTCATTTTGACTCATTCTTGTACTGGGTGTCAAGGAAACTCAGTCATTTCCATTTTGCTCACTGTGGCATTTGTTTTCTCCAGGCATCTAAGAATCCTCTGGCAGTACACTGGTTCCTTTTCCTGGGTCTTTGCCAGTGTGTTAAAGTGAAAGATTGAGAAAATCCTCAATCAATGAAATATTGTCTATCTTGTCCCAAGCTCTGGGTCTTGCCCGGATCCTCTTAAAGCAAGCACCATAAAAATCCAAACACAGGGTGCTACTCTTGTTCCTGCTGGCATGTGCTAGCTAATTCTTGCACCTGCTTTGGTGTACACATGACAAGCTGTCAAGGTTATTCATCAATTTCAAACTCTGCTCATTCTTATGTTTTCAGTCTGCCCAATCATATTTTCCACTCCTCTGTACAATTTTTCCCCTCTTGACCTTATCCCACTGTAGTAGCATTGCTAAGTTCAACAGGTAAAGAACTCATGCTCACTTCTTAATCCCATGAAAATAAGATTGATGAGGCACTTTCAGGCTTTGAAAGAGAAACATAATGTATGAAATAATAAAAGAGATTATTTGCTGAAAGTGGATAGAGTTATTTGTTATTTCTTAAAAGGGAGACTTCAAAATTAATATGTAAAAAGCTGATGTCTATTTTTTTAAAATGTTTACTTCAATTTATTTATCTAAGAAGAAAAATCCTAATCCTTTTGGATATAAAGTAGGAATGAAATATCACCTTTTGGAAAAAAGAAAATATTTATAGATGAAGTGCTATGAACCAGAGAGGCTTAATAAATCAAACTTTACTGCTGATATCATTTCAACAGAAACCCTAGTGAATATTGACCTCTACATTTTCTCTTTAGTAATGCTTTGGATTTGTGTTGAAAACACTCATTACAATTAATCGGGGTATTGTTAGAATCCTACATAGATTTTGGAGTATCAAAACGGAAACTGTGCCTAATGAAATACTGATGATTTGATTTTTCATTTGGAAATAGCACATTGTACAGTGTATTTAAGCAGCTAATTTCCTACTTCAAAATACTAAATTACTTCTGATTTCCCTTTGTGTTTTGCTAAGAAGCGACTTTAAATCTGCACCCTTGTAATGACAAGGTTGATGTTTCTAAGTTTCTGACAGGTACCCTCATTAACATCACTCACAATATTACATAACAAAGACTATTACTAAAAGAAGAAAATAAGATTAGAAAAGTGAAAAACAGGAGATTTATCAAATACATATATACATGCATAAACTTCTTGTCAGCCAGTCTTGAGTGATGGCAGCAATTACCCAATGCAAATGATATATATCCATGCTGTAGTTTTTTAGAATAATCTTCTCAAAATTATGTTACTGTTCCAAACATTTTGTTCTATGTGTGCTACTTGTTTTATGTCAGCAGCCTACTGGTTTACATAAATAGATTTAAAATATTGTACAATAAATATTTGCTGGTATTTCTATTATCAATTAATAAATTGATAGGTCAAATTAAAAACAAAATTTATCATAATCACCATGCAACATGATTGAGAGGGATTCATTAATTTATGCTCCATAAAAATCAGTTGGCAAAGATTTTTTGTTTTGTTTTCTCCCCTCCTTGCAAGAGGGGGTATGGTGAAGTTGTTCCGTTAACAAAATAGATTTACAGCTACTATCACCCACTTACATAATGTCACAGGGTTTGTTTTTTTTTTAAAGTATAAATCTACCATGTTACCCTTAAATAAGGGACATATGACAGATGTGGTATGGGCACTGGTGCTTTGATTGAGGGAATTAAAAAAATGGGTTTAGAATTTTGGAGAATGATTGTAAGTTTCAAAAATTAAATAATGAAGTTTTCCTCAAATAAACTAGAAGATCCATCTGTTCTAGCTTTGCATATTTCTCATAATTTATCAAATATGATGTAGGATTGAAAACCACAACTTTTAGACACTGAAATGTGTCACTAAATAAAAAAACGAGGTAATGACTGCTTACACTATTACATAAATATGTGAATAAATAAATGTAATGTGAGTCAATTCTATTCACTACTTTAGTAATATCAATGAACATTCTCTACATGGACACCAAAATAGTGCATATATTTAACTTATCTTTTGATTTTATGTTAAATTGCAGTAGCTGATTATCCCCCGAAGAATAAGACAAAGAAGATCTGTGGTAATATTTTCAACATTTCAAGTTTTGTCTATTGATAACTTTGACATAGAAGCCTGGTTCTAAATAGCACAAGTGCATTATTAATAAGATGAATGTGTAATTCATCTCATTAGGAAATAGTAAATAGTAGGTACGCTGCTAATTTTAAAGAGGACAGAAGGAATAACTCAAGATTATCCCTGGAAAACATGGATTTTTAGTAGTTTTAATTATTAAACATTGTTGATAATTCATGCATTTATTTACTTCTAAATTCAGCAGCTCCCACTGGCTGGCTTTCGCCTGACAGGCCTATTGAAGGGTCAAATTTAGGCAAAACTGAATGGTATTGAGGAATAAAGACTATGGACCTAGACTGCATAGATTTGGATCTCAGTTATTTCAATTTCTAGCTGTTGTCTTACACATTTTTTTAAATCTCTCAATGAAATTATTTTCCTGATCTACACAATGGGACTGAAGATATCAGTAACTATTTCATGTATTTGTGAAGGTTGAATTAGGTATAAAATATATAAAATAAAGCCTAACACAGTAAATAAGCAAAAACTGTTATTTTCTAAATATACTAAGTTCTCAATATGAAAACCAGAAAAGTAACTTTCTTTTTTTAACCTCATTTATTGAATTAATGGTAAATTAAGTACAAAAAGTGAAGAATGAACTTGGGGTGACTAGATGAGTATTAGTCATTTTTCTTAGACTCATATCCCTACAGATTTGTATCTATGCATTGAAAGAGAAATTAACTTACTTTATTGGCTTTTTAGTTTTTCTATTATTTCACTGGAGAAGGTCTAACTTTAAAAAACAAAATAGACATTTCCAATATGCATTCTGCCCTTACACATGCATAACTGCCACAATTACCAATATCACTTACCAGAATTGTACATGTTTTACCAAGGATGAACCTTCATTGACTTACTACAATCACTCAAAGTATTTCATTTACATTGAGGTTCACTCTTAGAGGAATATATCCTATGTGCCCGGATAAATGTATAATCAAATAGATCCATTATTATAATATTATACAGACAATTTTCACTGCCCCCCAAATCTGTGCTCTTTGTGTTCATCTTGTCGTCCCCCTCTCTCCCTATAACAACTGGTGTTTTTTTATGGTCTAGTACATTATATCATTCATGGAATAGTTTCTTTCATTGGATGAAATATTTAAAAGTTTTTTTATAAATCCCCTTTAAATACAATAATCTGTTTTTGTGATACAAATTTTCTACCAACTTCCACCCAACCCCCTCCTTTGAGGACCTAAGAATCATTCTTTGAAATGCATATTTAAGGAAAGTTTTCTTAGGAGGAGGAAAGGAAAAGAAACTATTTGAAAATTAATGAAAACTCTTGTGTCTTCACAAATGTTGGTGTCAAAGGTTTGGTCATCTGAGTAACTACAGAAACTAAGCAGACCTCCCTCCAGAAACATTATTTGAATCCAGCTGTTCTTCCTTTTAGTCAGTCTTACATACTACTTAAAACCTGGCTATAATTTTAAATGAAAACTATAAAATCTCTTGTCTATTTGTTTGTAGCTCTGTGTGTCCCCATGTGTTATACTGTTCTACCTTTATAGGATATTATCAAAAATTAATTTGAAATGGGTTTCAATTACAAGCACTTATATAAATTATTTCTAAAACTCAGAAAAATAACAAACCCAAATTTTTTAAGATGATTTTTTTTGTTATAAAAATTTTTGTTATAAAAATGGGCATGCCTTTTAGAGGCATAACATTAAGTATAATGCTTTAATTCTATTTGTGAAGAGTATCAAGACACACAGAACTATAGAGATGAAATGAAGCAATTCTGTAAAAGACATTATCACTGAATGGACTATCCAGTCAGACCCAGGCAACCTGAGGCTTCTCTCCTGCTGCCCTTGGAATTTGCATTGCTAGAAGCTGCTCCAAGGAAACAGCCTTGAAAGGACACGTTAAGGTGTATGGTGTGGTGCTGTGGAGATAATCTGGGTTGCGTACATGCCTCCACACAGCTAAAACCTCCAAGAAACTGAGATTTGGTTGTGGTGGTGGTGGTGGTAGGGGGGAGAATGTGGAAAACTCTATGGAATTGTAAAACTGCCCAAGTTTTTTTTTTTTTTTTTTAAAGATTTATTTATTTATTTATACAAGCACTGGGTACAGTCAGAAGCACGGGAGGATGAGAGAATTCACCAGAGCCAGAGCGGGGAACAGAACAGGCAGACTGACGAAATACACTGCTGAGGGGAGCAGCGGGCACGGCAGGAGAGGTCTGCACGCCATGTGGGGACCCTCACCGGTGGCCGGGGATTGAACCAGCACTGCAGAGGCTGTGGGCAGCTTCGCAGCCCAGCTCTCAACTGCTGCGCCACCAGGGGAGGCCCCCCAAGGTAAAGTTTTGTAGATAATTTCCCTTGCTTGCTTAAAATGCAACCTACCATCTTGGAGTGATCTGCCTCTTTCATTCTTCTCTCCCTGTCCTGTGTATATGGGGGCTAATTTCAGACAGCACCTGGGTTGTGCCCCAAAACAATACACTTATGCTTGTGAAATAGTAAATGCATAGATATAATTTCCAGAATTTTTTTTTTTGCCATTTAACTACTTGATAATTTTTAACAAATTTAGCTTGCAAAATCCTAGTGATCTAATAATGACAACAGAAATAAACGATTAATTCAAATGATACTGTCATTGACTGTGCTATGCCTAAGGCATAAATATTTATAGCAAAAAAAAATTATGTGTGAAAAATAAAGCCATTTGAGGGAGTCTGAAATATGCCCAAGAAATAAGGTTTAGTCCTCTTTAATTCTTCTCAACTTTCATAGATTGTTTCCAGTTAACAGAATTGGGAAACACACATATTTATAAGTTCTGTTGTCTTACCATAGCACAGTGGCTGTTTCTTTATATTTAGTATCTTGTATATTAAGCTAGGCCTTTATTGTAAATCTTCCACACCTACATAAGACTGAAGTTACCCAGGTAATCCATTTACAATATTGTTTCGTGTTATTTTCCATGATTCTTGGCATAACTTCACTCCGTATTAAGGGGAGTTCTTTTCATCCTTCACTTTTGAAAAATTGCTTCTGGAAGGTAGTGACTTGAGGCAGTAAATGACTTATGAACTAAACATGAGTTACATTTGAACTGGACCTCTGATTTCCTGGACTTGAATTCTTTATAATAGCCCAAGGAAATTCAATTAACCCAAACTTCAGAACCTAATTATATTCATTGTTTCAAATTAACACTCACATTTATCCTTTCATTCATTAAACATTTGCTATGTTCCTATAATTGAATGTCTTCACAAATCCAAAGAAACATACTGCTGTAAATGCTTTGCATTCCACATAGATTTCAAGTTTATACAACTCAAACTTTTCCAATATGCCTTTGTGAGCTTGCTGTCTCCTCTTTTTAGTTTACTACCATTGATAGGAGCAGATACCACTTGATCACATTTCAAACTGTGGTATAGCCAGCTTTCCTCTTTAATCTTTCTGTTTGGAAAGAACTGAGTTAGTGACACCTCTTTCCAAAAGGCAAATGTTCAAATGGTAGAATCATATTACAGTTGGAAAGGGATGCAGAGGCCAAGCTATTCATCTCACATAAGAAAAAAAGGAAACAGCACAAAAAAGATTAAAAATTAAAAAAAAATTACTTGACCCAGAGTAAAGTAGCAATTATTGACAGTAGAGCAGACTATGACACAGGCTTCTTCACATTTTTCCTGATATTCTCTGTATCTAAGCTACTATATATGGTACTACAGCCACTCAGTACTTCTGCTACCATTGGTACTACTACTGCCACGAATGTAATTTATAACTATGTTTTAAGTAATAACTATTTTATCAAGTTTGTGGTTTCTTCTAAGTTTTCAAGGTCACTATTCATCAGAAAAGAGCATTTCTTATTACAGTGAGGTACTTCATAGTAAAAAGCAGACATGAATAGAAAAATCAGATGTCCAGAAAAAAATTAATCTTATTTGGAAAGAAATTTGATCAAGAGGTTTAAGACATGCTAAAAAAATTACCCTTAATTGAAAGTTAACTTCTTGTGAGTATGTTCTCAGAAGCCAATATAATTATAGAGGTACTGGAGAGGCTACTGGGAAGAAAAGTGGTAAGTTGCTCAGTGTAAGAACTGGTACAATGTCAGTGTGATGTCACCAGAGCTGTCTAGCAAGACTGAAGTTAGTTCAGGATACCAGTCAGAGATATAGGCTAGTATCAGAGACAGCTAAAGAGATGCATCATATGAGAATTGTTTTTAATATTTTATTTATGGTCTTTTTGTCTGTTACTATATCATACAGTCTATTTATGATTTAGAATTGACTATTATTTCTGCATTGACTGTTTTATTCAAAATGATTTACTGACCTGATATCCTAGAGCCAGGTGCATAATAAGCATTCCACAGTATTTTTAGGTCATAGGTATTTTTAGAGCACAAGGAGGGGAAAGAGGAAAGGAAGGTGGGTGGGCATAAGTCAAATTGTTACACAAAGGAGTACATAGTAATAGATGGTTGCCAAGGGTGGCCTTAGTGGTACAAAGACTGCAGAATTAGAAACCATGGTAGAACGCAAAAGGGATGTTGAATAATCTCCATTAAGAATCTCAAATTGAAAAACCATCTACTGTAGTTTTGATTCAAGCTACTCTCAAGATTTACGTATCACTTCAATAACAATTAGTTATCTTTCAAAAATGAAACAGTTATTTCTATTCATTCTGTGGCACTTTCTAGAGCTTAGATCCCTTGGACAAAGATCAAAAGAATTTTGCTGTTTCCTTTTATTTTTAGGAAGCTCAAAGAAATCACTTCTGACAACTGTCAGATTTTCTACTGCTTTGTCAAGCAAAGTGATAGGTAGCCCTCCAGCCCTTGGGAATGTGTATTTCAAGTCAGAAATCAACTCCTGCAGCAACTCTTGAGTATGCTATATAAACAGATGGTTCTATATTCCCAAAGAAGGGTTTTCACACACACACACACACACACACACACACACACACACACAATTTTGGTGCTTATACATACTTCATGCTTTGATAGATTAGGGACTGAGAGTTTCCTCAGTCATGATTTCTTCATGGCATGATTTACAATTTGAATGAAAAGATGTTAGATCTGAATCGAATTTGTTTTTGTTCAAAGAGTAAACAGTAGTGGGATTTTGTTTTGTTTTTAATAGTCTCATTGTAGATTCTGAGTTTACATTTGGAAAAGACATTTTCCTTTTGGAAATAGTTGTATATAACCTCCAACAGAAGAAAAGAAAATGTATTCCTTTTAGGTTATTCTATTGTTCCTCAGATTTTGTTTTTTACTTTCTGAACATTTTGTGAATAAGAAAAGCTAAATAATGGCAATTTAATAATTACCTTGATAAAGTTTTATCAGGCTATTAATAGTCACAAATAGCAGACAAGACAAGACTTAGGCCTTAACATACTACTGTTAATGCATATTTTCATGCAGTATTAAATAAAATTTGTATTAGAGTTAATGAAAAAGTAAAAGAATATAATACATGCCATTTATTTGCATATAAACACAATGACAATTTGTATTAAATATTAAAGTGGCAATTAAAATTCTAAAGATAACATCAGTATTTTAAATATTTATATATTGTAAAAATCTGAGTTTAGTGAAAACTTAGTATCAGAATATGCTTACATGAATAGATATCTGCCTAATACTGTTTTGTTACTTTCATGTGTCTAAAATAATCAGAGAAAGAAATGATTGCTTTATCAATGTCCTATCTTAACAGTTAAAATTTTCAAGCCCTTTTATTTTGCAAATAATTTTACAGTAATAGAACAGTTGCTAAAATTTATGCAAAGTTTTCTTTACCCTCCCACCCCCAGTGTATCCTCATTTTAACATCCCACAAACCTATGAACAGTTATTAAAACTGAGGAATTAGTTGTTACCTAATCTTACATAATTCATATTTTCCCTACTACCTATTTTCCATTTGGGGATCCAATTCAGTATCCACACTAAATTCACTGTCATTGAGCTTTTCATCCTCTAATCTACAACAGACCTTAAGTCTTTCTAGTCTGTCTTGATCTTGAATATTTTGAAGAACCCTGGAGAAGATTACAGATTCCCTCAATGTTTTTTTTTTCCATAGTAAAGTTGAAATTATGAACTTTTGCGAATACCAATGAGGTGATATGTCCTGATTGAATCACATCAAAGGAACATGATACCTCTATTAGTCATCAATCGATCAATCGTTGATTGATCATTGATCAATTTATCTGTATCACAAAGGAAAATAATAAACAGTGTCTGCCATGTTCCTCCACTATGTTATGTTGTTTCATTTATAACTCCTAAATATATCAAGGGATATCCTTTGATTATGGAAATCTCAAATTTCATTAATGAGTATTAGTATAATTAGTTATCATTATTATTAATCACTAATAATCACTGATTGTGGTGTACTAGTAGTATTTTGCTATATCATTTTTTTGTATGTTGTTAACTAGGGCCTTCTGTAAAGAGTGTTTTCCCTTTCCTCCCCACATAAAGCATTTATTCAATCATGTATATCAGTGTGGATTTGTGGATATTTATATTGGGTTATCCAATATGGTTATTTACCTGGCTGCTCCGCCATTGGGAACATTTCAGCCTGACTGCTATGTATTTCTGACATTGCAACTTTTTTTTTTTTTTTTTTTTGAGCACATCATTTACTCTCTGGTAAGATAAGATGCTCTGAATCACCTGTTGTGTTTTCCTAATCTCAACTTTAGAAACAACTTCTTATGAATGTGCTTGATGCATACCTGAAATGCCTTTTAAAATATTTTATTATGCCAGAAAGCATTTTATAAGATGCAACATCTGTTTATGATGAAAACCCTTGAGAAAAATTGGGAGAAACTGAACATATCTTAACATAAAGAAAGATATAACAAGACAACATCTAGTATCATTCTCAGTGCTAAAAACATGAAAGTCTTTCCTCTAAGATCTCATACAGAGAAAGTATGTTTCTTTGCACCATTACTATTCAACATAGTATTAGAAGTCCTATCTAGAGGAAGTAGGCAAGAGAAAGCAATGAAAGGAATCCATATTGGGCCAGAGAAACTATCATTTACAAGTGATATAACATACAGGGAAAACCCCAAAGACTCAATAGAAAACTGATTAAAATGATAAACTAGTTCAGCTCAGTGACCATACAAAAACCAACATACAAAATCATGTATCTTCCTATACACAAATAATCAACTAGAAGAGGAAGAAATAGGAAAGTCATCCCATTCACAGTTGCACTAAACTATTAAATGCCTGGCAATAAACTTCAAGGTGAATGACTTATACATGGAAAACTGTAAACTACTGTTCAAAGAAATAGAAGACAAAGAAGTGGAAAGATATTCCCTGCTCATGGAATGGAAGAATCAATATTGTCAAAATAGCCATCCTACCCAAACCAATTTACAGATTCAGTGCAATCCCAAGAAAAATCCCAATGGCATACTTCAAAGAAATAGATCAAATTTTACTGAAATTTATTTAGAACTGCAAAAAATCCTCAATAGTCTGACTAAAAAGGAACAAAATGGGGAGGTATCAGATGTCCAGACTTTGAACTAAAGACTTAATAATTAGAACAGCATGTACTGGAGCAAAAACACACAGACCAATGGGAAAGAATTCATAGTCCGGAAATAAAACCACACATTTATGGACAACTATTCTATGACAAAGGAGTGCAGTATATACACTGGGACAAGGAAAGTCTCTTCAATAAATGGTGCTGGGAAAATTGGACTGTTGCATACAAGAGAATGAAACTAGACTACTATCTTATACTACACACGAAAACTTAAAATGGATAAATGACCTAGATACAAGACCTGAAACCATAAAATACATAGACGGAAAGATATGCAAAGCCTTCCATGACATGTACTTCAGAAACAACTTTATGTACTCATTTACAGTAGCAAGGGAAACAAAGAAGAAAATAAACAACTGGAACTACATCAAAATAAAAAGCTTCTGTATAGCAAAGACAGTAACCAAAATGAAGGGATACCGCACTTAATAGGAGAAAATATTTGTGCATCGTACATCTGACAAGGGACTGATACGGAGGATCTACAAAGAGCTCATACAACTCGACAAAAAAGAAAACAATCCAATTAAAAAATGGGCAGAAGAACTAAATAGGCACTTCTCCAAAGAAGACATGCAGATAGCCAACAGGCATATGAAAAAATGTTCAACCCACCACGTTCCCTACCAAATTTAGTAAATCTACTAAATGCATGTTTTGTTTGAATGTATTTTGATTTACAGAACAAAAGGCGGCAACTAAAATTCATGTGAGCCTCAGCATGGAAAAGAACAAAACAACACTAAAGGGAGCAATCACACAAGAAATGAAGACTAAGAGAATGAAAGTCGGAAGATAATAGCAAACATATACAGGGTAAATTTGGATTTTCATAGGCCATAAATATGGTTGGGGTGTTTGAGATTTTATTTTGATACTGGGCAGCAAGGCTGCTAGGTGTCATCTCAGTTCTGTTTGCTCTCAGAATTTCCCTTCCCCAAACTTCCCTTCCACAAACTGCCACACTCTGTCCACACAGCATTCTATTCCATTATATATATATACATATATATATATATGGAAAACTAAACTACTGTTCAAAGAAATAGAAGACAAAGAAGTGGAAAGATATTCCCTGCTCATGGAATGGAAGAATCAAACTAGTTTTATATATAAAACTATATATATATATATATATATATAGTTTTAAATATAAGTATAATGTTTGGGTAATTTCTGTCAGTGGAATAAAACCAAATTTGATAATAAACTACCACTAGTGTGTACTAGAATCAGGAGTAAGTGTACTATGTGAGTGAAGTTCAGATTTGAGGGTCCTTATATTTAAAAGTTATTGAAATAATTGCGGAAACATGGATAAGAAATATTCAGAATATTTTGAAAATTAGGCTTTAAGGACCACTTACTTGATACGGAATTGGAGTTTGAATATCTTAATGAGAAAAAAATATATGAACTGAAGATAACTAAAGAAGTGATTAGGAGAAAAATCATGAAACAGTTCTTAATAATAATCTAAGCCAGGATTAGAATTATCTGGACAACTACACTGAATATGTGTCAATTTCTTCTTTAAAAACAAATGAGTACTTTGTGGCTTGATACACAGCTAATGTGTATTTCTCATTTATACTGAGGAACATATAACAGAATTGACATGATACACTGTGAAATATTTTTTGACACATAGTCAATGTAATCATCTTTCCATCCTAGATCTATTTTCCTCTTTTGCAGACCCACTATCACCAAAATTTTTGACAGTTAAAAAAAATAATGTTCAAATGTAAAAGAATATTGAAGTTCATGTAGTTCAGCAACCACATTTTACAGCTAAGAAAAGTGAGAAAATGGAGATTAAAAATGATGTTCTGGTTAGTGGGAAAAGCTGATAGGCCACAGTACTGGTTTGCATATTCTGTGTACATTGGTCACAAATGAGTCTAAAAATCAACATCAGCAAAAATATCGTAGTAACCCCAAATTTTATTATCGTAAAGAGTAAAAAAAAAGAATTATTGTGAATTATGTATTGTTTTTTGTACTTTTTAAGTAAAATTACATGCATGTAAACTAAGTACATAGGGAACTACATATTATATTTGTTACATGTTCTATGAATAGAATTAGGGAATATATCACTAGATTTCATTTGTAATCTGTTTGCCATCAAATCATAACCATTTCATTTCTAATTTTTATTCATTAGGAATTAGGAGGCATGTACAATTAAACCTTACATATAGCTGATTTACCACTATCCAAGAATTGATACAGTAATGATAAAGGGAAACAAGACAACTATATTTTTATTTTTTCTGAATATCTTGGTAGATTACTAGACACATTGCTCTCATTTGACAATTTTTTAAAAGATTTATTTATTTATTTATTTATTTAGCGCTCAACTGCTGCGCCACTGGGGAGGCCCTCATTTGACAATTTTTTTCTGCTATTTTGAGTTTGGAGCAGTGCTAGAGGGAAAGCCTAACTCTTTCTATGTCTTATTCAGCAAAATTCAGACTAAACAACTATCAGTGGAATCATACAAATCAAAAACAATCTGTGGCAACCAACTTGTGGTTTACCTTTTTTGGTAGCTCTCACCTGTCTCTACTTGCTATAAAGGTCTATGCGGACCAATAATGGAGTAAGAGATGAGCTGAGTCATCTTCTGATGACTTTCATATTAAATTACTGATTTAGAAAAACAGAATACATGAAGCATGATTAAAAAGAAGAACTGCACATTGACCCTTGTGATTTCAGTATAATTACAGTGGTGTTTTGTTTGGAACACCTAATGTATCAACATGCCAAGTTGCTGCATAAGAAAGCTTATCATTAGTTTTCAATTCATCCAGATATTGCAGTGATACCCTGAAACTTAAAGGAACATGCCCCAGCAAGCTACAGAATTGCCTACTATTAGTGATAATACATTTTTCTCTGGGGTAAAGCCCAAGTTTACCAAAAAACAAATTAAAATTATGACCTTTAGCCTTAAAATATGTATTCCTTGTTGAACAATGAAAATACTATGCTAATATTAAGATTATATAATAACCCTAAACCTTTCAAAAATTATGTGTTATAAAGATAAATGTACCAGTCTGATAAAGTTAATAAATCCAACAAATATACTAGGAGATATAAATTTAAAATAATTTTATCAGAACGCCAATATAAAACAGAGAGAAAAGGAATCTTACTTAGTTGTACCTGGCATAATACAACTGCATGTGTATGCACAGTGTTTACTAAATGACTAAAGGAGTCTGTTACATAAACCTATCACTAAGAATTGGTCTGGATAATATTTTTCCCCAAAAATTGTGTATTACTTGGAGAGTATTCTATTTATACATTGATGTTCTTACACAAGTGACCCTCTTTGATTGGTTAATATTTATGAAATAAGCACTTAGATTTGTTAAAATTCTAGGTAGAGAGCTGGTATTTTTATTACTAGGTCTCAAAATGAAAGAGCTGTTTGATAGACACTGACTGCCTCTGTGGAATTTCCTACTACTCTAAAGTCCTAGGTTAAAAAGATTTACTTCTAAATTTAGTAGTTACATTTTTTCCCCTTACTATCACTAGTATTAAGAGTAAAGAACAAGAAACTCAAGGAATCAGCAGGGTCTATTTTTAGTGTAAGTTATCCCTTTTCATTCCCACCTTAATGATTACTGCCATGCTTTTAGACAGATGGCGTCTCAGACAGAATGACCAATGTGATACACAAGCCTGCATCATCCATAATTTTGATAAGCCTGCCCTCTGCTTCCTCTGAATTTGAGGAAAGACACAGCTCACATGACAGTGATAAATAAGCAATTAACCAAATTAATTGGATAGAGCAGGACATCATGATGTTCCAATAATCCATGTTATATTTTCTAATTTTTGTCTAGACTGTCCTAATATTTGCTGAAATACATATTCACTGTTAAAATAATCATTTATAAGTTTCAGATAGTATCAAAATATATCATTTGGAGTTTACTAATACTTCAATTTTAAATTTTACATTTTTATATCTTCTCTAGAATCCTTTAAAACTGTAAATACCTTTATTACACAAAAATAATGAAATCTGAGTTAACATTATTACCCTTATATAGATATCAGCTTAAAATAGAACCCAACCTTTTTGAGTTTTATTCTTAAAAACCTTACCCTAAATGAAGCAAATACTATTTAAACTATTTTATTCAAAGCAATTGCTATGATAGGATTCATGTTTGTTTCATTTTTCTAATTTTGTTATTGTTTTCAATCTCAGGGACATTAATGAAGTTCATTGCTTTTAATAATGTGAGGTGAATTAATTTAACAATTTATGTTAATCTGAGAGAGACTATAACCTCATTAAGAAAATGCCGTAAAGTAAATATGACAAAATATGAAGAAAATCAGGATGGAAATTTCAATTACCCCGTCCGATCCAAGGAAGACATACAGATGATCAACACACACATGAAAAACTGCTCATCACCACTTAAACATCAAGAAAATACAAAACAAAACCACAGTGAGTTACCACCTCATACCTATAAGAATTGCCTACAGACCAGGAAACAAGTGTTGGGGAGGATGTGGGAGAAAAAGGATTCTTCATATACACTACTGCTGGAAATGAAGACTGCAGCAGACCTAATGGAAGACAGTATGGATTTCAAAAAATATTAAAAATAGATCTACTAGATGATAGGCATTCCAATCCTAGGCAGCATGCTAAAACATGAATTCAAAGGAATATATTTAGTCCTATGTTCATTGCAGCACTATTTACAATAGTCAAATTATGGAAAAAACAAGTTTCCAATGTTAGATGAGTGGATTAAGAAGATCTGGTATAAATATACAAAGGAATCCTACTCTGCTATAAAGAGATGAAATCTTGCTATTTGTGTCTACATGGATGAAACTAGAGAGGATTATGTTCAATGAAATATGTCAGAAGAAGTAAGACAAATACATAGTTTGACACATGTAAAATATATAGAAAGAAAGGGACAAAACTTAAACCCTCCAAATAATGATTGATTGTAAAATAATCAAGGCATGGCTGTACCATAGTTAGGGAGAAATCAGTGTCACATTTAAGAAAAATATTTTGTTGCCATGCTACAAAGTTGAACTACGTTGTATTTCTTTTGATGATCACAAAATTTACAGAATCACACAGCTTTTATTTATTCTACTTTTTGTTTATAAAGTTCCAGGTATGATTAATGTGAAGATGAGTAAGAAGAGATGCTAATAAATGGTACTTAGCTATGGATGTTAACAAATTTTCTGTAACTTCAGGGAAGAAAAAAGTACAATAAAAAGCCATTATTTTACCATTTTTATATATTTGCTACTACATATTATCTGTTTTATAGAAACAGGGCCAGTTTTTAACCCAGGCAAGTTAGATATTTCCTTTAGTCAATGTTATACAATATATGAAACAACAGTCTTATCTGGTCTCCCTTCACAAGCAGCATGTTTTTTCATTGATTTTACAGATGTGTTTCCAAATGCACTTAAAATAATTTCTAATCCATAATATAATGACTATTATGATAGCAATTTTACTCGTGTCCTATCTTGCATGGAAACTCATTCTCTATTTGGCATATGTTTAAAAATTTGTGTGCCTTTAAAATTATCCCTTTAATATATTTCAATTATCCAATTAAACATATCACCATAATATATAACAGAGTTGTTTATTATATGTCATACATAATGAATCCAGTAATGTATAATACAGTTGACCTTGAATATCATGGGGTTTTAGCAGTTGCATATCGACAAATAACTTATAGTTAGTAGTCCATATCTGCTCTGCATTCCATGTCTATGGGTTCATTTCTATGATTCTATGATCCATGGCTGGCTGAACCCATGAATGCAGAATCCAAGGATAGAAAAGTATCCACATGTAAGTAGCCTTTGCAGTTCAAACCTATGTTGGTCAAGGCTCAACAGTATATAATAAATACTGTTAAATAGTTTAAATTATAGAAGTACATCCAACATTGTAAAGCAGAAGCATTTACTTTATGAGACACTAGATAAATTGGTAATGACATAACAGGTGATTCTATTTTTCATCTGATACTTATTCTGAGATCTAGCTCATTAAAAAAAAGCTCATTCTCTCTCATGCTCTGCTGAGCTAGTTAAATTTTAATTAAATCCACATATCACCAATTGGCAAAAAGTGATCTGCATCTGTATACCTAAGTTTTATAACAAACCTATTACCAAAAGGGATATAGCACAAAATATTGAAGTCCTAAATATTGAAATTCTAAATATTTTTCATTTGAAAAGAACTTACCAATAATTTTGCAAGGTCTACATAAAATCTGAAGTTAATCAATGTACTATTTATCTAGTAAATAGTACTAGAGAGGGAGGGTGAGAAGGAGGGACAAGAACATAGGAAGGAAGGAGCTGAAGTGTCTATGGGAGTTTAGTCTATGGTGGTGTGTACACCATGTCAACAATACCTGAGTGGGAATCTTTTTTTTTTTTTTAAAGATTTATTTATTTATACAAGCACTGGGTTCAGTCAGAAGCCTGGGAGGGTGAGAGAATTCACCAGAGCGGGGAATAGAACAGGCAGACCGACGAAATACACTGCCGAGGGGAGCAGCAGGTGGCAGGAGAGGTCTGCGTGCCATGTGGGACCCTCACCTGGCAGCCGGAGGGATCAAACTGGTGAGGCGGAGGCTGCAGGCCGCTTCACTACCCAACGCTCAACTGCTGCGCCACTGGGGAGGCCCCTGAGTGGGAATCTTACACTGCAAACTATGGAAATAATGATGTAAACCAATATTCAGTATTTTTTTTTTTTTAAAGAGTGGCTCTGTAAAGGACATTCTTACAAAAACATTGTAAGGCAAATAAACTGCTGGGACATAAGTTTACAGCTGAGGAAAATATTCCATAAACTTAGGAAGAGTTAGTGAGGACAATCTTGAGAGTTTCCTTGGGAAACTGGCCGTCGAAGGAACTGTGTATCAGAAGGATTTTAGAAATCCATGCAGAATACTTAGTCAGGGAGACAGGAGAGGTCCTTGAACTTTGAGATTTGACTCATGAATTTGAAACCAGAAGCAAAAAGACTATTACAGTTCTCTGAGATAAGGATATGGGCTAGTGTGATGGAAATAAACAGAAAAGGACACATCTAAGAATTATAGGAAAGACATAACAGTATTTGATAATAGTAAATATAAATATAAATAAATATAAATATATAAATATAAATATATAAATATAAATATATAAATATAAATAAATATATAAATATAAATAAATATAAATATATAAATATAAGTAAAGAGGTAAATGACTTCAAAATTCATTAAGCATTTTGAAAATGTGATGAACTTAACATGGAGTGAAATTGTAATTTTAATTTTTTAAGTTAGAGGATTTCTTGTCCACCACCTCCATTCCAATTTTAAAATGAAACATGTCATGAAAAAGTAGCATGCTTACATTCTAACTAGGTGATCATGAGTCAGTTATCCTATAGGCTTTTAATTCTTAACTGCAAATCTATTCTATAAATAAAATTTCTGTCTTTCAGAAGATGATAAAATGATGAGGAATTATGTTAATAAGATGTGCATACCAAGTATGAATGCAAGCTGTTACTTTATTATTGATTTTGCTGAAAGGGCCAACATTTAGGATTTAGAAACAAAGATTATGCCCTTAAATCATTTAATTCTTTTTACTCTAGGTCACCTTCTCAGTTACTATATCTTTAGCATCTTTAACTTCTGTCAGATTCTAAGCATTATATTCTTAATCTTTGTTAAGAATAAAGAATTTATATACTAATACGATCAAATCATTATATACTTTAATTTTCTCAACCACACTCTAAATATCTTGAGTTGGACAGTTCCATGAAGTTTGAAGTGATATTCAAGCATGTGTGTTCATATTTAGTTAATAGTTATGTTAACAGTATGCAAATGCAATATCCTCATTCCTATTTAGACCTTGAATAGTAGTTATAGGCTATGTTCATTATAGGAATTATGACTTAATAAGGAAGACTTCATTTAACTTGGAAAACATTTTGAAATTAACACCAAGGAGGCCTATAACCATTAATATTAAAGTTAAGATGTACAAGTGTTGAGCCTCCCTGGTGGTGCTAGGGGTTAAGCACCGCACTATGAAGCAATCCACAGCCTCTGTAGCACAAGTTCGATCCCCTGCCTGCCAGGGGGCAACCCATATAGCGCAGCAGACCTCTCCTGTCTCTCCCACTGCTCCCCTCAGCAGTGTATTTCAGTCAGTCTGCCTGTTATGTTCCCCTCTCTGTCTCTGGTGAGTCCTCTCACCCCCCACATCTCTGGTCTGTGCCCCAGCTCTTGTATGCATAAATAAGTATTAAAAAAAAAAAAGATGTACAAGTTTTATACAGCTTTACCTTTCAGAGATAGATAACAAAGATTTTAGTACCATAATATTTCTTTCTTTCTTTCTCCCGCAGAAAAGAACTAGAAATGGTAAGAGTTACACTTAATGTCAATTGCAAAGTACTACATTAGAAACAAATATTTAGTTCTATGATATTAAGCTCCCTGTATACTGCTAAGTGAATTTTTATAAAAATCAAAAAGCTACTTGAAGATTTTACTTTAAAATTCAAAACAGTATTACCAGTATGCTAATGTTTTCAAATTTTACTGGTCATATATCCTAGATAGAAAATTGGCAATAGAATAAAACATTTAACCTTAATTTTCCTGGCTTTTTGTAAAAAATAAAATGATCTTCCAAGCTTAAGGCTGTGTGTTTAAAGAGACAATTTTGTTCTTTGATAAAACAGAATTGCAAACTGTCTGCCAGAGCATTTCTCCAGTCTCACAGCAGATACGAATACTGCCATGAGTGCTGTTCCCTTCAGAAGGAGTCTGATTCCAATACTGGGAGTCATTTGTTTTCCCCAGTCAAGTCAGAAAAATATAAAATGTGTGGTGAATCCATTACTAGGAAATTGCTTTAAAATCAAGGCTCACAATCAAATCAAACATATTTGATTTTTTTATACTTCAAGTTAAGTTTCTTATTTATAATCCATAACCAGAGGGCAAAAATGATATAAAGGAATTTCAGACCAATTCTGTTGCTGGCATCTTTTATTATATCTTCCCCAAATTGATAAATGATACTAATGTCAATTTAAAATCAAATTAAGTTACTACAGAGTGACCACTTTATTAATTCTACATATAATTTTTCTATATTTACATAAATCAGAGTATTAGAAATAACAAATTTAATTTATAAAATAAAACTGCCTCACAATTATAATATTAATATGCTGATTTCATCTTGTGGAAACATTAATAAACATTACTTTTAAGCAGCAATTTAAATTTTTTAATAAAAATAAACATGTACATCTCAGATTCTGCTCAATACTTAGAAATATGAAAGGGAATTAAAGATGACCCTGTAGAAATATCAGCTGCATTATGAAAATTTAAAATAACTCATTTATATGTTAAGGACTCTAGTGGAAAGTGGACATTTCAAGGACACATAATTTTAACAGAGAGATGAAAATAATCAAATGGAGAAATTAGAAATAAAAAAAATATATAGCAACAGAGAAAATTGCTATGAGTATGTGCTCCTAAGAGTCTTAACAGATGTGATTGAAAGACCAGAAGAGAGAATAATGGGTACAAAGTAATTTTGGGGGGAAATAATAGATAACTTTTACAAAGTTAGTAACACAAACTCAGAGTTAAGAAGCTTAGATAACTCCAAACATGATTAAAAAAAAAAAAACAAAACAAAACAAAAGAAAGCCCACAAAGTAAAACCAGACATATGTGGGCACACTGTCTTTTATCTGCTAGAATCAAAATAAAGGAAAATCTCTCAGCCAGGCACAGAGACAAACTCATTACATACAGATGATTCAAGAGAAAGTTTAGAGCAGAAAAATAAAGAATTTGTTGCTAGTAGCATTGGACTATAGGAAATACTGAAGATTCCGTAAGCAGCAGAAATTGGAGAACAAATAGAAACCTGAATCTCCACAGAGAACAATGAGAAGGTAGAATATGTAGAGGTAACAGAAATGTCTTTTCCTAATTTTTATTATTTTTTTTTTATAGAGGCATGTTTTATTTATTTATTTGTTTGTTTGTTTTGTTTATACATGCACTGGGTACAGTCAGAAGCGCGGGAGGGTGAGAGAATTCACCAGAGCCAGAGCGGGGAGCAGAGCAGGCAGAAGGACCGAAGTACACTGCTGAGGGGAGCAGCGGGCGGCAGGAGAGGTCTGCGCGCCATGTGGGACCCTCCTCTGGTGGCCGGGGAGCAGCCAGGGATCGAACTGGTGCCGCAGAGGCCGCTGGAAGCTTCACAACCCAGCGCTCAACCGCTGCGCCACCGGGGAGGCCCATCTTTTCATAATTTTTAAAGATAGCTCTAAAGTAAAATAGTTATGTTTTACTGTTTTGTTTTTTTATTTAAAGATTTATTTATTTATACAAGCACTGGGAACAGTCAGAAGCGCAGGAGGGAGAGAGAATTCACCAGAGCCAGAGCGGAAAGCAGAACAGGCAGAAAGACCGAAGTACACTGCTGAGGGGAGCAGCGGGCGGCAGGAGGGGTCTGTGCGCCATATGGGACCCTCTCGCCAGTGGCCGGGGATGGAACCTGTGCTGCAGAGGCTGCGGGCAGCTTCCCAACCCAGCACTCAACCGCTGCACCACCAGGGAGGCCCTGTTTTACTGTGTGTTTGTAGCATAAATGTAATTACAACATGTGCCAATAATAGAACAAAAGTTGGAAGAGAAATATTTGTTAAGAGTTCATTACTTAAAAACTATAGTAATGTAGTAGGATAGTATTACCTGAAAGTAAACTGATTAGTAAGAAAATAAGGAAACCAACAAAAACTTTTGAAAAGCACAGAATTATGATTATGAAAAAGTAAACTGAAAACTAGTTAATGCAAAAGATTTCAGATAAAGAAGAAACTGTCCAACTATAAGCAAATGGAAATATACAACACCAAGGTGTTAGGTTTTAATCTAACCATATCTATTGTTACAGTAAATGCTCTCAGAACCTGTTCCCACACAAGAAATCATGATATAAAAATTTGTAGGTAAGTTAGACCTAACCACACATGCCTACACACACAAATACACACACCACTGAAAATATTTATATGATAAAAAATCTGGCTAAAATATATTTGGCAAACAGTGATTGAGAGAAAATTGCAACATTCACAGATTAAATATTTAGCACAGAAATATTCCCAAAGATAAAAAAAAGTAGATGATAAATTACTCAAAAATCCCTGACAACTTTGAAAGTATAGGACATCAACGTAGTTCTGAAAAAATTGTGTTATTGTATTATGTATTATTGGTAACACTCATGTTGGCTTGTCATTTCAGTAGTACTAAAAGTGTATATAATTCTTTGTATTTTAAAACACCATAAATGAAAATATTTTTCTACGTTGGCATAATTATGCATAGAAAAGCTTTAAGGGCCTCCCCAGTGGAGCAGCGGTTAAGCGCTGGGTTGCGAAGCTGCCCGCAGCCTCTGCAGCTCCGGTTCGATCCCCGGCTGCTCCCCGGCCACCAGAGGAGGGTCCCACATGGCGCGCAGACCTCTCCTGCCGCCCGCTGCTCCCCTCAGCAGTGTACTTCGGTCCTTCTGCCTGCTCTGCTCCCCGCTCTGGCTCTGGTGAATTCTCTCACCCTCCCGCGCTTCTGACTGTACCCAGTGCTTGTAATAAATAAATAAAGAAATCTTTTTTTTAAAAAAAAAAAAGCTTTAATGCTACTCTAAATTTGAGGTTGCTGAAAAATAATTGGTGTGAAATAATTTTAATATATATTTAAATGTTAAAAATCTGAAATAATCTAATAAGAGATAAATTTGTAATATTTTACTAAATATAACTCATCTCCATGTAAAGCTTTTAGCATATATTTAACATAACTATCTTGAAAGTTCATTTTCAATTTTATTTTTGAAACTCTACATTCCTAGGTATTATGCATGGAAAGAAACACTTCAAGCAACTTATTTACCTTTAACAAGCTGAGCAATGTCTTTACATTTCATATTTATCCTTTGTTCTGTTAAGGCAAATATGCATGTATATTTTCTTTGATGACCTTGGAAATAAAATATCCTTGTTGATAGAAAATAATAAAGGTCTACAGCTTTTTATAATCTGATTACTCAGAGTAGATAAAATTCAATTTATTTCCTTGAATATTTAATACCAACACTCAGAGAAAGAACAAAAAAAAGTATTTTAATTTATCCCAGCTTTTCTCTGATATGCAGAAGTAAAAAAAGCAGCTGGTTTCTTTTCTTTCTCTCAGTTTATTGGGCATATACTTTTAAGTAGATATTTGAAACTTAACCCTTTTTTATATGAAAGTAGTAGCATTCTGCTATTCAGTGACATTTTTTAAGTTTTTCTTGTCATTTCTGTAAAACAATGAATCTGTGGCCATATTTGAGTGAATGAATGGCCTAAACTGATAACAACTGGGTGGGAGTTCAAAACTGCTGTTACATTAAAAATACTTTTTTGGGCCTCCCTGGTGGCGCAAGAGTTTAAGCACTGCACTGTGAAGCAATCTGCAGCCTCTGCAGCATGAGCTCGATCCCTGGCCAGCCAGGAAGCAACCCACATGGTGCAGCAGACCTCTCCTGTCTCGCCCACTGCTCCCCTCAGCAGTGTATTTCGTAGATCTGCCTGTTCTATTCCCTGCTCAGTCTCTGGTGAATCCTTTCACTCCCTGCATCTCTGGCCTGTACCCCAGCTCTTGTATGCATAAATAACAAAATCTGTAAAAAAAAAAAAAAAAAAAAAAAAAACAAAAACTGTATTTTCCAAGCTCTTATTCTGAGTCACTGTTTATCTCTGATGTCTTAGAATTCTCCACTGAAACAAAACTGTTGAGTTCTGTGACAGATTTATACATTATTGACTGGTTATATCTTGCCAGTGGAAGAAATTATCCATTAGGAAAAATAAAATACTTCTGTAAGTGTATGTTAAATGATTTTGCTCATATTTTTATGTTTATAAAATTTGTTTTTCCTATACATAGACATTTCATCCTATTAGAGACAATTAAAATGTAAGGACATCACAGTCCATAAAGTAGCAAGAAATAGAATTCATTAATTCTTCATTTCCTTTTTTTCTACAACACATTTACCAATATTTCTACGTTTCATATATAGATGTAGATGTATTTTTGTCTATAAACAGATATTTTTGCTTAAAGAATTTGAAAAAAACAGTAAGTATGAATACATGTGTCTATAAGTATTCTGTGCCTCATTTTTAGGAGTAGATACTATAGAGCAAAATTGACCATCTATCTAAAATCTGAATGTATCATTTATTGCCTCCATAAACAAGGAATATTTCTTTCTCAGGACGTCATTAAAAATAGAAGTTCTAGTATACAACTGGTGTATTGTCTTTAAGTCAGTTAACATTTGTTTCACATCTCTACCTACTTCATAATCCATTATTTCATAGTAGACACTTTATTATCTTAAGCAGAAAAATATTTCACAAAATAGTAAAATTCAAGTTTGTTCTCTTTCCTTATACTTGTGTAAGGATGTGGAAATCTCACTTGAGGTTTAATTCTTAATTAAAGGTTTGCTATCAAATATGGTCATTTGCATAAATTCAGTGAGTATTGCGAAATAAGGTACAAATTTAATTTAAAGGGTTTTTGGATATTTATAGTATGATGTATCTGTCTGAAGCAATTGCAAATCCCTACAGGAGAAAGATGACGCACTTTGTTTTTTTTTTTTTTTTTAAGATTTATTTATTTATTTATACATACAAGCACTGGGTACAGTCAGAAGCGCGGGAGGGTGAGAGAATTCACCAGAGCCAGAGCAGGGAACAGAACAGGCAGAAGGACCGAAGTACACTGCTGAGGGGAGCAGCGGGCGGCAGGAGAGGTCTGTGCGCCACGTGGGACCCTCCTCCAGTGGCCGGGGAGCAGCCGGGGATCGAACCAGCGCTGCAGAGGCTGCGGGCAGCTTCACAACCCAGCGCTCAACCACTGCGCCACCAGGGAGGCCCAAGATGACGCACTTTGAACCATAAAGTGTGACAGGATTAAAAAAAAAAAAATCAAATGATTGGGAGCACAATTGAACAAAGGAAAAATAGTTAACGAGAGGCCCAGCCAGCAATCAAAGAAGGCAAATCAGATATAGGGATTCCTTGTTTTAAACTTCAGATCTTGTAATTTTCAGAGACAGAAAAATTAACATTAAAAGAAAAATAACAGAAAGAAAACATTAGTAGCAAAACACTATGAAAAATGACAAAAGCATATTTGAAAGAGTAAATACATTAAGAAAATGATATTTTAAACATAAAATTACTATCACATACTTAGATTGGACATATGGGTTTGGAATTGGCAGGTCCCTTTACCATTTTTTTTAAAGATTTATTAATTTATGCATACAAGAACTGGGGTACAGGCCAGAGGTGTGGGGGGTGAGAGGATTCACCAGAAACAGAACAGGGAACAGAACAGGCAGATTGACTGAAATACACTGCTGAGGGGAGCAGCGGGAGAGTCAGGAATGGTCTGCTGTGCCATGTGGGTAGCTCCCTGGCGGGGGATCGAACTCATGTTGCAGTGGCTGTGGACAGCTTCATAGGTCTTAACCCTTTGCGCCACAAAGGAGGCCCTGACCTTTACCAAGTTTTTAGTTTTATTCAAGTCACTTCCCAATTTAAGCCCAGAAATATCTCCAAGAAAACCCATGAACATACATTCCTTGAATAATATAACTCAGTTATTCTCTATTATAGTTATTTTCAGTATTTCAAAGCACTCATATTTATTTTTAGGATACATTAGTCACAAAATCGATTTTAAATGTTTTCCCTCTGACTGTATGCAGAGTATACTTTGATAAGCCCTAGAAGGGGTAAACTGAAAAATGTTGGAGAAAATGTATATATGATGCAAAATAACTTTATAAACAAAGATTTATGAAGACTGTGGCTGTTTTTCTTATGTGTTAGCTCTTACTAAATAGGAGGAGCTACCACCTGTTTTCCTATTCTAAATAAACTTGATTAATTCAGAAATAAGAAACCAAGAAATAACTTGGCTTTTATGACTCTTTTTGATTTCAAATACAGAAGTACTTTTTAACTCTAATATTCCAAATTGAGTTCATCACAGAGAAAGAAAAACATATTTACTAGGGGCAAAAAGAACACAGTATAGCTTTATTTATGTCATTAACTTCATTAAGTTGCCAAAAAGTGACAACATCACTAAAAAAGGGTGGAGTGACATGAACATCATGACAGCATAAGGCTCTTCCCGCCCATTTCCCACTTAAAACTATAAAAAAGATGAAATCCTGCTATGTGCAATGATTTGGATGACCCTAGTCAGTATTATGCTCAGTGAAATAAGTCAGATGGAGAAAGAAAAACAACATATGATTTCACTCATATGTGGCAGATATAAAAACAAAACAAATGAACAAAACCAAAACATACTTAGATTTCCAGAACGAAATAGTGGTTACCAGGAGGAAAGAGAAAGAATGGGTGAGTTGAGTAAAAGGGGTCAGTTGTACTGTGAGGGATGGAAGTAAGACTTTGGTGATGAGTGTGAGGCAGTAGTCACGTCTGTACACCTGAAACATATACGATGCTGTAAGCCAGTGTTACTTCAGTGAAAATAAGGGAGATGAGGGTAGAAAGCAAAATATTAATAAAAGACTCAGACTATATCATTTATTTATAATACCTATGTTGTATAATTTCATAAGAATATTGTTTATATTTTGTCTTCCTCAGTTATTTTATCTGTAGAGGAAATAGTATTATCCTCCTAGAAGGACTGTTATGAGAACTATTCAATGAGGTACTTAATTATATGTGCTTGACCATATCTATTTGACAGTATCTATTTTCGATAGAACATCATTTAGAAGTTTTAAAGAAAAACGTTCTTGATCTTTTAATTGGACACTGAGAAAGCATGTGAAACAAATTTTTAAAGAAATTATCTAATGTTTCAGAGTCCTCAGAACACTAGTATTAAACATTTTTTCCATCCTCTTTGTTTGGAATGCAATGTAAAACGATAACTACAAACAGGGCAGTTGTATAAAAGCATCAGTGCATTAAGTAATAAATCATTTAAAAAAATAACAAATGGTGCTTTAGGAAGGTGAAGTGAAACCATGAAACCCTGCTGTAACAATGGGTGGGTAGGAAGGGTAAATGTATTACAGATTAAAGATAAGCATACAGTAAGTTTTAATACTTGGTTGAGTCATGAATGAAGTAGTAAAAATAACTCTAGGCAGAGGAATCTGTAAATATCAGAAAGGCAAATTGGAGAAAGTAAAATTTCTCCTTTTCTACATTGGCAATAGTTCATTTGAACTAATCTTTGTTGCCATCAAACAACATAGCTCATGTAGGAGAATGACATTAAAAATCAATACTGAGTTTACTTCTGTAATTATGAACATTGGTAGATCAGGGAAATCACATTTACTATAGAAATCACTTCTCACTAGAATCCTGTGACGTACACAGGGATGGTTTCATATCACCATTAACCACATGTAGACATTAACTGCTGCATGGACTATTTCCTTGATCTTGGAACTCCATAAACAGAACCATGTTTTAAGAGCAGAGAGGGAATAAAACATGTGTTGCACCTAGAAATTATAACACAATTGGTTGAGAGTGAAAAATATCTACTGATTGTTTCTACTATCAAACTCATTCTTCTAGAGGCAAACATCTACTCCTGAAAATAAGATTGTGGCTTATAGTTTATTTGGTGCATATTGTTTGAGGCACAACAGCAAACATGCCCCATATATTTTGATTATGGTTCACTAAGCAGGACATGGTATTAATTTTTTTTGTACTCTTAGATTACTGCCTGGTGGTGACGTTTAATACTTTCACAGCGGCTAAACTACACCAGAGCATAAAATGATGGTATTTATAAAGTTGGGAAAATATTCTTGAAATTTTTCTATATAAAACTTCTACAAAATGTAAAATTTTATCTATACAATTTTATCTTTTTATTCAAACACAAGTTATTTTGTTACAATCTAATACATAAAAGGAAATTCAAGGCTCAAACTTGAGAGTTCAATAAATGTTTCTATAAAATACATATAGACCATCGCTGGCTCTGCCTTTGTGTATACAATTTCCTCTGAAATTATCTCGTTTTTCTTTTATTCTATAACTGAAAAAAATAATGAAGGAAATGTGATGAAAGGAGTTGAATTCACACAAGACACTTTCTTCACACTCCCTCAATTGGGTAATTTTGAAATTTCTTAAGAAATTTATAATTATCTTTCATCAAAGGCTTTCAAAGTCTATGCTTAAATAACAAGCACAGGAAAGACTAATTATTTGATAAACAGACATCTTTCCTTTGGGTCTTTCATAGAAAATATTAACTTAATTTCTATTTTTATAGTTCTATTTTATTTTTCCTGTTGTTCCTTGTCATTGAAGTATTTTAGGGAGTAGACAAGAAAGTAATGATAATAGATAGGATGAGACATCAAGCTAATCAATCAAATATTAACTCCTATATGCAACTCCTTTCTGCAACTGAGGAATCTTGGGTACCTGACTGACATTAGCAGGTAGAAATTATTAGAGAACAAATATTATTATCTATGCATATTTTCTTGAAAAGGAATTTGATCAGAAGACATATTTGCAGAAGTAGAAAGTTTAAATTAACTCCTGAATTTTCATTGTGAGATAAAAAACATGTAAGAATGATTGAATTTCATTAACCTATCTTTTAAGAAATAGTTTTTTTTTTCTTTAAATATGCCCCAAATATAATATTTCATTAACACTTCTTTTATGTGTAAAAAAGAAATATAGAAGTTACAATTTAAGGTCCAAAGACGAGAAGGGATTACATTTGTGTCTTATATAGCTTCCAAAATAGATTTAAGAGGGCCTCCTTGTTGGCACAAAGGGTTAAGACACAACCTATGAAGCTATCCGCAGCTACTGCAGCACAAGTTCGATCCCCGACCAGGGAGCTACCCATATGGTGCAGCAGACCTCTCCTGACTCTCCTGCTGCTCCCCTCAGCAGTGTATTTCAGTCAGTCTGCCTGTTCTGTTCCCTACTCTGTCTCTGGTGAATCCTCTCACCCCCCACACCTCTGGCCTGTACCCTAGTCCTATTTTGCATAAATAAATCTTAAAAAAAAAAAGTAGATATAAGAAATGTCCAGATTTTGATATTTGATTTTTGACAGCATAATTTGGGGAAATCATATTTTATGATGTGAGTATTGTGTTGTACATTTGTCTTTTGAATTATATTTCAGGATTTATAGTTACAGTTTCCTCTTTGATGCTCTAGGCTTGTTCTTTCTCCAAATGGAGGGGAAAAAAAAAAGAGGTAAGCATTTAATTGAAAACTTGAAAGAGAAATTTTTCTATATAAAGGGAATTTAATGTCTCTCTTTTGACCATGAATCAGTACATATAGTAAAACTGCATATTCAGGGTCTCCCTGGTGCTGCAGTGGTTAAAGTCAGTGTTATCAGGCTATTGGCAGCCACTGCATCATGAGTTCCATCCTGGCCCATATGGGAGCTGCCATGTGGGAGCTGCCCCACATGGTGCAGCAGACCTTTCCTGTCTCCTCTACTGTTCCCCTCATCAGTGTATTGTATTTCAGTAGATCTGCCTGTTTCACTCACCACTTTGTGATGAATCCTCTCATCCACCACACCTCTAGCCTATACCCCCGTTCCTATATGCACAAATAAAAATAAATCTTAAAAAAAAACCTTTGCATATTCAGTAAATACAGTAATCTAGCTAAAGAATGTAGCTGGACACAAGTTAAGCCTCATTTTAGAAAAAGTTACCTGTAATATTCAGGGCTTGTAGTGTTTTAGGACAGTATGCTCTATCCCATGTCCATGCTATTGGAGGGGAAAATAAAGCATAGAACCACATTTCAGTCTCCTAGTACAGAGGATGAAAACTGCTAGCACTGTAATTGTACTCTGCTGATATTTCTTTTCAGAGGCAATTTTTGCTGTGCCAAAAAGAATCAGTTCTACTTGGTGAGCATTCTACCTTTTAAGTAAGAGCAGTGCCAGCATTCATATAAATGACAGTCTTCTGAATACCAAAACAGCATACAGGGCCCAAAATATATCCCTTGCCTATTAGTGATTATTTGTAATGTAGTTATAGAATACAAGAGCTTTCATTTTTTCAAAAATGGCATGTAACATATCATTTTAAATAAACTGTCAATTATAAATGAGAGCCTCTTTCCAGGGGTTTGGGAGAAAATATAGGTGATAAGCGATCAAAAGGAGAATTATCAAATGAGGCACAGAAAGGCTTATAAAAAGGAAGAAAGAAAAAGTATGAAAAGCTAGAGGCATGCTAACTTCAAATCATTGGATATTATACCTAGGGCTAATGGTATAGCCAAATAACAGATTTTTTTTTTTAAAGGAATTAACTTGCTCAATTTTCTCACAAATTCTGAGGCTTTGCTTCCTTAATTACCACACTCTTGGGAATTTGGGTTGTAGAGTCAGCTTAAATTTCTGGGTTGACTAAAGTATTTTATGAAGCACTAAACTCACAGCCATAGACACTGAGCAAAAATTTTGCCTCATGAAATATTTCAAAATATACTCCAACTCACTTTCAATGCTCTCAAATTTATTGTTCTATCACTGATATTTCTTACTCTCATTCTTGCTCCCCCCAATTAAAAAAAAATCACTTCCTACACATATTTCTTTGTGTAAGGAAAATTTTTGGTTCTGGGTCATAACTTCCACAGATAACCTGGATTTGTGTTAATTGTGGGCACTGTTTTAGAGGAAAACATGCAAGATATTTAGGCAAGAAAAAATATATTTATATAACATATTATTGAGATAATTAGTTTATAACACTGTAGGTTTCAAGGTTTCAGGTGTACAGTTTCTCACCTCAGCAATGCTATTTTTCATACCACACCCACATAATCTGAGGAAAAGGAAAAAGTCATTTGACCAATTGATCCACAGTAAGTCTTTGTTACCTTAGTCACCTAAAGGTTCACAATACAAAGGAAGAAAACTAAAATAAATTTACTTTCTAGTTCTGAAAAAAAAAAATGACAGGGTAACTTTATGATGTGTAACCATAACTCCCTGTCAAAAAATAATTGTTTCTGAGAAAAGATGGCATTACAAGATGAACTTTTGAAAAGTGACTTCCAAGCAAGTTTTACATTCTAAGGATATGCTAAATCCATATCATTACTCTGGCAATTATTAGATGAAGTATGTTTCTTTACATTAAGTTGTGCAGAAGCACTATAAAATCCACAAAAAGAATATTCTTGCTTGTTTATTGATATTAATATATAAGTTGTAGTCATAGTTCTATTATGAATTATTATGTACTCATAATATAGTTGAGAATATGACACTTTTCAAATTGTAAAGCTTTCCATATTGCATGTGTTCAACCCTGAGGGTTGTGCTATGAAGCTCTTGAGAGTGAATACAACTTGCTCTTAAAGTCAGAGAGGAAGTGACAAAATGAAGCAAAACAGATGAATAAAACTAGATCAGGTTGGAGGTGTTCTGCATGTCCAGATGGGAGTTTGATTTTAGACTCAAAGTTGCTGGCTTTGAGGTATGCTTTGAAACTGTGACTCTTGTTCAGTAGGTAGTGGAACTGAAATGAGTTTGCTTGAGTTAAGGCAGAAAGCAACACGAACCAGTAAAAAGCACCTTTTTGGTCAGTCACAAAGATTTATTATTCCAAGCCAGACAGGCTAAATTTACTGAGGACTGCCCAATTCCTTTTTCCTCCAAAGGAAACGAAACAAAAACTCTCTAATATGATGTTTGGAGTAACATTATTTTATTTCAGATATTTAAGAATGAGTCATCTATATCTTAAGTTCCATCTTGTCAGAGAGGAACTCTATATTGAGTGATGGCCTAAAGCTGCCACGATGAACATCTCTTGGCAGAACAACTTCTGAGAGAAAGAAAATAATTTCCTCTGCTATTCCAATGGGAAAGGGAATGGCCACACATTTTATTTTTTGAAGGTAAGTCTATCCTGATATGTTCTTATATAGGAATGTCAATAGCTATATAATAAAAATTTTCAATATAGGAATACATATTCACCACATCTAGGGGACATATGGTAGCATTTAAAAAGTCGATTTGGCTCATTCTGTTGAGTTCAATAAATGCAAAAGAACTGAAAACTCTCCTCTTTATCCCCAAATATATTTATCCCTACCCATTATAAGAATGTAAATTTTTTAAAGTTCTCATGACATTTAATGTTTTCAAATTTTAATAACTTTAAGATTAAGAATAATGAAACTAAAAGATGACATCAGAAAAGATCGCATAAATCTGAGACCATTTTAGCTAGTTATCAAGAAATTTGACTGAAAACTTTTATGATGATAGAAATAAGAACATTATAAGTTACAAATCATTTGGGCTAAGAACAGAAGATCCAAGATGCTGCTGACGAGGGTTTTCAGGAAAAGACAACAATTTTAATAACAATTTGACAACTGTGATTTGGTTTTATTTGTATGAAAGAAATGGAAATAACAGTGAGCATCAAATCTTGCAATTAATGAAGCATAAAAGAATATCAAGAAATTCAGAGGCTAAGAGCAATAAGACAAGAGAAAGACATCCAAGGAATCCAAATAGGAAAAGAAGAAGTCAAACTATCACTATTTGCAGATGATATGATAATATACATAGAGAACCCCAAAAACTCCACAGAAAAACTAATTCAACTCATCAATCAGTTCAGTAAAGTGGCAGGATACAAAATCAACACGCAAAAGTCAGTAGCCTTCCTATACACGAACAATAAATCTGAAGAAGAAGAAATCAAAAAAACCATCCCTTTCTTTATTGAAACAAAAACAATCAAATATTTGGGAATAAATCTAACAAAAGAGGTAAAGGACCTATAAAAAGAAAACTATAAAACACTGTTAAAAGAAATAGAAGACACAAAGAAATGGAAAGACATCCCCTGGCCATCCTTCCAAAAGCAATATACAGATTCAATGCTATTCCAATCAAAATTTCAATGTCATTCTTCTAAGAAATAGAACAATTATTGATGAAATTCATATGGAATCACAAAAAACCCCGAATAGCCAAAGCTCTCCTGAAAAAAAAAAGAAGGGAATGGAGGCATCACACTCCCAGACTTCAAACTATACTACAAAGACATAATCATCAAAACTGCATGGTATTGGAACAAGAACAGACATACAGACCAATGGAATCGAATAGAAAATCCAAAAATAAACCCACAGATTTATAGTCAACTAATCTTTGACAAAGGAGCAAAGACTATGCATTGGAGCAAAGAAAGTTTGTTCAATAAATGGTGCTGGGAAAACTGGGTCACTACATGCAAAAGAATGAAGCTTGACCACTACCTCACACCATACACAAAAATCAACTCAAAATGGATTAAAGAACTAGACATAAGACCTGAAACCATAAAATATATAGAAGGAAATATAGGCGAAACACTACGTGATTTGCACATCAAAGACATCTTTACAGACACATCACCCAAAGCAGTGATAGTGAAGGCAAAGATAAACAGCTGGGACTACATCAAATTAAAGAGCTTCTGCACAGCAAAAGAGACAATAACCAAAACAAAGAGAAACCCCACCAACTGGGAGAACATTTTTGCACCCAACACTAATGATAAAGGACTGATCACAAAAATCTGCAAAGAGCTGATGAGACTCAACAACAACAAAGAAAATAATCCTGTCAAAAAATGGGCAGAAGAGCTAAAAAGAAACTTCTCTGAAGAGGAAATGCAAATGGCCAACAGGCATATGAAAAAATGTTCAACATCACTTGTCATCAGGGAAATGCAAATCAAAACTACCATGAGATACCATCTAACACCAGTGAGAATGGCACATATTAAAAAAACTAGCAACAACAAATGTTGGCGAGGGTGTGGAGAAAAAGGAACTCTTCTGCACTGTTGGTGGGAGTGCAAACTGGTCCAACCACTATGGAGAGCTGTGTGGAGCTTTCTGGAACTACTAAACATAGAGCTTCCATATGATCCAGCAATTCCACTCCTAGGTATTTACCCAAAGGACACAGAAACATCAATTCCAAAGAACACCTGCACCCCTATGTTTATAGCAGCACTGTTTACAATAGCTAAGCTTTGGAAACAACCCAAATGCCCAAAAATAGATGACTGGATCAAGAAGATGTGGTACATATATACCATGGAATATTACTCAGCATTCAAAAAAGATAAACACATGCAATTTGCAGCAACATGGATGGCACTGGAAGGGATCATGCTCAGCGAAATAAGCCAAAAAGAAAAAGAAAAATACCGGATGGTCTCACTCATAGCAGGAATCTAGAAAACTTAAATAAGGGACCAGGAAAACGAATAACTATAAGAAAGTGAAAATCAAAATCAACAAAAAACTACGAACCAGAGACACTTTTAAGGGGGCGGGAGGGGAGGGATTGGGGTCAGAATGGGGGGGCTGCAATTGTATGGGGAATATAAAAATAAAATTTATTATTTAAAAAAAAAAAAGAAATTCAGAGGCTAAAAGAACTTATGCATTTTCCTTTAGCATTAGTTATCCTTTATACATGCCATTTAAAAAATATTGAGAATTTAGGAAAATTTTGGAAGTAAGTTTGTCTACATAGCTTATCTTACAATATTTTAGTCACTTACTATACAAATCTATCTTTAGGTATCAGAATTTATTTTCTATCTTCATTTTTCTCAATTATTAAGAAAAATAGCAATGTGAACACTATAAAATGTATAGAGCCACCAATCAAGAATTTATACAGGTAGCTCTGACCTTTACATTGAGCAACCAATTAGTCCACCCCCAGATTATGACAGTATGAAATTGCTGATTATAATTTCTGAAACTCATTGACAAAAATGGTAGGTGTTTATTACCAATATATATACCAATAATATTAGCAGTGTTTGGAAAATAGCAAAATTGATATTTGAGAAGATAAAAGAACCCTGAGATAACCAGGCTAAAATTTAACCTAGTTTTACTTTACTAAGCTCATATAATCTACTAGTATTTTAGAATTAATTGGATGGTTTTCATCTTTTGCCTATGGCCAATTAATTTTTTCAGTACTATTTGGTGTCAGTTATGCAAAAACATACATACATATACTTCAATTCTTAGATTTTAGGGGGTTTGTGCATTTTTTTTTTGACTCAAGATACATTAAGAGCAACTTCCTAGGCTAAATTGTGTTTGACATATCTAATTTTTCTCTAAGTTTGGATGATTGGTTTCTATCTTCAGAACACAAAAAATGTGTGTAATGTTACCACCAGCACTCAAAAACAATTTGGTAACAGATCTTTAAAGGGAAAGTAATTCACCTAATGTTGAAAATTAAATGAATTCAGAATTTTCCAATGTTCACTGTTTCTTTTAGGTAATGTGCTGCCATTTCACTTCACACAGAATTAAAAGCATCTATTGGGTCATTTGATATAATCTGAGAACTGTAAATTTGTTTTGTAGTTTCTAACTAACAAAATACAATGATTAATGATTTTTAAATATTACTTTGAACAAAAGTAATAGACTACCCCATTTTAAAAGTAAAAATCTGAAAAACAAATTTAATAATTTTTTTTTACCACACATTAAAAAAAAAAAAATCAGTGAGTAATACAGAGAACAATGAAGCTGGTAAAAATTACATTGAACTGATTTACCTTTTCTATATCTGTACTTAGTACAAAAGTCAGGCTGAAGTTTAATTGAAGTCTGGCAAACGCATGTGTTTTACTTATAATAATGGTGATGACTTAATAAAAAAAGCACTAATGTGTCTAGATAAGGGAAGAATTATTAAAATTATCTTTCCTTGGTTATTGGCATTGTAGTCATTTAATCAGTCTAACTTTTAAAGTTATTAAACAGCTCTATTGTAAAACAGTAATCAGCTTTTTAAAAATCCTTTTCATTTTCTGAAATGTAGTTTTAGAAGGAAAAGGACAGATAGTGACTAACTTTTTTAAAGACAAAATTTTTATCTTTTCTGTTCAAAAATAGTTTGGGGAATTGGAGTAAAATAGTTTTAAAGTAATTTCACTATTTGAGATATTTAGTTCAAAATACACACAGGGAATTTGAAATACTTGCATAACAGTTCTGAAGTTTAGAAAGAATTTAAACTTCATACAATAGCCACAGAGTTAAAAACTAATTTTAGAGCAATAAATAGGTATAACTAGTTTAATAATCTTTTACAACATTTTAAATATAACATTAGAAAAATTAAAATATATATATATTTTTAAGATTTATTTATTATTTATTTATACAAGCACTGGGTACAGTCAGAAGTGCAGGAGGGTGAGATAATTCACCAGAGCCAGAGCAGGGAGCAGAGCAGGCAGAAGGACCAAAGTACACTGCTGAGGGGAGCAGCAGGCGGCAGAAGAGGTCTGCGCGCCATGTGGGGCCCTCCTCTGGTGGCCGGGGAGCAGCCGGGGATCGAACCGGCACTGCAGAGGCTGCGGGCAGCTTTGCAACCCAGAGCTCAACCGATGTGCCACCGGGGAGGCCCTAAAATATATTTCTTTAAAAAAAAAAATCAAACCTTATGTTGATTCCCAAGTTATCCTACATAAAAGAATAAAATGACAAAATTTGCCTTTTAAGTTTCAATTGTCCATAGCTTTTATGTCCATTCACAACCTCATTTTAATAAAAGAAATGAACTCACTAGAAGTTATCTTTTTCTTAAAATACTTTTAGGATATACTTTTTTCAGTACAATAAATATTTAAGGAATATGAAGATACAAATATGACTACATTAATAGCAGCTTTATTCACCATGTTTTTCAAAGTGGGAACACATCAATTATCCCTCAACTAGAATAATAAAGTATGGCTCACCATTCGGTACATAAATACCCCTACATGACTATTGTTAAATGAAACAGTATGGATGTTGTTTCTTAATGAAAAATATTAGAAGATTCATATTGTGCCGTTTCATTTATAGAAAACAGTCTAGGAAACACAAAGCTAGGGAAAAAAGGGATCAGTGATTGCCAAGGACTGGGGTAGGGGTCGGTGACAGTATTTTCACTTACAAAAAGTACAGAGGAGTTTAGGGTAAATAATACCATTCCATGCCAAACTATGCTTACATCTAAAGACTACGCCTTTATCAAAAATGACAATACAAATGACGAATCGACACCGGAAAATGGCGCGCAAGGTGTAGTTCTGCTCCCCGCTCTGGCTTATTCTCTTGACTGTACCCAGTGCTTGTATAAACAAATAAATAAATAAATAACTGTCACTTTAAAAAAAAAAAAAAATGACAATACACCAAAATAAGGGAGTCTTAATGTTATTTTTTAAGCTATCAGCTAGAATGTGGGAGAAAGAAGGAATGCAAAAGGACAAATGAATCTAACTTTTTCAATAAAACAAGAATTAAACTGAACAACATGAAAATGGTAGGAACTGAAGTATGTGATTTGAAGAACCCAATTTCTCTGATATATTGCAAAAGTAAAGACAAAAATAATGACACAACACTGTGTACTCTATTTGGTAAATTTGTTTCAAATAGGTATGCTCTAGGAGTTTTAAAGCTACTTAATTTGTAAATAGACTAAAAAATATAACTAAATGCAGAATAGACAGGTTTCTCACAGTGGGAAGAAGAAGTTACAAATAAGGAAAGGTAAAAAGACTAGAAAGTAAAAGGAATGAGGCATATAGGGCATTATCATGGAACACTACCTCGAAGTTAAATTTGTGCGTGAAATTGTAAACAGAAACAGGGTATTTGAATAATATCAACCTATCTCCCTCAAAAATAGAAAATAATGATTACAAAGAGAAAAATATTAACTTTACAATTCATGAATTCTGAATGATGCCAGGTAAAGAATGCCTTTAGTGACATGCCTTTAGGGCACCTTTCTCATCCTTCCCAGTAATGCACAACCTCAAACTAAACATGTAAAACAAAATTCAAACAAATTTTATAAGGTATCTCACCAGTCACCTTCAAACAAGTCCAAATAACAAGACAGTTAACGATTAGAGTTAGCTAAGCTAAGAGGAAAAGACAACAAAATATGATGTGATATTCTCGACTGGATCATGGAAGAGAAATAGGTCATTAGTGACCAAACTGGTGAAAACTATGTAACTTCTGTACTTTACTTATTATTATACCAAAGTTAACTCTTGGGTTATGATAAATATTCCATTATTATCTAAAATGCTAATGTAAGGAAAAACTGGCTTAAGCAGAATATAAGAAATCTATACATTTTTTAAACTTTTCTAGAAGTCAAAAATTGATCAAAATACTGTTTGAAAATGCTGTTCATGCACTTATGTGTTTTTGCCCGATATTAACTACAATTTGAATATTTTTGGATTCTACATTTTATTTGTGCTTTGGCATTTCTCAACTTTTTTAAAGATCCAGATTAATAATAGGAAATGGTCCTTCTTCCCCTGTAGTTACAATCTTTGTCAGGGTAATATATTACTGTGTTTCCACTTTCCTCCCTCATTGATAATGTTGTCATGAACAAGAACATCTGAAGCCTAATGTGTCATATTCCCCAAATGCTTCCTATTTGAAATATTAAACATTGAGGACTCTGCTTCTTTGACCTTCTCAGTATTCAAGATACTATTTGGATGCCATTTGCATTCCTGTTGATTACATTGTACAAATCTTGACATTTTTGTAAAGAAGTTGAAAATATAAAGCAACTTGGTTATTAATTGTGGCTGTTGTAAAATTATATTATGTGATAAAATGCCTTTGATTTTTCTACAATTTTTGTGGACTTGGAACTTTAATGGCATGGGTATAAATAATAAAACTTTTAACACACATTTACTAAGCATGTATAATAGTTCTATTATATACATTTCAGGCAGTTTACTTATTATAAGTTATTAAAATATTGGTTAGCCTAGATACCATCTGTAGAGTATGTCATAATGGTTGGGGTCACAGTAGTTCCTCAATCATACAGTTTGTTCTTAATCAATCCCCCATCTATTTGTTAGAAAAACATCTGCCAAACTAATTGTTTTAAAAAAATTCTTTATTCATTTAACAAATGCTGGTTGTGCACTATATGTGCCAGGCACTGTTTTAAGATTTTTTTCATAGTTCTTAGCTAGGAATTATGGTAGAAGATGAATTCTCATTCTTAGGTTGGTTCTCAGCATAGAACAGAGAAGATTATTATGTAATTCAGGGGGTATCAAAGAAGTGGGAGGGTAATGTTGAATTATTAGTTGGGAATTTTTAGTTGTTTTTTTTTTGTAGAGAAACCCAGGGATCATATTGAGAGTGAAATTAAATAAAGCACAAAAAAATTAAACAACTGAATTTATAGTATAGAAAAATTCTCATTCATTAGAAGTATAAAATCATACAGCTGAATAAAAAGCACATGCCATTCATCTGTCTTTGGGCACTTTGGTTGTTTCCAAAGCTTGACTAGGCAATCTAGACACTATAAAAAACTACTCAGCTATTAGGCAAAAAGAAAAAAAAAAATTCTTGCCATTTGTAACAACATGGATGTAACCTGAAGTGATTATGCTAAGTGAAATGAGTCAGGAGAAGGAAATACTGTATGGTGACACTTCAAAGCAAAAGAGAAGCAAAATTCAAGGTCAAATGAACCATAAACCAACTGCCAATAACAAATCCTAGAAATGTGGCTGCAGAAGTGGGGCTGCCAGAGGAGAGGAGATCAAAGTAGGGAGCAAAATGGACCACGGTGGAGGACTAGGGGTGTCTTGGTGGTGGGTAATGCCACCTGAGAGGGAGGTGATCCTATTCTTATGAAACATGTACAATGTTGTAAACCCATGTTCTGTCAATAAAAATATAAAGAAAAATTAAAAGAAAACAAGCCCACATACTGGGAATTAATGCTAAATGAATTGTTTCGAATAAGACCCTGCTGTGATCCATTGCCTGAAAAGGCCTCATGATAATGCGCACCTCATCTGTCTTTTAACAGAAGTTCTAAAACTAAAAAACTTATGTGGGATTTTCATTTTCCAGGGATAGCTGGTATCCAGGTTGTGACAGAAAATGCTTATTGACTTGTGGAAATGGGAAGGAGGAAGGGAGGGGGTGAGAGAGCATCATTAACTAGTAAAATAATTAAAACTTTAGGTATGATCACAGTACATAAAGCATTTTTTTGTATCTCAAGAGTTCTGCCAGCTGTAGATGAGTATAGATAAAACAGATTAGGTCAAACAGCTGTAGCAGTTTGAAGAAATGTTCACAGGTATAGGCAACCAATATATAATTTAGTGTTCCATAAAATTCTCATAATTTAAGTATTAATAGCTGAAGTTTGATGTTTAGAGATAGAAATATGATGTATTAAGATCTATTACTATGCAACTATTTAAACATGTAAAATATTTTGACAAGCTATGAAATGCTATATAGTTCTAAGATGTAAATTATGTAAATATTATATACAATATAAAATATTGTAGGGTAAGTATTAGGCTTTTCTGCCCTCCCACCATTAGGATTAATGATGATCCTTATGGTCCTGAATGCATGCCTGATGGCGGACACCGGGAGTGGGGTGTGAGCATGCATAAGTGGGTACACCTGGGCTGAGAGACTGGGCTTATAAGGGTGGCATCATGGGGACGCCAGCAGAACCACGAGAGCAGAAAACGAAAGGAAGAACCTACAAGAGCAGAAGAGAAGCAGAGCGAACACGAGAGAAGGCTGGAGAGCCCAGATAGAGTGAAGACTTGCTGGGGGCTGGGAGGCCTACCAGCATCCTGGCCCCCAGCACCCCTGCCTGCCATGCACCTTGTAAATCCCGCTAAAAGCCTGAAAAGCCACTGAGGGCTCCAGGACTTTCTCCTCCTTTACCCCGTCTGCTCGGGTCATAGAGATCCTGCTCTGTGCCCATTCCTGCCATTACTAATATACACACACATAATACACATATAATCTGTAAGGTTAAAAGCCATATTTGCAAATGATATCTCTGAGTATGTGGGAGTTATAAACATTTGTCTAAGTTTGACTATTTCCACATGTATTTTTACTATTTCTTTAAGCAACTGTATTACTTATGTCTTATCAGTAAATTAAAATTTTATAGAATAGGCACAATAAAACAGAATTCTGTCTTTACTTTTTTTCCCCTTTCTGTATGTAGCACATGTCTTGAAAGCCAAGTACTTAGTATTTAGCATTTAAATGTTGTTAAATGTTGTTCAACAAATTCAGCCACCAACTTGGATACAGTGAGATATGGTGGTGTAACTGAGATACAAAATTCAGATTTTAGACCTTTAAAATTTTTTTTAAGAGCTTCAAAGTTATTTTAAACAGTGGTGTTATCTACCACGTAGTTCTCAAGTCAGTACTATCACCCAGACTCAGCACTGATATTGAACCAGAAACACTGGATGTGGAGCCAGCAACCTGTTTACCAAACCCTGCAAGAGATTCTAAACTCTACTAAAAGTCCAAGAACCACAATATATACCACAATATACAGTTTCAGCCACTTCCACCTGTCTAAAATCACAGGATAAGCTCATTATAATTAACTTTTTTTTTTAAAACGATTTATTTATTTATTTTACAAGCCCTGGGTACAGTCAGAAGTGCGGGAGGGTGAGAGAATTCACCAGAGCCAGAGCAGGGAAGAAAACAGGCAGACTGACGAAATACACTGCTAAGGGGAGCAGCGGGCGTGGCAGGAGAGGTCTGTGCGCCATGTGGGACCCTTGCTGGAGGCCGGGGATCGAACTGGCGCTGCAGAGGCTGCAGGTACCTTTGCAGCCCAGTGCTCAACTGCTGCGCCACCAGGGGAGGCCCTATAATTAACTTCTTTCAGATGCTACCTTTAGTGGCCATGAATTAAAATGTTTGTTCTTTTTTCTAAAAAAATGTTTAAGCATTAAATTAGCATTTCAACTACTAATTTTCCAAGAAAGATTGCTGGGGAAGGTCATCAAGAAGTTGTGACCCCAAAAGTTGACCCTAGAGCTGGAGCCAGGTCATAGAATGTTCCTCACACCATTTTCTTGGAATGTACTGTATAGATTTGTCTGTAGAAATATACATTCCCAAAAGCAGTTCTGAGATACAGCCTTGAGAAAATATGTTGTAATGTGTAAGTGTTGTTGTGACTATCTGACATGCATGCAATGACCGAATATGGTTAAAGGCTACATAATCTCTTGAGAGCTAGCAAGGTTGTGCAGAACACTCACAGCAACTGAAAACTAAGTCTCCCCAGCCCTCTTGCTCATTGAAACTGTCAGCTACTAATCTGGAACTGCTTGCCTCTTTGGTTGATCTTTCCTTGCCCTCCCTTTATGGGGTTAATTTCCTATTACACTCAAATTTTCCTGAGGTACACCCCAACAGAAATTATTTTCGACACATTTAATTTTTAAGACAAACTTTTGGGAGCATAAAAGTGAGCACATTCAAACAAAGAAATATTGATATGCAGAACATGTAAATTTGAGAGTCCAAATGAAACACAGAAACTAAGTAGATATGCAGACAGAACATATCAGGAAAAGTAATACAAATGCCATTTATAAAATGCAAAATACTAGAGATGTGATAAGGCATCTATATGAAGTGTCAGTGTTTTGTGAATTATAAACAGGAAAAAGGCTTACAGTTCTGTTAAGGCACTTCCAGTTAAGCTCACCTGAAATCCTTTAGGGAAATTGTCAGAAGCAAGTAATGAATAAATAAATAAAATTTAAATATTGAGTTAAGCTAATCAGGTCAATGGAAACACCAGAAACTAAAGCAAACTCCAGGAAGTGGCAGAGTAGTGTGTACAAGGCAGCAATGCTGGACTCTGTCACTTGTAACCCCTCACATTATATGGTGTCCTCACTGTCACCACCACCTGGACTCCTCTACAGGTTGCGAATAGCAAACACATCTATTAAAACTGCTTTTAAGAAAAGTTCAACCACTATACCCATCCTTTTTGATTAATAATTGCTTCTAGGAATTTCTAGAAGCAATTCTTTCGAGAAGAATTGGGAATTTTTTCGAGAAGTTCCTTGGCCTATATACCCCATCAGGCTTTAAGGTATCAGTTCTTGAGGAATTTTCTGATTTATTTTCCATTATTAACCAGAGACAAATTCAAACTGAAAATTGTAGAAAAAATCTTCCACAAACCACAATTCTCACATAAACATATGTAAACTTATAATAAAGTTTCAGAATTTTTTCTGATTGTATTCTATTTTTCCCCCCAAGAAAACACTCTGGTTTGTGGCTCAACTCACTGAGCATTGTGTCAATTAAAACCTAGTTATCACTTTAATTTCCATTTTGGAGTATTAGTTTTTCTTTTTTACCTTTCTTCCCTTTGGGAAGTTGACTTGCATATGTTATACTATTATTTCTCAAATAGGAGGAGCATGAGATAGATCAAAGAATCACTTACTATAAAACAAAATGAAAAGGCATGTTCCACCACAGTAAACATTCAACTTAACCAATTCCACGTGACACTCCCTCCTCTTCCCCCATCACCCCCTTGTCTTGGATATACTCCCTCAGGCTACACACTACCCTTCTCATCAATCTTTGAAGAAAAAAAAAATTTTCACTGTCACGGACATGATTTTGGCGACATCTGAAACTCACTGTAAATGCTTCAAACACCATCATAGGGAACTGAACAATGAGTTTCACATACAAAAATACCTCCTGATCAGAGAAAACACACTAACACTTAGTTTTCTTTCTCATTTTTGTGATTCAATCATTACCACACTTTTAGTTTGAATTTCTTTGTTTGATATAGAAACTGATGCTAATGATAAACAATCTTAGGAGAAAAACCTTTTGTTTTGTTTTACGGGAGAAGTTAAATGTAGGCAGATAATAGGCGATCCCAGTTTTCTTTTCTTAGGAGAATAAAGAACATCTGTCTGTACTCTCCCATTACCCCCAGGCACAAACCATTAAGAAATCCTGTTTAATCTGACCCATGTTAAAATTAAACACAAAATGGCTACAGCACAAAACCAATTTAAGCTACATAAGCTAAACTTAATTTGGTTTATTCTGCGAACAAGCAAAACTTGTAAATGCTTCTGAAAAATCATAAAATTTAAGCTGTTCCCCAAAACTGACACAGAATAAGCACTTTCAACCAATCTCAAAACACCAGGAAAACCTTTAATGTTATCACCAATCATTGCAAAGAGCAGACTTTCCTGTAACCAAATGCCTTGGAGCCTTATTCCACTGTTAAGAACCCCCCAGTTCACAAATTGTTCTTATGTGAACAATAAACTCTTATAAATACTATTTTAGTAATATGATGGTTTTAAGTTTGCTCTTTCTGGATTTTGGACTTTGTAAATGCATTTAGTGATTGATCACTTCACGCCTACTTGACTAGAACCATTCTGTTATGAGGATGATTTTACTTTGCATCAATATCTTTAATAATCCATTGCCCTTAAAATCAACTCTCCAAACAACATCAGCAATGCCTCTTCTAAAATGTTCACTCATCTCAGAATTCAATTCCCATCTTGCCAGGGATAAAACCCCAGGTGTAAATACGACCTTAAAGACCAATGATCTTTCCCACCAACCCCCAGCTACTTGAATCAAGCAATACTTCCCCCCTCTAGGGTATTCAGTTATTTCCCAGAGATGCTTCATAACTTTTTCATCAGTCTAGGAACATTCGTCCTCATGGGCACCTTCCCACATAAAAATATTAAATATTATATTTTTGTGACTTGATTGTTAAAAAGGTAAACATAGTTCAGGCTGGCTTTATTATTATTCATCTTTTTTTTTCTGCTTTTCACAGAAATTAAAGTCAACATGGACAGAACTGGAGGGGATTATGCCGAGCAAAGTCAGGAGAAAGACAAATACTTGATGGTGTCACTTGTCTGTGGAATACAGAGAAGCAAAAGAAAGGGTCAGATAAAACCAAACCAATAACAAATCCTAGGACTCTGACTGTAGAATTGAGGCCACCAGAGCAGAAGGGAGACGGGAAAAAACAAAATGAGGGGAGGAGGGCGCACAACAGAACTACAGCAGCAGTGCCTTGGCATTGGTGTGATCCCATACTTCTAAATCATGTGCAGCGTTATAAACCAGTGTTACCTCAAAATAAATAAATAAATAAAATGCTTATAGGCCACTAAAAAGTACTGTGAGCTCTAGAAAACATTTATAGTGCCTTATAGCCAAGGAGGCCCAGCTCCTTAAGCTTTCTGCAGAGTGCACTTTATGCTTGATAAGAAAACACCTGGAAGGCAATTCCTCCAAACTGCGTGTTGTTTTAAGGAATATTGTATTACTAAAACTGTTAGGATCTGTCAGGTATGTCTTAGGACTAACACCACAGAGAGGTTTACATAAGTGAAAGAGAGGTATCGTACTCACAGGTCCTGAAAAAGGGGTGCACAGCGCAGCAGCCAGTGCAGGTGCTCCAGGTGGAAGCTGAGAGAGTGAGGCGCGGGGGCGCGTGCCTTTATTAAGGGTGGAGTAAACAAGGAGAAGGTGTCTGGGGATTTCATTGGTGCCTTGAAGGTCATGTGGTCACAATCAGGGTGGGTAATGAGGAGGACCTGTTCAGGGATCAGCTCTCGCACACTGCGCACCTGGCTCCCTGGGCAGGGTGCTCAAAACTGTTACCGGAATGTTGAGGCGTCAGGAAATATGATGTTTTTTTAAAAATTTATAGTATAAAAGGTTTGTTTCTACAGGTCTTCTTGCTGAAAGGTCAATTATAAAAAAATTTCCTGAACTCCAGCAGGGAGTCTTTATCCTACTCATTTCTCCCTCTCTCTTTTTTCTGCATTGTATTATTTTTTTAAGATCTGACATATTTTGCTTCTTTATTTCCTTCATTGTCTCCTTAAACAAGAATAAGTACTGAAGGAGAAAAAAAATGGTGTGTGTTTTGGTATTCAAAGAGGAAACTGGCTACAAAAATTTTATACAACTGTAAAATAGTATTCTCTTACCCCGCCAAGAAAAAAAAAAAAAACAAAACATACCAATTAGTAATTTCACTCAGGCATTTTTGTAAGTAAAATTTTCTGAATTTTACTTTCGCAAGTGTTTAGAAATGCAATTGATTTTTTGCATATTGGTATTTATGTGGCAACTTTGTTGAACAAATTTTTATTTTATTCTTTTATTTGTGTATTTATTTATTTATTTTAAAGATTTTATTTATGCATACAAGAGCTGGGGTACAGGCCAGAGATGCGGGGGGTGAGAGGATTCACCACAGACAGAGTGGGAAACAGAACAGGCAGATTAACTGAAGTACACTGCTGAGGGGAGCAGCCCGCAAGTCAGGAGAGGTCTGCTGCTCCACGTGGGTTGCTCCCTGGCCATCTGGGGATCAAATTTGTGCTGCAGAGGCTGCGGATTGCTTCATAGTGTGGTGCTTAACCACTTGCGCTACCAGGGAGGCCCTGAACACATTTTTAAATTCTAGTAGTTTTTTTGTGGCATTAAATGGTTTTCCCTATATGAGATAAATGCATTACTAATAGAAATAGTTTTATTTCTTGCTGTACAATCTGGATGAGTTTTATTTTTATATTTCTTTCTAATTGCCCTGCCTATAACATCCATTTGAAATGGCAAGAGAGCACATTTCTGTCCTGTTCCTGATCTTAAGGCAAAAATATTCAGTCCTTTCACCTTCCACAGAAGTGTTATTTTCATAAGTGCCTTTTAACGGAACAAGAAAGTTCTAGTTTGTTAATATATTTTTTCATTTAAAGGTGTAGATTTTGTCAAACAAATTTTTCTGAGTCTAGATAGTCATGCAGATTTTGTCCTTTATTTAATTAATATGGATTACTGTATGGATAGATTTTTATAGGTTAAACCAGTCTCACATTTTTGGGCTAAATTCCACTTGGTCATATTATATATTCCTTTTCGCTTGTTGCGAGATTCATTTTGTTAGTATTATGTTGAACATTTTTGTGCCTCTAAAGGTATTCCTCTTTTACTGTAATATCAGTAATGGATGTTTTTCTTTAATTCCTAATTTTAAGAATTTGTGTCTCCTCTTGCTTGCTGGCCATTTCTCTCTCTCTCTCTCTCTCTCTCTCTCTCTCTCTCTCTCTCCCTCCCTTTTTCCTCCTCCCCACCCTCACCCCCAACACAAGCTTTGGTAAATATTGTAGTTAAAGTTGTGTCAGGTTTGTGAGCTTTTTAAAAATCCAATCCTTGGTTGTTAGTTTATGCTATTGTTTTCTGTATTTCAGTAAGTTCCATTCCATATCTTTATTATTTCTTCCTCTTGCTTCAAGTTTAGTTTGATTTCTAACTCCACTGTTTTGATACATTTTTACCTTTTTAATATAGTCATATATAATGTATACTTTTTTTTTTATATATAGGAGGAAAGATGACACATGAATGAAGATTTTAACCAGTGAAACTTTATCATCTAAATGTTAAGATTTGTAATTCTAGGGCCTCCCCTGGTGATGCAGCGGTTGAGTGCTGGGCTGCAAGGCTTGCCCACAGCCTCTGCAGCACCGGTTCTATCCCCGGCCGGCAGTGAGGGTCCCACAAAAAAAAAAAAAAAAAAAAAAAAAGAAAGGTTTGTAATTCTACTAAATTAGGCAAGTTATTTGGACTTGGTGAACCTCAGTTTTCTCATCTGTAAAACAGAGATTGCTATTCATATCATGATGTTTTGGGACAAGATACAAAGAAACATGTAAATTACTCAACATAGGGAAAATAAATTTTCTATTAGATTTATGTACTATTTACATCAGCAAATGTACTTTATCTGCTATAGGGACAACAATAAAGATAGAACAGTATCTGTATTAGAGGAGACATGTATTTAAGACACACACTTAAGGGAATACCATTTATCATATTCATAACATGAAGAGAGAAATCCATAGTCCTTAAGAAGAGCTAAATATCTTCCATGTGGTAATTCACACACTCAAATATTCTAGAATATTTACATATAGTATTATTTTCAAGATGGAAGGAATGATATGTCATTTCAGTTATTTTTTTTGAGAAGTGGTGTCAATGAGATCATTAAAAAAACATTTTACCCTTCAATGCATATTTCCAAAACCAGTTCTTTTGATATATGATTTATTTGTTCTTTTTGATAAAAGAAACATGATTTATCTTTGATAAATGAACTATGAAAGAAATATATGTACTTTTTTCTTTTTTAATGTGTTAAAATACTAAAATCAATAACAGAATTCTAGAGACATTAACAAACTGTGTAGCTGAGTACTAAAATTATGTGGGTGTTGCCTAGTGTTTTATAATAAATACTGAGCAAATCTGAAGGTAGTAGAAATAAAGGGTTTTACTGCCCTGGTAGAGAAATAAGTATGGTTTTTCATTATTTCAAACCTCAAAATGTGATCTATTTAGAAAGCCTTTTTTCCTTAAAATTATAAGACAGCTTTAACATTTTTCTAAATATCACATTTTTTAATTGAAAGCAGGGTATCTGCTGTCAAAACTGACCTCTCCCATATATACATATATGTGTGTGTGTCTCTATCTATCTCTATATATACGTATTTATATATAGAGAGAGATAGATAGATACAGACACACACACACACACACACACATATATATAGTGGTAATTATATAACATTGCAGACTGAGTTAGAATTTTCTGGCAGCTGCAATAGGATTACAGTTATAAGATATTTATTTTATTTAAAACTAAAAATTTCTAAAAGTATTAATGATAATAACATTTTCTAGGTTATATATTGTGATGCTTTTATTTTTAAATATCTGGGTGAAAGGCTTAATGATCACAGATTATAGAATGCATAATATTAAGTGATGGTAATAACTAAACTAAATTTGATATATAAAATTTAAAAATAAAATATTTGACTTAATGGGCCCTCTTACCTGTATTCTGAAATAGAAACTTTAATTTTAGAATAAAAATGAGCACTAACATTATTAAATCATGCTTAATTTTATTAATTTTCCTTTTTTTTAAGATTCATTTATTTATTTATATAAGCACTGGGTACAGTCAGAAGCACGAGGAGGGTGAGAGAATTCACCAGAGCCAGAGCAGGGAGCAGAGCAGGCAGAAAGACCGAAGCACACTGCTGAGGGGAGCAGCGGGCAGCAGGAGAGGTCTGCACGCCATGTGGACCCTCGCGCCATGTGGGACCCTCCTCCGGTGGCCAGGGAGCAGCCGGGGATCGAACCGGCGCTGCAGAGGCTGTGGGCAGCTTCGCAACCCAGCGCTCAACCGCTGCGCCAACAGGGAGGCCCTAATTTTATTTTCTACTAAGAAGTTGACAACCCTCTTAAGAAGGTGACAACTCTCCTTTAAGAAGTTGATAACTCTCTTAAGAAGGTGACAACTCTCTTAATTAGAAAATAAAATTAATAAAATTAAGCATGATTTAACAATGTTAGTGCTCATTTTTATTCTAAAACTCAAGTTTCTATTACAGAATATAGGTAAGAGGGCCCATTAAGTCAAATATTTTATTAAGTAACATACCGTGCCCTTAAGTAACATAGTAGTAATTACCTTATTGAAATGGAAGCAACAAAGTTGAAAAATAAAATAATTGAGCAGTATATAGTATTAGTAAACATAAAATTGTATTTCAATGGAATTAAAAAGCGTATTTCTGGGCCTTCCTGGTGGCGCAAGGGGTTGAGCACAGTGCTGTGAAACTGTCTGCAGCCTCTGCAGCACAAGTTTGATCCCCGGCCGGCCAGGGAGCTACCCACAAGGCACAGCAGACCTCTCCTGACTCGCCTGTACTCCCCTCAGCAGTGTACTTCAGTCTGTCTGCCTGTTCTGTTCCTCGCTGTCTCTGGTGAATCCTCTCACCTCCACACCCCTGGCCTGTACCCCAGTTCTTCTGTGCACAAATAAATCTTTTTTAAAAAAGTATTTCTATACAAATCCTATTAGGCATACTTAATATTCTCTTCTAGCACAAATGCACAAAAAGTAATAGCTTATTTCATCCTTTCATTTTTGTTTTATGACATTTAATACCAAGGTATTCTTTATTTATTTTTTTAAAAATATTTATTTATGTACACATACAAGAGCTGGGGTACAGGCCAGAGGCACGGGGGGTGAGAGGATTCACCAGAGACAGAGCAGGGAACAGAATAGGCAGACTGACTGAAGTACACTGCTGAGGGGAGCAGCGCGAGAGTCAGGAGAGGTCTGCTGTGCCATGTGGGTTGCTCCCTGGCTGGCCGGGGATCGAACTCGTGCTGCAGAGGCTGCGGATTACTTCATAAGTTGCATCTTATCCCTTGCACCACCAGGGAGGCCCCCAAGGTATTCTTTAACTGTGGCTTTGAATATATATCAATTACTTCTACCTTTCTTATAAAACTTTATATTTATATATAGTATGTATTTTATATCATTTATTTTACCTATTTGTTGTACTACATATTATTTATATATTTATATTTATATAAATAGTATGATACTTTATATTTACATTGTACAGCAATATTTGACCTAAGTACAAGGCCAGAATAATGAAATCACTGGCTTACCACATCTGGCTGTGTTGCTCATGTTTAAAATGAGTATTTCATTCATTACAATGGGAGTGAAAATGAGGAAAAGAAACAGTATTGTTACTGGAAATGCATACATAGATATATTCCAGATTACTTTTTTATGAAGAGGTATCATGGGATCATTAAAAAAGTATTCTACCTTTCAATGTATATTTCCAAGACACACACACAGACACACATATATATATATATATATTATACACACACACTGATATATATAGAGAGAGTTGTGGTTTCAATGTTCATATTTCCTTAAAGCCAAATCATTCTCTGTTCTCTGACCTTTATAATTTATTGAACCAATAAAATTATATTTAAAAAAGGTTGTTGATGTTCTGCCCAAATGTGAGACTACTCAGTAATATAATAGATACAAAATACTTGCCCCATAAGTGACAAAACACAAAAAATTATAGGACTTCATTCTATAAATATTTAAGTATCTTGTCATATTTTATATGCCTGTGGATTCTGTATTTTTCTAAATTAAGCTATAACATTAATTATATAATATACACTCAGCTTAAATGTAAAAAGTCTCGTTAAGTTAAAAATGTTAATTTTTTTTCTTCTTCTTCCACCTGATTTTTCTCTTCTCCCTTTTCCGACCCCCCCATCTCCATGTCTTCTTTTGCTTTTACTTTTCATCTCTTGCCTCTTTCTTTTCCCCCAAAGTTTATGGATATCATTTCAATGAAAGTTGAATCTTATATATTCAAAAGTACAATGGGCCTCTCTGAAGCAAGTCTGCCAGATTATTGTAAAGTAACTATTTCCCCTTTTTGTTTTACTAATCTTATATATATATATATATATATATATATATATATTTAAAGACTTATTTATTTATTTATACAAGCACTGGGTACAGTCAGAAGCGCGGGAGGGTGAGAGAATTCACCAGAGTCAGAGCGGAGAGCAGAGCAGGCAGACTGACGAAGTAAACTGCTGAGGGGAGCAGCGGGTGGCAGGAGAGGTCTGCATGCCATGTGGGACCCTCACCCAGTGGCCAGGGATCGAACCGGCACTGCAGAGGCTGCGGGCAGCTTCGCAACCCAGCACTCAACCCCTACACCACTAATCTTAATAGATATTTTGAAATGAAGCAAGCATTTTGTTTCTTCTTAATCTTTAGCCCACTAATTTCAGCATACACTGGAGCAGACTGAAGAAATTATTGCAGTGTTTGCCTATTAGTGATTTTCTTTTCTTTATTCCTTCTACATTTAATAAGTAGACAATATAAGTGAGGAAGAACTGCACATTCACTTCCATTTATTTAATCATTTATTTTTGTAATTGTAGACTCAAAGGTTTTACTTTATCTTTTGGGTTATATAACTCAGTATCATAACAATTTATTTTGTGGTGCATAGTATTCCCCATTTGGCCATTGGTATGTCTCTATGATTAGCTCTTGTGTCCTTTAAACATGCCTTTCTTTACTCCTTCTCCTACTCTTGCTTCTTCCCCTTCTCCCTTTCTTTTTCCCTTGTATAACTTTCTGGCACCTTAAATGTGACAGATTCATTTTGTATTGTCTTTGTCCCATGCTAGAATCAACTATTTCTCCATGGACACCTGTATTAGAAGTTTGTTTTGGAAACCAGGTTCTGGATGTTAGGTAGGCACATTATTACTGGATGTCACTTCAGTGTTTGGTTTCCATATATCCGCCTTTTATTCTTTTTTTTTTTAAGATTTAGTTATTTATTTATACAAGCACTAGGTACAGTCAGAAGCACGGGAGGGTAAGAGGATTCACCACAGCCAGAGCGGGGAGCAGAACAGGCAGACTGACGAAGTACACTGTTGAGGGGAGCAGCAGGTGCAGCAGGAGAGGTCTGCTGCGCCATGTGGGACCCTTGCTGGTGGCCGGGGATTGAACCGGCACTGCAGCAGCTGCGGGGAGCTTTGCAACCCATTGTTCAACTGCTGCGCCACCAGGGGACGCCCCCACCTTTTATTCTTAAGATCACTGAATGTGAAAATATATTTCTTGCATATCTATATGCAGCACTAAATGCACTTTCAGCCTTCAGGAAATAGATCTGTTGGCAGTGAAGATTATTCATTCTTTTTTAAAAATCATTTTATTGTGGACTCTTGCAGTTCAATATTTATTGAGTACCTCCTCTCTGAAGTACTGTTCTATATTAGATACTTCATTGTTAGACTATTTGCACTTAAAAAGCACTTGGGCAGAGTTCAAACACGTTTGGACAATTTTCTTAGTCACAGTTGCCCTGTCACAACAGCATTCTAAGAGGATGTCTACTATATTGCATTATATGATACACCAGATAAGTTTGGCAATCAAACAACTTAGGTTTCTAGAAAAGATGCTATATGATCTGAACTGTTTTAAATTGATCCAGGAAAAGATTTGATGTTATACTCCTACATCCAAACACTTCAAATTTTTGAAAGAAAGTGTATAAGAACATTAGAATATATTTTGATCTAGCCTAGTGGATAGCATCTGCATAGCTACTTTATTTCTGTTCACATAATTTCTGTATCACTGTAGAATATATGGTGCCAAAAGAAGAAAATGACACTGTTTAGAAAAATGCAGGTACTACAAGGCACCCTCACCTCTCATTTTCTACAAAATGACCTTAGTGTTTTGTGATCTACAATTATAAATTAATACAAAATTTTAGGAGAAAACATGTAATATTGCATATAATTCTAGTCTCGCAGTTAGTGATCTGTAGAGACTGTTTAAAAGACAGAAAACTCCTTGTATCCCAAGAATTTCAAGGGCTTTTATCATGAATGGGTGTTGCACTTTGTCGAAAGCTTTCTCAGCATCTATTGATATTATCATATGGTTTTTATATTTCTTTTTGTTGATGTGTTGGATAATGTTGATTGATTTTAGGATGTTAAACCATCCTTGTGTCCCTGGAATGAATCCTACTTGGTCGTGGTGAATTATCTTATGGATACATTGTTGGATTCTGATAGCTAAAATTTTATTGAGGATTTTTGCATCAGTGTTCATTAGGGAGATTGGCCTGTAGTTTTCCTTTTTTGTGTTGTCCTTGTTCAGTTTTGGTATTAGTGTAATGTTGGCTTCATAGAACGTGTTTGGTATTGTCCCTTCCTTCTCAATTTTTTGGAAGAGTTTGTGAAGGACAGGCACTAATTCGTCTCTGAATGTTTGGTAGAATTCATTTGTAAATCCATCAGGTCCTGGGCTTTTGTTTTTGGGGAGGTTTTTGATTACCATTTCAATTTCGCTGCTTGTAATTGGTCTGTTTAGGTGTTCTATTTCTTCTTTAACTAGCTTTGCGTGATTGTAGAGTTGTAGGAATTTGTCCATCTCCTCTAGATTATTGAACTTGTTTCCATATAACTGTTCATAGTAGTTACTGATTATTCTTTTGATTTCTGCTGTGTCCGTTGTGACTTCTCCTCTTTCATTGATGATCCTGTTTATTTGTGCTTTCTCCCTTTTTTCCTTTGTGAGCCTGACTAGGGGTTTGTCTATTTTATTGATTTTTTCAAAGAACCAGCTCTTGGTTTCATTGATCTTTTGGATTGTTTTTTTAGTTTCAATTTCATTTATTTCTGCTTTGGTTTTTATTATTTCTTTTCTTCTACTGGTTTTGGGGTTTTTTTGTTGTTCTTGTTCTAGATCTTTGAGCTTCGAGATTAGGTTGTTTCTTTGAGTTCTTTCTTGTTTCTTGATGTGAGCCTCTATTGCTATATATTTTCCTCTTATTACTGCTTTTGCTGCATCCCATACATTTAGGATATTGGTGTCCTCTTTGTCGTTCAATTCAAAGAATTTTTTAATTTCTTCTTTGATCTCCTCATTAGTCCAGTGGTCTTCCAGTAGTGTGGTTTTTAATCTCCATGAGGTAGGAAAGTTCCTTGCCTTCTTTTTATGGTTTATTTCTAGTTTGATGCCTTCATGGTCAGAAAAGATGGTTGGTATGATTTCAATCTTGGTGTATCTGTTGATATTTGTCTTGTGCCCCAGTATGTGATCGATCCTTGAGAATGATCTGTGTGCGCTTGAGAAAAATGTGCACTCCGTTTTTTTGGGGTTTAGTGTTCTATAGATGTCTGTTAAGCCCAAATGCTTAACAGGTCCTTATTTCGAGCTTTAGTTTCTTTACTTACTTTTTGTCTTGTTGATCTATCCATTGTTGATAGTGGTGTGTTGAAGTCTCCCACTACGTATGTGTTTTCTCTGATGTCTGTTTTCAGAGAGGACAACAGTTGTCTGATATATTTTGGTGCTCCTTCGTTTGGTGAGTATATGTTAATGAGTGTTATTTCTTCTTGAAGTATTGTCCCCTTGATCATAATGTAGTGACCGTTGGGGTCTCTTTTTATTTTTTTGAGTTTGAAGTCTGTTTTATCTGATATAAGTATAGCTGTTCCTGCTTTCTTTTTTGGTCCATTTGCTTGCAGGATTGTTTTCCATCCTTTAACTTTGAGTCTATTTTTATCTTTTGTAGCTAAATGTGTTTCCTGGAGACAGCAAAAGGTTGGGTTTTGTTTCTTAATCCAGGCTGCAACTCTGTGTCTTTTTATTGAAGAGTTTAGTCCATTTACATTTAGAGTTAATATTGATATGTTAGTATCTGTATTTGCCATTGTGTTTGTCTTTCCTTTGATTTTATTTATTTATTCTTTTAATAACTTTTTTTTTTGGCCTTCTTTCGTTGTTATTCATCCCTCTGAGGTTCTGGCTTTAGGGTTCCTTGTAGTATTTTTTTGGAGTGGCGGTTTAGTCGTAATGAAATTTCAGAGTTTCTGTTTGTCTGGGAAGGTCCTTATTCTTTCTTCATAGAGGAAGGAGAGCTTTGCGAGATAGAGTATTCTTGGTTGGCATATGTTTTCTTGGAGTCTGTTGAATCCCCACCAACTGGGAGAATATTTTTGCACACAACACTAATGATAAAGGACTGATCACAAAAATCTGCAAAGAGCTGATGAGACTCAACAACAACAAAGAAAATAATCCAGTCAAAAAATGGGCAGAAGAGCTAAAAAGAAACTTCTCTGAAGAGGAAATGCAAATGGCCAACAGGCATATGAAAAAATGTTCAACATCACTTGCAATCAGGGAAATGCAAATCAAAACTACCATGAGATACCATCTTACACCAGTGAGAATGGCACATATTAAAAAAACTAGCAACAACAAATGTTGGCGAGGTTGTGGAGAAAAAGGAACTCTTCTACACTGTTAGTGGGAGTGCAGACTGGTCCAACCACTATGGAGAGCTGTGTGGAGATTTCTGGACCTACTAAACATAGAGCTTCCATATGATCCAGCAATTCCACTCCTAGGTATTTACCCAAAGGACACAGAAACATCAATTCCAAAGAGCACCTGCATCCCTATGTTTATAGCAGCACTATTTACAATAGCTAAGCTTTGGAAACAGCCCAAATGCCCAAAAATAGATGACTGGATCAAGAAGATGTGGTACATATATACCATGGAATATTACTCAGCATTCAAAAAAGATAAACACATGCAATTTGCAGCAACATGGATGGCGCTGGAAGGGATCATGCTCAGTGAAATAAGCCAAAAAGAAAAAGAAAAATACCGGATGGTCTCACTCATAGCAGGAATCTAGAAAACTTAAATAAGGGACCAGGAAAATGAATAACTATAAGAAAGTGAAAATCAAAATCAACAAAAAACTATGAACCAGAGACACTTTATGGGGGGTGGGGGGCGGGTGGGGAGGGATTGGGGTCAGAATGGGGGGGTTGCAATTGTATGGGGAATATAAAAATAAAATTTATTATTTAAAAAAAAAGAAAAAAAAAACAAAAGACAGAAAACTGATGTCAATCTGTGGAAGTTTAATAGTGAAATGCAGAAATATCTTATGTTACCTGGCTTCTATATTTACTTCTCTTATAGCTTCTACCATATTCCATATATTTCCCTAGGGAGCTATCAAAAATAAACATGAGGTGATGGCACTTGGTTATCAATATCTTATCATGATCTAGGCATGAAGTTACACAGAGAATCAAAATGGATTTACTAGCAGTACCATATTTTTTATAACTAGTTAATTTTATTTATATTTGCATAAAAGAACAGGGGTGCAGGCCAGAGGTGTGGGGGTGAGAGGATTCACCAGAGACAGAGTGGGGAGCAGAACAGGCAGAGCTACTGAAACACACTGCTCAAGAGAGCAGCTGGTGACACAGGAGAGGTCTGCTGTATCATATGGGTTAGCTCCCTGGCCAGGGATTGAACTCATGCCTCAGTGGCTGTGATAGCTTGATAGGCCTGACACTTAACCCCTTGTGCCACCAGGGAGGTCCAAGCAGTACTATTTTCATGAACTGCAGACTCCTTTAGCCTATGGTCACTACCCCTCCTTCCTGTTCATTTCTCAGTGTCCTTTCCTTATACTTTAAGCTCCAGCTTAAATCACCCTGTGACTTCTCACACTCATCCCCTACTATTTACCTTATTAAATTTTCATCCACTAGAATATTTAGTTTATTGTTATATGGCCTGTACATATCTGGGATATAGGAAGTTCTTAAAGAGTATTTTCTGAAGAAATGAATGAATTAAAAAAGAGGATGAATAAGTGGAGGAATTCTTTGAAGCTTAGCTTGGCTGTCAACACCTACATGAGGTCTTCCTTGCTTCTCTCCACTGCTTCTACAGTGGAGGCCTCTCCACAGTGGTCCCATGTTAATACATACATTTCTCTATTATGATACATGATACATCATTTTAGGTTAAATGATATTTCTGTTTATTGTTAGGTGTTCAATTCCTTGTCATTTGGAGCTCTTTTATTCATAATTGTTTTTCAATGGTTTCATGCCTAATAGAGCAGATGATACTTATTGGACATTCCGTTAGTATCTATTGAATGGAGTCATGAACACATCATTCTTTTATTATCATCATCACTATTATTATTATTGAGGTAATGTTATTTTTTTATTATTTGTAAGCAAATATTGTAGAGGACCCCCCCTTCATATGTTATTACCAGAGTCACAGTGCACCCTCCACCAGAGCACCCGAGTCCACGATGGCACCGAGTCCACCACCATAGTCCTCTGTGCTTCCTCCCCACACTGTCCTTTCCCTCCTACCCCTTGCCATTGTAGATTCCTCAGTCTATAATAAGCTTTCAAGGATTAGTTTTTAAGGTTGGTTTTATCTGCCCCTTTGCTTGGTTTCTATATATCATTTATAAGTGACACCATTGGTATTTGTCTTTCTCCTTTTTCTGCTTATCATGACCCCTTCTAGCTCCATCCATGTTGCTGCAAATGCCATGAGTCTGTCTTTTTTGGTCACTGAGTAGTATTGGTGGTATATGTATAACACTTTGATCCACACATCTTTTTTTGGGCATTTAGGATGTTTCCATATCTTAGCTATTGAATACATTCATTTTTAATCTTAAGTGTGTGTGTGTGTGTGCATGTCTACACAGATTCAATTCCATCTGGCATGTAGGTTTCTTCTAGGTTTTGTCAAGATTAAGTGTGCACACTGGTTTGGTGGCAGGTAAGTATGGCTAGCGCACATAGGGAGGAGTAAAATTGTAAACTCAAAATTGAAATTTTAAAAAAAGGGAAAAAATATTTGCCTTCTGGACTACATTATACTTTCTCCCTTGGTGAAAAAGAAAAAGAAATTTAGGTTACTGAGAGAGTTGGGTCAAGTTTCTTTCTTTGCTGTAACTGCTTATTTATGTCCTTATTATTCCTTTTCAAACTTAATCTCATAAAAACATTAATATCCATATTATTTCCAGTACCATGCTGAAATATAGTTTCTATATCTTAAAATGTAATTAAAAATCAGTAGAGTAAATATCAAGTGAATTGTGAAAGTTAAGGCAGAAATTAATCTATTAACAGGAATTAAAATGCCATTTAGAAGATAAATTCATTTGAGAGCCTTTAAATTTTGTTTAGTTTTAGTGGCAACAATGGGATATTTAGGTGTTGATAGTGTGTGACACCAAATGGTTAGCAGATAAACCATAAGAATCATGGGCAACTGGTGAATACTAAGATTTAAAAAAAAAAAATCTGGCATTAAACTTGTTCTTCTGTATGGTTGTTCAAGATGTAGAAGATGTATAATTATTCTTATTCTGCTCTCATTCAAATGGAAGTCATTAATGGAAGTCATTAATAACAAGCATGACTATAAGCCGGTGTAGAATTATATAAAATATTCAAATGCCAAATAATTCAGTAACCTAACAATAAATTAATACTTGTAGAAAGTCAAATTTTAAGTTTTTCATGTTTATATCCCCAAAACAGTGATTCTGTTTATTTTTCTTTTTATCTTGTAAAAAATTAATTTTTTATCAAATTGCTTTAATTACCAATTTGATGGTTTTTCATTAAATTATTAAAATTAAAAAATAAGACTTTTTAAATCACACTGTAGCTTAAATGAAACATTTAACATGTAAATTATTTCTAGTAGTATCAATTTCCTTCCAAACACTTAACAGCTGATTAAGTCTTATACCAGCCACCTCAGCAGCTAAATGAATGATTTAACATTAATTAAATATCAGTATGCTCAGAACTAAATAATGTTAGCAACATGTTCATGATATCCTATCTATAATGAAATATTACAGCTAAAATCAAGTCAAGAAACATATTAGATGGGAAATTCATTAAAAGAATGATCTGTGTTTTGCTTTAATTATATCACCCTTTCATTTTCAGTAAATTACTCAAACTGTTTCCACACAGTATATTAGATTCTCTATTTTGAAATCTCAACATATATAATGGGACACTTTCAGATTTCTCTTTATCACTGAGCTTATGACAGGTAATCTGGAAGTTATCTCTTCTAATTTTCATGTAACTTAGAAAATTTTCTTTTAGTGACCTCTATTTTTAAACTAATATAATTAGAATGGTTTAAACACTTTCATTTATTATTGAAGTAACTTTACATTATAAAATCATGTAAGTTTCAGGTGTGCATCACAGAGAATCAACGTGTATATACTGCATCTCCTTTTTCCAGATTTACCTACTCTTCTTCTCCCTTCTTTTCTGATAACAACTAATTGGTCTTATAGTCTGAATGATTAGTTTTTATTTGTGAATTTCATCTGTTTCTTTTCTCTCTAAGCCACATGCAAATGAGATCAATGAAAATGTTTGTCTCTCTCTGGCGTATTTCACTAAGCATAAACAATTCTAGGCTCATCCATATTATAGCCAAAGGCAGAATTTCACCCTATTATAACTGAATAGTAGTATTCCATTCTGTGTATGTATGTATACCTTATCTTCTCTACCCATTCTTCAATTGATGAACAATTAGGTTGTTTCTAGGTCTGGGCTATTATAATAATCCTTTGATAAACACGAGGGTGCACATGGCTTTTCATATTAGTGTTTTTTTTTTTTTATTTTCTTGGGTAAAATACCCAGTAGTGGGAGAAATGAATTGTATACAATTTCTATTTTCAATTTTTTGAGATATCTTCATACTGCTTTCTATAATGGCTGCTTGATTCTAACAGAAAGGGAAAACAAAAGTAAAAATAAACATTAGATCACATCAAACTAAAAAGCTTCTGTAGAGTGAAAGAAACTTTCATCAAAACTAAAAGAAATCCTAATGATGGGAGAAGATATTTTCACACCATAAGTCCAATGAGGGGTTAATCCAAATCATACAAAGAACTCTTAAAACTCAATAATAAAGAAACAAACACGACAAATGAGCACAGGATATGAACAGACGCTTCTCCAAAGAATACATACAGATGGCCAATAGGTACATGAAAACATGATCATCTATTATTAAAAGAGAAATGCAAATCAAAATAACATTAGCTATCACCTCACACCTGTGAGAATGGCTATGACCCATTTGACAAGAAACAAGTATTGGAGAGGATGTGGAGAATAGGGAACTCTGTCTGAGTAGAGGCACAAATCTTACGTGTATGGCTGTATGAAATGTTCACAAATGCACACACACATTTCACCAGCCCAGGTCAAGGCACTGACACTTCCTGGCAATCCCCCTGTTGGCCCCTCCTACTCATTCCCACTACTCCAAGGAAAGTCACTCTCTGACTTCAAACCTCAGAAACTTATACCTGAAGTTTCTAAACAATTGAATAAGAAGAGACATTTATAAACCAGAAAATTTGCATTTCCACAATAGCTGTGCTCTCCCTAGAAAAGAGGCCTGCTGAAGTTGGAACAGTGGAGTCTTAGGAAGGGTTTAGTCTCTCCCCACAACTGCTAATTTTCTTCATTGGTCACCTTTTTTGGGCCATTGGTATAAAACCTTGTAGCACTTGCCTTAGCCAATCTCTTGGCTCCAATTTCAGCATCTGAGTATTTTTGGATATAATTTGGGGTGTTTAGGTCCACACCTCTTTAGATGTATGTTACTATAGCATTCCCACCACCATAGTAGTTAGAATCCATCACCATAGTCCATTAGGAATTCACGCTTTTTTATCTACCTCCTGCCTCCCCTTCTGGTAGCTTCCAGTCTATCATCAATTTCTAGGGTTTGTTTGGTTTAGTTTTGTCTCTTATTTTATTTTTATATTCACTATATGAGTGAAATCATTCAGTATTTGTCTTTCTTCTGGTTTATTTGGCTGAGCATAATTCCTTCCAGTTCCATTTATATTTTTACAAATGGCAAGGTTTCATCTTGCTTTATAACTGAGTGGTAATTCATAGTGTGTGTGTGTGTGTGTGTGTGTGTACACTGCATCCTCTTTATCTACTCTTTTGCCTTTGGGCACCTATGATTTTTCCATAATTTGGCCATTGTAAATAGAGCTGCAATGAACATAAGAGGCATATATCCTTTCAATCAATGTTTTTTTACTCTTCAGCTAAGGCGGGTGGGAAACTGGGATCAAAATGGCAGCTTAGGATGTATACCGAAGTAGATTTAGACAACTGATAGATTCAAGACCAAAATTTGCAAACATTCTTTTAAAGCCTCTTGTCCAGACTGCCTTTAATCATATGGAGCAAGAAGATTGCCAGGAGATGTTTAGTGAGTAGAGGAATTCATGAGAAGATACATGTGATATTATTAAAAATATTTAAACTCATATAAAATATTTTGAGAACCTCTTTTTAGTCATTAGGATAGCCCTGGCTCAATATATATAGTAAAAAGAAAATGTCCAGATATTCTACTTACTCAAGCTCTTTGTTTCTTATTCATTATTCTCTGAAGGGTAAAAGTAAAGAATCAGAAGTTTCTGATACCATCTGTAACTGAATTATAACATTTCTAGAAAGGAAAATCAAGTAAGAGTCAAGAGTTCTTTAGCAAAGGGAGACACACCTTTGATTAAGTGGTTTTATGGAATATACCACACATACTGTTATGTGAATGTTAAACAAAGAAAATAAGTTTAGACAAGAAACCAGCTAAGTAATCCATTCTAATTATTTTTCTATGTCACTGTATACAATAATCCATCTTCCCACTGTAGTCTATATAAAAAAGGGTTGTAAATATATCAAAATTAAGATAATAATATGCTTAGCTATTTTTTGTGTGTGTGTGTGTTTTTGCTGAGTATGAAGTGTATGGTAGAAAGCAACTATGACAATATAGGTATGAAAATCTTGAGTGTAAGGAGAATTTGATAAATGTTTGCTAAAATAATGAATAAGTTGATGAAATATAACCTCAAAACATACAAGATAGCATTAAAAAAATCAAAATCCTCCAACTAGATACTTACATAACAGCAATACTTTTATTCAAATGGCAGAGGTGCTTGGAAAGAAATTTAAACCTTCTTAATAAAAACAAAGGATTTGATAATGAAAATTCCAAATGACTGACATGTTATTCTTTCTTCCTTCTCAGTTGAAACAGTACACTAAGAAAAATTGAACTGTGATTATGAACTTTCAGTGTTTTTTTTTCTTTCAATATTTTAATAACAGAAGCCTTGAGAACAAAGAAAGTGAATTGAAGTTTGTCAAAACCAAATTTCATATAGAGTTTCCCCTTTGTAGCCCTTCCCCTGCCCGCCTTATTGCCATTTGAGTATATATACATCTGCCTTTACTTTCATGCTCTGGGATAACCATGGTCAGGTAGAGATTTGTTCCTCAACGGGATTTATAAGACATTGTCTACTTAGAACAGAAACATTTTCTACTTAGAATAGGACATAGCTGTTCAGATTTTCCTTACAACAATTCAAAATTCCTCCATTTAGGTGAAGATATCAACATTCTTTACAACACAGAATGATATTTCTCTTTGCCCTCTTACTTATAACAGCACCAAATATCTGTCCTACATTTTAAAACTCATTCCTTGAATCTAACCTATTTGTTCATGATTTTCGCATGACTTTTTATGACTTAAGAATGTCCTTAAAAATTATAATTTAGCATGATTCACTTTTCATCAAGCAAACACTTTCAGACAACTCAAAAGAGCAAATGAGCAACAAATACCAGGCAGTTTGGAAGTTTTGAATTCTCCATGTTCTTCTACAGATAACTGAGATGTGGCTAGCAAATAAAAAGAATCTTCTACTGCAATAATCATCCAGGCAAAATGATACAAAATTTAATGAACACAACTTTAAATATCATGCCCAGACCATTGCTGTGTCCTGAAGATAATTCTCCTACCAATTTCACCTTTTGTTATGCCCTTATAACATTTTTATTGAAGTAACATTGTACTATATTAACATATAACTTCCTGGTGTGCATCATTAGAGCCATCTTTTAAATGTCATTGCCATATCGCCATATGTCACCACAGCTCATTTCACAAGAACATATTCTTTATCCCATAGTAACCAGTGCAGGTATTCTACCAAGAGATCAGGTAATCACCTCTTTTTTTTTCTAAGATTTATTTTATTTATTTATTTATTTATTTGTTCATACAAGCACTGGGTACAGTCAGAAGCGCAGGAGGATGAGAGAATTCACCAGAGCCAGAGCAGGGAGCAGAGCAGGCAGAAGGACCGAAGTACACTGCTGAGGGGAGCTGCGGGCGGCAGGAGAGGTCTGCGCACCATGTGGGACCCTCCTCCAGTGGCTGGGGAGCAGCCAGGGATCAAACCGACACTGCAGATGGTGCGGGCAGCTTCGCAACCCAGCGCTCAACCGCTGTGCCACCAGGGAGGCCCTACCAGAATTTGTCTTAAACCAAAAAAAAAAAAAAAAAAAAAAAACTATGAGAGAGGTACCCATTTTTTTCCCAGTTTTATCGATATAAAATTGATACAAAACACTATGTAATTTTAAGGCATACAATATACAATATGTTGATCTGACACACCTATATATTGCAAAATTAGCACCACCATAGTGCTAGCTGATACTTGCATCACCATTAGAACTATGGTTAGCAGGGAGTGGGCAATGTGAGAAAATGGGTATGTTGGTCAAACAGCACAAATATGGGGAAGGAGAAGGGTCAAAACAGAGGAGGAAAAAGCACAAAGGACTATGGTGATGAATCATGGGTGCTGTGGTGTTGGGACAAATATGGAGGGAAATCAGATGCTGTCCCAAAATGAAGAGATGTATGAAAACATTTTAAAAAATAATAAAAACAGTAAAAAATTATGGTTACAAGATGAATATGTTCTAAGGCTCTAAGATACAGCATCGTCATCAGGGTTCACAGCATTGTAGTATAGACTTGAAAGTTAAGAGAGTACCTCTTAGGAGAGTTTCCCATTCTAAAGATGGGAAAACTATAGTTCAGAAAGTTGGAGAATGTACCCAAAATCTAGAGCTACTAATCAACAAAGTTGGAATTCAAGCTCAGGCTGTCTGGATGAGGAAGTATCACTGTCAGAGGAAGTATCACTTGGTCTAGAAGCCTCCATTATACATTGCCTTTCTAAGTATAGGATGTCATCTCTCACTTTTAGAATTACTTGCTGTTTGTAATTTATTTCTCATATTTTACTGCTCATAGAATGAATATCTCTTCCTATTCATTCCTTTTCCTTCTGAAGAAACTAAATTCCTCAAATTGAACTGCTAGGTCATTCCTTAATATTTAATTAGCAGTGAAAATAAAATTTGAAACTTTTAATAAGTTTTGAATTTTATTCCAGCTCATTTCTGAATGCTAAGAAGGTCTCAGCATTAATGTTTGATAAATATCTTGCTCTTCACAATATGAGGATTTGCACAAAGCACTTGTAATTCAAAAGAGATTTAGTATTGCCAGTCAAAATCAGAGCTATATATCAAGCAGAGGTAGAGCGTACACAATAGGCAGTTTAGAAAGGGCCCTCCAGGGAATATCTTCCTTTTTGCCATATGGTCATCTCTGGTACAGTAAGCACCCATTGATCCATATTCAAAAACTGGAAACCAGAGGCTATTAGTTTGTTGATAAGGAAAATGTAGATTTAAGCTGACTTGGGTTAACCAACTGTTTGGTGATGTTAACAATTCTTCACAAATAAAGTCAGCCATTCAAAATGGTCTAAATGTATTCATCCATTGGTGAGCGCAAACAGGTCTTTAGATGAGAAAAATTGTATCCATATGGAAAACATGCCTAGTTTATTTACCCAGAACAGATACTCAAGTATCAAAGTGTGGTTAGAAGTAGAGAAAAGAAATAGAAAAAAGAGAATTTACAATCTGTCAAGGAAAATCTAGGAAGGACAAAAATATCAACAATTTTGTGATGTTTGAGAAGTGAGAGATTAAATTTCCAAGAGGCAATGAGAATAGTCAAACAAAAAAAAAACATGAGAAAATGTACTGTGATGTGACAGCTTTCTACTACCTTAAGGATTTTTAAAGAATATTATAAAAGTATTTCAACATCTGTATAGATAGTTGTATTCTGGAAATCAATGATGGGGCTGGTTTTTGTGTCTCTGACACAGCAAATGAATATAAATATTCAACCTGAGCTGCCAAGTAGATTATATGAGTGATACTTTTTAAATCACTTACCAAGTCAGCAAGACAAAGGTGATTTAGATCTGGATGTCAGGAGGCAAAAATGTTCATTTGAGGGCAATCAGGAAACAACAATAAACTGACAGACCAGGGAAGAAAATGTCCTGACTCATATTTTTTTTTTTCCTTTTGAGGCATATGAATCATTTCTTTAGCCCAAGTACCTGGTCCATATCCATCATTTCAAAATTCCTCTTACAAGACTCAAAGGGGGAACAAGTGTCTCATTTCAGGCACTTAAACCAGCTATGCAAGAGTATTGAATGGAGAAGTTTTTGTTGCATTAAATGACAGTATGCAGATTTCCATTTATGTAATACTCTTTATCTTCAGTGGAAGGTCTCGCAGGATGCAATCAAGATGTCAGAGGAGATTCTGGGTTCATCTAAGCCTTGGAACCCTCCGAAGGTCACACAATTTGGGACAGTTTCAGCTCCCTGAAGTCAAAGAAGTGAAGACCTCGGCTGTTAGAGGCTGACTACAGTTCCTGGCGAATTAGCCCTCATGTCACAGCAGCTTGCTTTGTCAAGGTGAGTTTCTCATTCTAATATGCTAAGGCAGAATGTTCTATAATGTTTATAATCATAGAAGTGAAATATCATCAACTTTTCCATATTCTATGAATTACAAGCAAGTTGCAGATTTTTGTCCACACTTAAGGGGAGATTATACCGAGGAATGTAAAGGAATTTTGGATTTCTTCCAGATTCTGCTGATCAGTCTGCCTGCCTTATAGTACAATGACATTTCTTTATTTTAGTCTTCAATTGTGTACTAAATACATTTCTATAAGATAGATAGTACATACACACACACACATACACACACAGATAGAAACTAATAATTTGTTACTTTATATTTCTCTCCTCCAGCCCAGTATCACTTAAAGTTCTATATGTTAATATAGGTATTTGTTATGTATTTCTTAATAAATGATATAATACATAAATAAAACAATTGATGCATAAGTGATCCATTAAAACACACTGTGACATTTTGAGCAGTGGAGTTACAAAATCTTCCATGTCATGAAGAAAGTTGGATTTGAGCAAATTCTTAATATTTGATAAGGTTTTGACATATTTTTTCAGGATGGCATGGTGGGAACTAATGAGTTGTAATACATAACTATATGCAGAACAAGATTATTATACTGAATTTCATTGACTAAATGGGATGTGTTGTGGGTTATATAGAGTTAAATGATTAGTCTCACTGGGCCCTTAAGTGCCATCTTTAGAAATCTCTTCTTTGAATGTAAAATTAGAGGCTATATTTCAAAAATATAGGACAAGAGAAATGCAGTTATTTGGTGTTCATAATTGTCCTTTGGGGGCTCCTTTCTATACAAGATAATATTTCTACATTTCATAAATCTTACATAGGATCTTTTATATTATTTAATAAATTAAATACAAGCTATCTGCACTTCTCTATCACAGCTATGTCAAGTATTTTGAAGAATTAACTCACTCAATGGAATTCCTTCCTTTCATTAACTAGACTTTTGTTTCCCCTTTATTTTAATTGAATCCCCACCAAATATTACTTTCAAACTGTTTGGGCAGATGTTTTGTGGTATGCTATCCCAAACCTCTAGATACTTAGTATTTCAAGTCTAGCAAAATGATCTGTATATAGACCATTTGAGGAAGCAAAAAAGTTAGTCTCTGTAAATTATATATCACAGAACACCAGAAAGAAAATATTGCTTAATCTCTACCACACTTCTTTCTCTGGAATGCATCTTGTTTCCCTGTTTTCTTCCCCTGACTATTGTATTCCAGTTGCACTAGATTCTGTGAGTATAAATGTTCGAATTCATCAGCACACTATCTAGAACACTGTACATGTCATTAAAGTCTATCTTTTGCTGTTAAATCTACTGCAGTCACACTGTAGGAGGAAGTTGTTTTGGTGCTCCCAAACTGCCACTCCCACCACCCTCTCTACAAATCAAAATCTAAAATACTATTTTGTCAGCATGTTAATCTCTGCAAGGCGACACCTCTAAAATAAGTAATGAAGTTCATTTTTCATTGGTTATTCAATAAAGTCTGTTTTCTGGCAAACTCAAAAGATGTGCTCAATCAGTAGATGCTCTAAAGTTTTGCATTTCATCTTAACCATTCCTTCATTATAGCCATCAGTATTTCATTCCAAATGAGTCACTGTAAGGCATTGTTACTCTAACCACATTGTACTTGTCAGACCCTTGACTGATAGAACCCTTTATTAACTTTTGCTTAGCTATGCCAAGTCAATGTTGCTTTGAAGGTCTAAATTATAAAAATCTTATTTGATTAGGAACTATCAATGTCCATATATGTTCTATGGAACTGATTTTCTCAGCCTACATACAAAAATTTGCCTTTAAAAATCAATGGAATTATGTAAATGAACTAATTGTATGTTATGGATCTTGAATTAAACTTGGAAAATAAAAGGTGTGGTGTGTTAACTCGTGGAATCAATTTAGGTGGGACTCAATGAAGTTGTTTGAGATGTTTTCATAAATTTAATGAAAATAATATACAAACAGAAGTCTGATTAATCAATCAAGTAATTATCACATGAGTGTTTTTAAAAGTTCAGTGCAAGTGACTGTAATTTATTTTAATATTTAAGTGATCTTTTCACCTTAAGGATTCAGACACATGTACACAAGTGCAGATAATACTGGTCTGACAGGCAGGAGTTAGTCCTGATCCTCCCTTGCATAGGTCACTGAGAGAGGCCTCACTGACTAAACAGTGAACTGGAACAGCAAGGATAGAGAGCTTTGAAATGAAAAATCGTCTATTCAAAATTTCTCAAAAAGAGGTATTTTCAAGGAACAGACCTACTACTCTAATTTGAGGAGGACAATAAAATGACAATGTACCCTTATTTGGTATTAAACCAATTGATCATGCTTGTGATAAGCATTTAAATAACTCCGTTTGTTTCTCTTGGTATCACATGCAGAACATATTGTGGGTTGACACTCAAATTCCTGCCTGGAAATTGGGGTTTATAATTTTACAATGTAAGTTGAAATTCTTAATTGCTCCTGTTACTTGTCTCACTTCATTTTTCTTAAATACCTAAAATTCAAATGCCCTCACTGGGCACAAAGATCAGGCTCTCTGACAGGCTTCTTACCTGTTTACCTGTTGGTGTACACAAAAGGTTATTCACTGTTAACCTTATCCTAATCCAGTTTTATGGATTTATATAATGTGATTTTGGTGGTTTTAAAACTTTCTGTATTCTGTATCAGTAAATCTGAAGATTTTCAGTTTCTGATTACAGATCTACTCCTTACATCTCTTTCTTGATCATTCTGAGCTTCAGATTGAATATGAACAGTAGTATCAAGTTTCTTTTCCTGTATTTGATCACCTGGTGTTATCATATGTGTACTCACTCACCCATATCAGAAACCTGCAAACTCTTCACTCAATGTTGACTCAGATGACTGAGTTTCATTCATTCCGCTTTCTCAATATGTAGTAATTCCATCTCCTTATGTAAAATTTAAAGGTTACTGACTTTATTCAGTCTCTTACCTCCACTTGAATAGTTCTAATGACTCTTAGCTTTTTCTTTCCCAGCATTTAGCACTTAAAAAGTTGCTCCATATGTTCTAAGTCAAGCAAAAATCCTGAGGGTTTATGTTAAAATCCTTCAATAATTTCTACTAAATAGAGATAAGCCCAAAGTAATTTTACAGGTAAAACAATATTTTTACAGGTAAAATATGGTCATTCAGAAACTTATCACGTCCCGATCATTACGTGAGAAAAAACAATGAGGTTTATACGTACAAGGGAACATTGTTTAGCCATAAAAAGAAGGAAATCCTGTCAATTGCAACAACATGGATATACATTGAGGGCATTATGCTAAGCGAAATAAGCCAGGCAAAGACAAAATCCATATGATCTTACTGGTAATGATTTCATTATTCTCCATAACTCATCTTCTTTAACTTAGGATGAGGTTGCATCCCAATAGACCCGTAGGTTGAAAACATTCTAAGTTGAAATGCATTTAATGCACTTAACCTACTGAAGATCACTGCTTAGCCAAGCCTCCTTTAAACATCTCAGAACACTGATGGTAGACTTCTGTTGGGCAACATTATCTAACACAGAGTCAATTTTATCACAAAGTGCTGAATATCTCAGACACAAGTGGGCATTTTGAAGATATAATAGGATATGAAAACACAAAGCACAATACTCAAAACAGCTGCCAACACTGTGCTCTGTGGAGTACTGATCTCTTACCCTCCTGGTCCTGCGGCCAGCTGCAAGCTGCTGCTGCTGCCCCTTCCCTGCGTGCAGAGAGCGTCGGACCACCTATCACCAGGCTGCAAAAAGAAGGAAATACAAGAGTTGAAATTCAGTTTCTACTAAATACTTATTGCTTTCATATCAATTTAAAAAAAGTCAAAAAATCTTAAGTTGAAACATCAGAATATGGGGACAGTTTGCAATTATACTTTAGGTGATAATAAGGATATGCAAAAACTTGTCCAATGACAGTTGATTTGTCTGTTTCTCTTTTTTAATTTAGTAAATTTGTACTTTTTATATTTTGATGCTACTTTATACACAGTTATAATCTTTATGTCTTACTGTTGAAGAAAATGTTTTATATTATATTATCATAGTATATAAATGTATCTCTTTACAGAGGTGTTGTGGGCTTACTGACGATATCATCAAATTGTGGTCTTCCCTTATTCAGTGTACTTCATAGTAGGTATGGAACACAACTGTGCAGTTGGCCACTTGTTATTTTCCTTGGCTTCTCAATTATAGGATCTGCAAATCAAAATAGTTGGTATTGGGCCTCCCTAATGGCACAGGGGTTAAAGACACAGTGCTCTCAAGCTATCTGCAGCCTCTGCAGCATGAGTTCAGTCCCTGGCTGGCCAGGAAGCTGACCCACATGGCACAGCAGACCTCTTCTGTCTCGCCTGCTGCTCCCCTCAGCAGTGTATTTCAGTAGATCTACCTGTTCTGCTCCCACTCTGTCTCTGGTGAATCCTTCTTACCCCCCACCCCAGCACCTCTGGTCTACACCCCAGTTCTTGTATGCATAAATGAATAAATCTTAAGAACAATAGTATCAACTGATCATACAAATTAGTCTTTCAAATATTCTAAGAATTTCTGAGGTAAATAATCTTCTAGCACTGAATAAACCCAACGTTAACCAAATGTGTTCTTACATATAATTTTAACAAGTAATAAAACCTGATATTGAAGGCTGAAAAATACATTCCAGGTAGCCAAGTATTGTTGACAATTATAAGTGTTTAGACACAAATTAGCAGATATAATGATTTTTTACATGAAAGATTTTGAGAGCTTTCATTAAAGTAGTGATAGTTGGGATGACGCAGGGTACCTCTGTAGGGGTTTATTCTACAAAGCAATATTGGTGGACAGTGAAAAAAGAAGTGAAATTGTGCTTAGAGCTCCATATTTCCATTGTCTGTTAATCTTAAACCACTCACGGATAATGCTAAGCAGCATACTAAATTTATATTTTAATGTTTAATTAAAAATATTAGTTGGATAATTTTCTCTGAAGTATTCTGTATTGCATTGTCTGTCAAATACTATCTTATTGTTTACCTGAGTGTGGGTCCACTCTCTCACTCAGTTGCTAAATATTTAAGAATTAAACCCCAATATAAATAACAGACTCCTGACTCAATTTTGAGGAAGAATCTCTGAATAATTCCTAAGCTAAGAAGGAGGTATGTAACTGTGTAGTGTAGTATACTACTTTGATTACGAATGATACTCTATGAATGTTCTTAATTACATTTTATGTTTTCTTTCTGATAGTGTATACAATTTAAAATGGGAGTTTATGAAATATTTTTTAGGCAGCTATGTTTACAGTTTGAAAAAAAAATCTTGTTTTCTGTTGAAAAGCTATATTGTAATTTCTATTTCCAGCAACAACGCTAACTAAACATCTTAAAAAAGAAACTGCTGGCATAATATACACAGAAATGCTATTTCCAAACACATAGCTGACCTTGCAAGATGTTGAGGAAAATCCCCAGAAATAGAAAATGAAAAAGAAGCTGAAACCCACAGTGTTAAGTGTGGCCTGAAACCATGAATGCCCTGAGGACATTTACTGAGTTCAATACTGGCACTGGGTTTTAAGATGTGCATAGGGACAGGATGCCAGGCTTTGGATATATGTAAAGACTTCTTCCCAAAATAACCCCATTGAAGAGGTGAAACTTTAGGAATGTGTGAATTTTAAAAAAATCTTCCTAGAGGCAATTTCAGACAAAAACAATATATATTTATATCAGCCTAGATTCAAGGCAAAATTTAAAATACAGAAAAGGAAAAATGTTGTTAATCATCAGTAATCATATGCCATAAATTATGATCACTAAAAATGATGCCCAGGAATAAACCCATATATATAGGGACAGTTAATCTATGACAAAGGAACCAAGAGTATATATATATTGGAAGAAGGAAAGTCACCTCAACAAAAGCTGTTAGGAATAATTAACAGACACTTGCCAAAGAAAGAAACTATATTACCATAGTACATCTTACACCAGAATTAATTCAAAATGGAATAAAGACATGGCTGTAAGACCCACATTCATGAAATATATTGAATAAAACAGGCAAAACATCCCACCACATTGGCTTCAGTGTTGTCTTTGTGAACTCTTCCAACAGCAAAAAAATCAAAAGAGAATATAAACAAATGAAACCACACCCAAATAAAAAGCTTCTGCATAGCAAAAGAAACTAACAGTAAAACAAATACACACCTTACTGAATGGGTGAAAATCTTGGTACATCATACATCTAACAAGGGGTTGAACATCAGGGAAATGCAAATAAAAACCAAAATAAGATAACATCTTACATCTATGAAAATGGCCCATATCAAAACCTCCAGAAACAGTGTCAGAGAGGAGATGGAGTTAAATGAATCCTCATACATTAGATGAGAATGCACACTGATCTAGCCCTTATGGAATAAAGCATGGTGGTTAATCAAAATTTTAAAAATAGATTTACCATAAGATCTAGCAATTCTACTCCTTAGGTATCTATCCAAAGAATGCAAAAACACTAATTTTAAAGGATAAATACACTCCTATATTCATTGCAGCACAATATTGTTCACAATAGCCAGGTTTGGAAATAATCTAAGTATCCAAAGGAAAAATGAGGGATGAAGAAGGTATGGTAAACATACACAGTGGAATACTATTTGTGATGAAAAAAGAGATAAACTCTTGTCATTTGTGACAACATGGATGGAAATGGAAGGAATGATGCTAAGTGAAGTGAGTCCAAAAAAAGAAAAACAAATACAGGATGGTTTCACTTATGTGGAATATAAAGAAACAAAGCAAAGGTTAAATTAAAACAAATACAGTAACAAACCCATGAGAGTTATCTGTAGATCCAAGGTTACCAGAGTGGTGGAGGTGGAGAGTGGTGAGCTAAGTGTGGGAGGAGCCCCAATGGACAATGGAGGACTGTGGTCCCTTTTTGGTGGGTGTGATATACTAACATAGGTGAAGAGGTATAATCCTATAACTCTGAATCACATACAGTGTTATAAACCAAAGTTACTATAATAAGAACTATATAAATGAATAAAAACAACAGATGATAGATAGATAGATAGATAGATAGATAGATAGATAGATAGATAGATAGATAGATAGGCAGACAGTAAATAGGTAACTGCCAAGGTTTGCAAAAAAGCAGGGCAATTCTATAGTGTTTTTGAAAAGCATACTGCCTCTATCCCACATCTTTCTGTGTGGTAGTTCATGCTGGATGGGGAAGGGCACAAAAATAGTAGTTTTGCTGCTGGTTATAGAGGGAATCACTTGATTTACAGTGTTAGTTATAGTGGTGACCTCAGTGGCAACTGATCATAGAAGGCAGAATTTCTTCTAGACATAGGTGATGGTCCTGTTTGGTGCAACAAACATATTAGCAGACTAGCAAGTGTATATTACAGGAAAACAAAAGTTAAGGGGCAGATAGAGGGCTTAACAGTTTTTCCATTTAACTTGGAAAGACAGGAGTTGTAGACATGCAAAGAAGAGACTATGATGAGCCCATGTGACATTGGTTTTGGAGACACCTACACATCTGTAATTGAGTCAGTATCACACACACACATGATCCTGCGGACACACACATATACATACACATAGTGTGTAGTTAGTTACTACCTTCTCTACTTCTCTAGCAGTCCTTGACTTGTCTATGTTGGGTGATCTTCTAATAGATGTGCTTTTGGCTAAATCAGAGTAGTTTCCTATGACTTTGCAAGCAAATCAAATCAGTAATATATTAGAATTTAAATTGAAAATATACAAAAGCTACATATGAGTAAAAGGGCATGAGTTCTCAAATATACGTAGTCAACATATGTATTTAATTCTACACATATATGACAATCTCCGGACTTTCAATCACTCATCTTCATAATCTATAAACAAGAAGGAAATTGAAAAACTTAGAGAATTTGAAAATCTTAGAACTATAAATATGGGTATGAATCTGTCATCAAATATGAGGTTCTTGCTAAGAACCTTGCAGAGTGCCAGGAGAGCTATCACATTTAAAACAAAGAGAATTTAAAAATATCTTTTCAAGCAAATGAAAATTATTGTAGGTTTCTGACCTTAGATAACCAAAGGAGATCATGGAAAGCATATCACTAAGAATTAGAATAATGGAAAGGAATAAAAATCTACTTCAGTGGGAAGATTTCATTGCTTTTCTATCAAAAAAATAAGGAGTAGATTAATAACAGCTTTGCTATTGTATGACTTTTTTATTTCTGCAAATATTTAATACTGTCTTACCTTGCTTATAATGACCCATTTCACATATTACAGCAATTTCAAAAAACTGTAGATTTGACTTATTTTTCTTCTACCATATATAAGAGAACATCCTCTGATAAATCCTGCTAATAGATTAGATGGCTCCCTGTCATCTAAATTTCCTCAGATTGAAACAAATGGAGTTAAAAATGGAATATATATGGTAAAATATTTGGGTGAAAAATTAATCTCTTTACTATAACTCATCAACCCAATATAGTATTTTCATTAAATGGTGTTTTTGATCTCCTCTGAGAGAGAACTAAATGAACTGTCTAGAAAACTAAAGGGTGATCATTTTTTAAAAAACATCTACTAAGATGAAAGGTGACTTTTACATGATCTATACCATTTAATCATAAAACAGGATGTATTATAAATTTCCCCATTTTTTTATTTGAGTAAACTCAAATAAGTATAGTAATAAATAACATTAAAGATAAAATAAGTATAGTAATAAATAGCATCCATTAATTACCTATTATAAACTAAACATTGTGTTAAGTGCTTTATGTAAATTAATCTTCATAAAAACTGTGAAGTACATGTAACTGTTAATTCCAACCTCTGAGAAATGACAAAAAAAAAAAAAAAAGGAGAGACTTAAACAACTGGCCACAGTTAAATAGTAAGTAGTAAAGCTGAATTTGATAAAAGGCTGTATGGTATCAGATCTCAGTTTCTTAAGCCCAACATATAAATTCTGCTAAAAAGTCCTATACATGACAGTTGTAACTGACAGAGTCACAATGGGAGATATTATTTGCTTCTAAGACCTGTGATATTTTATTCACAACACACCTCTTAAACATCTAGAGTAATATATTTGCTGGAGGCGGGAGCTAGCCACAGGAATGATAGTTTCATGTGTACTTTCGATGCAATTAAGGAAAGGAATGAAACTGGAGAATACTGCACATTAATTGTGACCTGTGACCTCATAATACTATGTGGTAGAATTGCTGAGCTATAGAAAGAAAAAGATTCCTTCCCATATCATCTAAGTTTTTTTGAAACCATCCTTTTATTTTTTTTTTCCCTTTCAGGTCTGAGATGCTAATATACAAAGCTTTGAGATTCTTTGGCACTGCACTAGCTTGGATGACTTCAAATTAGCATGCCTTCACTGTTTCAAATTTTCTCTGCTATTTAAGCATTTTTTTCTTTGCATAGGGCCATTCGCACAATCTAAGGTATGAAACCCCCACATTCTCAGCCTTGCATTTATCTGTAAAACATTATCTCATAGCAGGGTAGAATTATTTTCAGGCAAGTATTAATTATAATGACCCCACATAAAGTCATTTTGTAATATAAGAATAGCATTTTCTCCATTACACAAAAGTAATTTGCACTGACATATTAACCTTCACTGAACATTTCCCTAATTTTATGCAGGCAGTATCACATAAGTTGACTATGAAAGATATTTTACAGGGAATCTTTGAAGCTATTGGAAATTTATGAAAAAAAATCTGGAGAGGGAAGCAAGGAAGGAAGGAAGGAAGCAAGGAAGGAAGCAAGGGAAGGAAGGAACAATATAAGGAAGGGAGGAAACTGGGTTTTACATTTTAGTATCCTTGTTGTTTCTATTTTTTAAATAAGGTAGGCATTATCATCCTCATATTATTTTTTAATTAAAAAATGTTACTGAGGTAGCAATGGTTTACAACACTATATATCATTTAGAGGCAAAGGATCACATTCTTCAGATGTATGTTACCCCACTACTCATTATTTCTATTTTAATTAGTGTAATCAATCTAAGAAGGATTGAAGAAAATATCTTTAAGAATAATGAAATAAGCTGAAACACTTAGCAATTTATTTAGAAAATGTTAACAGCATTAAGGAGAAAATTACTGGACCAAATTAACAATTCTTTCAAGATTTTTTTCATGAAAACACTTTATTCTTTTAATTTTTTTCAGCTTTATTGAATTATAATTGAAAAATAAAATCGCAACATATTTAAAGCATACATTGTAGTGATTTGATATACAAATAAATGGTGAAAGGATTCCCACCATCTAGTTAATTAACACATCCAACACCTCATATATTCTTTTTTTTTTTCTTTCAGTGAGATTACCTACTCTTTCAACACCTTTCAATCACATTACACAGTGTTGTCAACTATGATCACCATGTTTTTACAATTTGTCAGGCCCTATTCATCTTATAGCTAAAAATGTGAACTCTTTGACTAAACTCTCCCTTTTCCACTCTATTTCTATGAACTTTACTTTTTTTTATTAGATTTCACATATAAATGATAACATACAGTATTTGTCTTTGTTTGGCTTATTTCACTTAGCATACTGCCCTCAAGATTCATCCATATTGTCACAAATGGCATGATTTCTTTCTTTCTCAGAACTGAATGATACTCCATTACACATACATACCACTTCTTTTTTTTTTTTTATTAAATAATAAATTTTATTTTTATATTCCCCCATACAACTGCACATGCCCCATTCTGACCCCAATCCCTCCCCTCCCGGCCCCCACCCCCCAAAAAGTGTCTCTGGTTCATAGTTTTTTGTTGATTTTGATTTTCACTTTCTTATAGTTATTCATTTTCCTGATCCCTTATTTAAGTTTTCTAGATTCCTGCTATGAGTGAGACCATCCGGTATTTTTCTTTTTCTTTTTGGCTTATTTCGCTGAGCATGATCCCTTCCAGCGCCATCCATGTTGCTGCAAATTGCATGTGTTTATCTTTTTTGAATGCTGAGTAATATTCCATGGTGTATATGTACCACATCTTCTTGATCCAGTCATCTATTTTTGGGCATTTGGGCTGTTTCCAAAGCTTAGCTATTGTAAATAGTGCTGCTATAAACATAGGGGTGCAGGTGTTCTTTGGAATTGATGTTTCTGTGTCCTTTGGGTAAATACCTAGGAGTGGAATTGCTGGATCATATGGAAGCTCTATGTTTAGTAGGTCCAGAAATCTCCACACAGCTCTCCATAGTCATACCACTTCTTTTTATCCATCTGTCCACTGATGGACACTTAGGTTGTTTCCATATCTTGGCTATTGTGAGTAATGTTGCAATGGACTTGGGGGTACAATTAGCTCTTTGAGATCCGACTTTCATTTCCTTTGGATATGTACCCAAAAATGACTTGCTGGATCATGTGGCAATTCTATTTTTAATTTTGGGGAAAATCTTCATATTGTTTTTCATAGTGGTGGGAATTTATATTCCCACCAATAGTGAGCAAGGGTTCCCTTCTCTCCATAACCTTAAAATTGAATTGAGGGGTCTCCTTGGTGGTGGGTTAAGCCTCAGCACTATGAAGCTACCCACAGCCACTGCAGCACGAGTTGGATCCTGGGCCTTGGAGCTAACCCACATGGCACAGCAGACCTCTCCTATCTCATCTGCTGCTCCCCTCAGCAGTGTAGTATGGTAGATGCACCCCTTCTGCTCCCCACTCTGTCTCTGGTGAATCTTCTCACCCCCTGCACCTCTGGCCTGTACCCTAGCTCTTTTATGCATAAATCAATCTTTAAAAAAATAAAATGAAATTGAATTGAGTAAAATTTTATTACAATAGAGACAAGATATATGAATATGAATGACTTATGGGTAGAGGTCTAAAGTTCCATATACTTGACCTATCCCTTTTCCTCACAGAAGTAGACCCTGAAATATCTCAGTATACCTTTAGGACTCCACGGGACAAAGTTTGAAAATCAGTGAAATAATTTATTCAAACCTCAGAAAAATTACTTCTAGATCCAAAACTAGGAGACTCCTATTATTAAGCAACATCCAGAAAACATCAGGATTTTCATCATTTTGGGCAAACATATAAGAATGTGCTCATATGAAATACTGATATATAGCAAGTCAGTAACAAAGTCAGTTCTACAATGATAAGCTTTTAAAAATTATTTTTCTGCTAGTTTCCTTCCCTACCCCCACTCACCTTATCCCCTCTTAAGTTTTCTCACTATCCTCTTTACTTTAGTGCCAGCCATATGGACAGCCAGTCTGTGCCACTATAATAGTCACAAGGATAGGCCTCAATAAAAGAAAATTGTAAGAGTGGGTGTTTGACCTGGTTTGATGACTGTGTCATAATCTAAAGCAAGAAATGCAAACTTTTTCTGTGAAGAGCCAGCTGCCAAACGTTTTGGTCTGTGCAAGTTATAGATAGTGTATACCGCATATCATTTTCTTAAAGTAATCTTCCAAAGTAAACACATATTTACAGGTCTTAACAAATAAGACTAAGACTTTGATTCCACAGGCCAAAGTTTATCAATCCATGATCTACAGAACTACTTTACTGTCAGACAAGAAATGTGAGGAGACCCTCTGAGGCCACATTCTTTCATAACTAACACTGTATTCACTATAAAAGCTCATACACAAAGTCAGTGGGTTTCTACATCTGCAATTGCTACATGAGAGGAACTGTTGGTGAATATTAACCAGTCTCACTCTCAGATAAGGGGTCCCGTAGACTTGTTACACTAACCACAGGAGAGGGCAGTAGGACTGGATAAATGGGACTTTTAACAAGTATTTATCATCTGAGGTGTATGTGGCATCAGAATTGCCAAGAGTCTTGCAATGGGAGTTTTACCCATAGTGAAAAATTATCCTCCCAATGTGCTAATAGCAGACTTGTCATGATATGCTGTGATTTTGGGGGCAATACTTTTACCAAACTTTCAGAATAGATTTATCTATTGTAGAAATCGAAAGCTTTAGCAATTTGAGGGATCTTTTCTAAAGAATATAAAATTACCAGTATAAAATTAGGCATAACATGAATGTCTAATTAAAATGAGGAAACACACTGCAAACTACAGTTCTTTTAAACATTGATAATTTGTCACAAAATATAAACATTGTTTGTTCAATGTTATTATACTTTTATACTCTTATGTTTTTTTCCCTACAGTTTTTGTTGCATACTCATTGAAATCCTCTTCATAAGACAACAATTTTACAATAACTTCAATCTGTTGAAAGAAAATATAGTGCAAAATTTGCTCTAGCATCGTAGATCCATGTTCTTTCCCTATTAGTGACAGCCTTAGCTCATTACTCTGCGATGATGCACCCTTACTCAGAAGGTGCTTCCATGGAGTAAGGCTTTGAACTCTTCTGGAAGGTCCCACAACAGCTGGCCTATCTCTTCCTTCAACTCTCTGATTCAGTGCCCTTCATCTTGCACACAAGCAGTCTAACCTCAGCAAAGGCTGAACAGCCTCTTATTCATACCTTTCTCCATGGAACCAAGAAGAGAGTTTCAGATGCTCCCCTGGGTCCAGCAGGGGTGGTCTAACACAGGAGGCATGGTGCCCTCTGACTCCTATCCATAACCAGCATGAGGAGCAACACTAGAGATTAGCAGGTGACATCCATGCTGTGCAGCATATTCCAAACTGCTGGCTCAGGCCTGTAGCTGCTGCTTCCTCCATGTGCTCCCAAAGGAAAAAGCCAGGACATAGAGTTGCTTGAGCAACTGATAGGCCGTACAGATGAAGCTCTGCGCTGCTCACTTCTACCAGCCCAGACCTAGTCATGTGTGTCTCATATTACATGCCAACTTTTTAAAAATATCTACTTTTTGCTGACTTCTTTCTTTGCTTGAACAGTTACTTACTATCACAGACTTAAGAGTCAAGTGATGATTAATCCTATCCATTCAATGGCAGGGTTCTTTTCTCTCCAATATACTATGGACAAATTGGCGATCTTCTTTGTTCTCTCTCTCATCCCCTCTCTCACTTCTTTAGCCCAAACTTATAGATCTGTGTATCATTTAGATGACATATTTTCTGTGTAAGTGCAACACCATCTGAAAATATTAGAGGAGTATTTTAATTTCTTTTATTAGAAAAGTCACTTGAAGTATAAAATTATCTCCTTTGTGCTGCAACAAGATAACACCAGTAGGACACAACTTAATAGCCTTCTGCAAAGTAGCTTGGTATTAACATTCAGAAACAATGTTTGTCCTTTCATAGATGTGGGTTTTTCATTCTTTAAAGAAGTTTCAATCACTGCTGTCCTAGTTTCTTAACACACTTCTCTTTTCCTAATACTGTCAAGTCTATGTAAATCTATGGCAGAGACAGGAAATATCAATGTAAGGGAAGATATTAAGTGATCGTTTTTTCAATAAAGTTACAGTTTTAATTGAGACACCTTCAAAGAAATTTTAAAAGCACTAATAAAATTTTAAATTGTTGTAACTGAAGTCAATGAAAATTTCCAGTAAGTTTGACCCATCTTACATATATATTTCTTTGATAAATCTTCCATCCTGTTATGACTTTTCCTCTTATCATTTATATAAGTTAAATAACATTTTATATAAAGTAACTCACAGAGCAATCAATGTGTTAAGTAGTACAAGATGATATATGTAAGAATTTTCATTTTCCTTAAATAAGCATAACCACAAAAGAAAAATTATCCCAAACCAATAAAGAAATGCATTTGTAACCTGGCAACTGTGTATCTATTACTTTCGGAATTAAAGTAAAGTGCTTCCTGAATTGGTTTATCAGTGTAGTTGATGTTGTCTTTTAATGCTACAGTGTTTCTTAGCTTATCTCATTGCTCACATATGTTCTTTTCTCCTTCCTTTAGGTCTTCAAATAAAGAAAAATATGCATATGCAGTATAATATATGTAGGAAAATGCATTTACATTTTATGTCCACCTACAATTCACTTTTCTCTGAAGAATCTAAAAACAAGAATTATTATTTTAAAGGTGTCAAATTTCAAAGAAATAAAGGTCTCCATGTAGTTTTTTATATATATACATATACATATATATAGAGAGAGAGAAAGAGAGAGAGAGAACAAGAGTTTATTATACCACTGGAAATTAAAAATGTGTGAGATACATGGGAAAATTTCAAAACATATTTCTCATTTATCTGAGGCTCATGGGAGGAATTATTGTGGAATCAATTTGCATATGATATAGACAATGATTTCATATACTTATGGAATCTAAGGACAAACACTCTCCTGTTATATTTAATCACCATGAACACATTAGTGATTGTCTTGTCTCTGAATATCTCCAGTGATCAGGAAATTAAACTCATAAAGTTATCTATTTCACTTGTTAAAACATTCTGTAAATTATAAACTTCTCTATATTTAGTTGAAATTTACATTCATTAGCTTCGAATCCCTAAATCTGTCCTATCCTTGCAGAACAAATGTAATCCCTCATCTACTTAATCACGTTTCACAGTTTTGAGACTCTATTTCTAACCCATATGTCATTGTTCTTCTAATTTTTACAAAGACTGCTAAGAAATATCCCAAAAACTTCTGTGGGGTAGGAGAGGGTGAGGAAGAGGGAATGAAAGAGAAAGAGAGAGAAAGAAGACGAAGGATGTAGAGGATGAGGGTGAATGCATTCCTTCTCCACAAGCCTAACTGTTTTGTCCAGAGCATTTCTGCATTTAGAGCTTTTTCATTCAACTCTTTCTAACCTGGACTTCTTCTCAGTGCGAGATTTCAAGTTGATTCAAAATATTTAAAGGTAGATATTCTATATGACAATCCTAAGTATTTCCAAGTTGTACAAAGATTTGGATTCTATGATTTCTGTCATGATTTTTCTCATAATATGAGAATACAGCCACTTCAGAATATTGAAATCAGTGCAACTCTCAGACATCATGTATCTTGAGCCTGAAATAGAATCTCAACATTAGCTGTTTGGAAATTAAGTGTTCCCTTAATTTCTTTCTAAGTATTGCTAGAATCCTTCAGAGATTGTCTATTAGGTAACAGGAAATAGCTCTTTTCAATATGTAAAGTACTTATAACTGTCTTCTGTTACAATTCTGGCCTGTACAGCTCTCTCTTTTGCTCCTTTCAAAACATAGAGGCTCTTTTACCAGTGACCATCAAGGAGTGCCACCAGTCCTCATGGAGGGCAAAGCTTCATTTTTTTCTTTTTTTGGCTATGTCTAAGGAAATAATTGTCAGTGCTCAAGCTCCATATGTTGATGTCTTGGGTAAAGCCAATGATGCCCATGAACAAAATATTTCGCACTCCACTTGCCATGTCATCACTAAGGGCACTGCCATCCAGCCTGAAGCTGTCTTCACACAGACACCACTGCCAATATGGGAATGTCTACTGCATCTGCATCTGCCTTTGCCATCAGCACTGGGCCAGCATGGTACTATAAATGCCAATGATAATGTTTTAATTTACTTTAAAATATATAAATGACTTTCAAATTTAATTATTTTCATCACAATAGCCACAAAACCAATGCTTTTTGGTCTTTAGGAATTTTATACACTTTTCTAAATTTTAGGAATATCCGTTTTCAAACCGTCTGCTCTGTAAAGTCAGTAAGACATTCTCAGCTCCCTTGAAGTTAAGTTTAAATACTTGATATAGACTTCACACTTTGTTTATATCCAAATTGGACACTGATTAGGAGAAAAGGAATATGAGACAGTATATAGAAACTATTTTTGTGACTGTGGTGCAGAAACAGCCAGTGTGCAGAAGCAGCAATGGCCTAGGGCCTGGTAGCAGTGGTAGACTAATTCTTGTCATTCATGTGTTCGGTGTCAGCAAAGTAGATTGTCTATTAAGGCTAATGAGTGGTATAATTGGTCATTGTTCGGGGATGCAGATGCCAGGTCTGTTTTTCTGGCACTGCAAGAGATTTGAAGGACCATCTGTATATTCTAATAATTTTTTTGGGGGGGGGATTAGAATAGCTTGAGTGGGACTGACACAGTATACTAGACATTGAAGTAGCAAACTGAATAAAAACAGTTAAATTAAGAGCAAAACTATTTTAAAAGTGAATTTTTTATACATTAAATGGAAAATTCAAGCTAGATTACAGTACTCTGAAAGCTAAAAAAAAAGTATGTTTATATCACTAGTTCATTAGCATCATTAATAATGATAAACACACCTTGGAAGGCAAACTGCTTTTCTTCCAGGTTACAAATACTGTATAAATTTATATTTAGAATATGAAAATATGTTAGGGGTACTGCCACTTATATTCTTATCTATTAGTTTCTTTATATGAAAAAATAAGAAAACACGAGATTATTGGGATCAACTAATGAAGTCAAATTTTAGAAATATTTTTAATATTAATATCTCTAAATACATGTAATGAAACATTATTTTCTTATTGCAAAATTAATTACAGAAAACCATCAAATCTCTAATAGAAAAGTATAAAGTAAGTTCAAATTTATATCCATTATACACTGAATATGATGTTAATTCATTTGCTTCCATGATTTTCTTATCCATGTCACAACATTGTATCCATTTTAGCATAGCTCAAAGGACTTTAGAGGAGGAAAAAAATCTCCTATAAGAATAAAAATCCTATTTTGTATTTGCTGTACATTTTTGTGTAAAAAGAACTAACTTGTGACATTTTCTCAGTCATCAGAAATAGAATGAATAGTTGATGACATAGCATTTGTTCACCAAGAACTGGGTTATTCATCACAATGAATGTCAGACTGATATTTAATAAAATTTGTGTGTCAAAGGTAGGAAATGGTGAAAAGTACAATTAAAATATATTTGACCAATATGCATGTTTTACATACAACAAATGTTGCCCTTAACTTAGTCTAAGTGCTTTTTAGAAATGCAGCAGAGTAAACTGTAATCCATATTTTTTAGTAATGTATATGATAATGATGGAATTTGACTATAAACTTTATTCATAAAGCAGCATTCTGTTATTAGTAACTAAACAAAAGAATTGATTTTTATAAATAAGAACCTATAGTATAACTTTCACACACACACACATACCTTAATATTTTACATCAAAATTCACTTTTTAGCAAAGCCTGAGATAAATAATCACCAGGCTATTTGTAGTCTTATTTAAAAAAAAAAACACACTCATTATAATTACTCACACATTCTGCAGCAAAATATTAATGAGTTTGATTACAGTTACTACATAATTCCCCCTGACAGTGTTAAATATTACATAGTGTATGCATTCTATTTTGTTTCAAAATGAAAAATTCTTATTTCTTTTTTTTTTTTAAGATTTATTTATTTATTTATACAAGCACTGGGTACAGTCAGAAGCACGGGAGGGTGAGAGAATTCACCAGAGCCAGAGCGGGGAGCAGAGCAGGTAGACTGACGAAGTACACTGCTGAGGGGAGCAGCGGGCGGCAGGAGAGGTCTGCGCACCATGTGGGACCCTTGCCCAGGGGCTGGGGATTGAACCGGCACTGCAGAGGCTGCAGGCAGCTTCGCAACCCAGTGCTCAACCGCTGTGCCGCCGGGGAGCTGCGAAAAATTCTTATTCCTAAAGCACACCTTCATTCAGAGAACTTTGATAAAGATGATTAACCTATATTGTTAAACTTATTTTTTATATAGTTTTAATTTTTTTATGTAGTACTTTTTTCTTACATCGTTGTAAATTTTTTGGACACTACATGTGGTCACTGCACTTCTCCCACCACCAAAGTACCAACAGCCCATTATCATATTCCCTTGAGAAAGATAGGACTAGCTTTCTAAAGCCTAAGTAGTTTCATAAAATATATTCTTCAAGTCAAACCCTGAGTAGCCTTTAGCATTATCAGTATGTTTCACTATCTTCCAGATTAGCTGTCAGTGAATATTTTCAGAATAAACAGTAAATACATGCATATTTTAAAAATACTATTCATTTGCTACTGCAATGTCAAATACATTAAGTGTGTTATCAGGCATAAGTCTAGTATATAGTTACTTCTCTGCATTCAAAGATCTCCCCAAGTAGCTCTGGAGTAGAAGTAACCAACTGGAGTATAAATACTCTAAAAAAGTTAAAGGTTTATAATGTGAGGCGGCATTGCTACTAAAAAACTGGCAAACTCTATCATTCATTGTTTTACTTTCCACCTCATGCAAGGGCTTCAGTTAGCAATATTCACTGGGTTGCTATAATATCTTGAACAAAGTTCTATATAGACCACCTCTCAGTAACTGGGACAACTATGTGAATGAAGAGATTTATGGCAGAAATGAATTTGGTGATAGTCATTTGCTAGGGGCTTGAAATCTCAAATAGTTTCAATAGTTTCAGCATGACAGTTTTCAGTTATGAGAATCAGTATTTTTCCTTCTTCACCTAGAAGGTTCATGGTATGACAATCTATCCTTAAAGTTCCTAATTATCTAATAGACATAACTGAATCCAACTAACATTTGCTGATGTTAGCTATGTTAAATTCTGCAGATGAGGGAAGGATTGATATGAACTGGTGTTGAAATAAAAGGATGAAGCAAGTACAAATTAACCTTAGAGAAACCTAATTACATAGGTTCAGATAGTAATGGGGGTGAGGGCAGGAAGAACAACCTTTGTTTAAAAATAACATGCATTGAATCAATTTACTTTGAACAAAGTCATGAATTTATAGCTTTTAATCAAAATTTATACCCTGATAATGCTGCTTTATAAATGTTTATTATTTTAATAGCATCATTTGGCAGATTTTCAGGGCCTCCTTTTTTAATATGCCAAACAGTTTCTCCTTGTGAAGATTTCTGTCCGTCATTCAATTGGAAAGGACATATGCAATAAAAAAGTAACTTTGGTATAAGTCAGTGCTGTTTAAAAAATTACAGTACTTAATGGGCCATTTTAAATGCCTTCAAATATGTCTTAACTGTGAATTGAAGTAAGATGGCTTTCCTCTGACCTCAGGTTTCAGGGTAAGCTCTGAAGCCATATTAAAGAACAGGGAGTTAGTTCTTAGTGTAACACTTCACTGACAACCTACATTCAAGGGCTTGGGCCGGTGGAGGATATGTGTAGGTTGGTAGAGGTTTACAAACTCTAGGTATTACAGAATCAAAGGATTAACTTATTAAGATCTTAATTATTTATTCCCCAAAAATTCTAGCAGGAATCATTATCTGTCTTCGCTTTTTATTAGTGGCATTCACGGTTTCAGCTCATAAAAGGTTGCCAAAAACCTTAGATAATGAAAATAAGAACATTTTATAATATAGTGCTTTATATTTCCCAGTATTTTTTATATATACTTTAATATGATCCTTACTCTTATCATATTTAATATGACCCTTTGCAACTATTCTATGGAGTACATAACACTGGCATTATATACCACAAGTAAGAATATAAAACAAAGAATGTTTTTCATATGGTATTTTATTTATTTTTTTTAATTTTTTTTTTTTAAATAATAGATTTTATTTTTATATTCCCCATACAATTGCAACCCCCCCATTTTGACCCCAATCCCTCCCCTCCCACCCCCCATCCCCCAAAGAGTGTCTCTGGTTCATAGTTTTTTGTTGATTTTGATTTTCACTTTCTTATAGTTATTCATTTTCCTGGTCCCTTATTTAAGTTTTCTAGATTCCTGCTATGAGTGAGACCATCCGGTATTTTTCTTTTTCTTTTTGGCTTATTTCGCTGAGCATGATCCCTTCCAGCGCCATCCATGTTGCTGCAAATTGCATGTGTTTATCTTTTTTGAATGCTGAGTAATATTCCATGGTGTATATGTACCACATCTTCTTGATCCAGTCATCTATTTTTGGGCATTTGGGCTGTTTCCAAAGCTTAGCTATTGTAAACAGTGCTGCTATAAACATAGGGGTGCAGGTACTCTTTGGAATTGATGTTTCTGTGTTCTTTGGGTAAATACCTAGGAGTGGAATTGCTGGATCATATGGAAGCTCTATGTTTAGTAGGTCCAGAAATCTCCACACAGCTCTCCATAGTGGTTGGACCAGTTTGCACTCCCACCAGCAGTGCAGGAGAGTTCCTTTTTCTCCACACCTTCGCCAACATTTGCTGTTGCTAGTTTTTTTAATATGTGCCATTCTCACTGGTGTAAGATGGTATGTCATGGTAGTTTTGATTTGCATTTCCCTGATGACAAGTGATGTTGAACATTTTTTCTTATGCCTGTTGGCCATTTGCATTTCCTCTTCAGAGAAGTTTCTTTTTTAGCTCTTCTGCCCATTTTTTGACTGGATTATTTTCTTTGTTGTTGTTGAGTCTCATCAGCTCTTTGCAGATTTTTGTGATCAGTCCTTTATCATTAGTGTTGTGTGCAAAAATGTTCTCCCAGTTGGTGGGGTTTCTCTTTGTTTTTGTTATTGTCTCTTTTGCTGTGCAGAAGCTCTTTAATTTGATCATATGGTATTTTATATGAAAATTAATGATTTTAATTTATTGGGTTGAGGGTGTGGAGAAAAAGGAACCCTAGTCCACTGTTGGTGGGAATGTAGACTTGCTCAGCCTCTAGGCAAAGAAGTGCAGAGATTCTTCAAAAATGGATTTACCATATGATTCTGCAATTCCACTCCTAGGTATCTACACAAAGAGCACAAAAGTCATTTGAAAGGAAATTTGTACTCCTATGTTTAAAGGAGCACTATTTACAATAGCCAAGATATGGAAATAACTTAAGTGCTCCAGAACAAATGAGTGGATCAAGAACATGTGATACATATACACAATGGAATACTACTCAGCAATCAAAAAGATAAACTCATGTCATATGAGGCAACATGGATGAAACTGGAAGGAATTATTATAAGCAACATGAGCCAGCAGGAAAAAAGATAAATATCAATGTTTCACTTAAATGTGAAATCAAGAGAAACCAAACAAAGGATTAGACAAAGACAAACTGTAAGACTGACCTTTGAAAGTAGACTGTAGAACTGGCCTTTTTTTCCCTGCTGTTCTCTTTGATTATCTAATTATTTCATCTGTCCAATCTCAGAAGAACACAGCTGGGGTAGGAAAATTTTCCCCTGACAATCTGCTAAGTCACTCCAAGACCACATATACCCTCTCTCCTGAGAAGACACCATGTTGCCTAATACAATAAGATAGTGTCTTTAAAAAACAGAGACATATGAATGCCTTCATGGTAATTATGGTGGGTAATACAAAATGAAGAGGTAGAATTCTATATTTCTGAGTTATACAGTGTTGCAAACCAGGATTACTTTAATAAAATGTTATTAATTATTTTAAAAAATAAAGTGACTTAATTTTAATCAAACTAATGACTGTAGTTTGATCCCCTCTATTTTGCAACAAATACTCCCCAAGATTAAAAATCTAGGAATAATCAGACTTAAACTCTAACCACTGAATTGCACTCCTTCTACTGACTCCTGGTGATTAACCATAACTGGCTCCAATTGCCTCCTAAGATTTGAAAAACTGAGTACATCCCTGATAAAATTTTCTGTATCCCTCTGGGGTTGACAGTGGTGTCGGAAACACCTGATTGCTGAAGAGAACATCTGCTGAGAAACCCAAACACCTTGACTCCTGTGGCCTAGACTGCCTGCCTCCTGGGCTTGTCTGAGGTGGAGACAGGAATGATGAACTTAGTCCTTAAAACCTGTTCTGCAAATTTCATAAGGCCAGGAACGAGATGTGGGGGTAGAAATGGTTAATAATCTTGACAAACCAACCCAACTTCCAAGTGAGAAATTCTACCAAAAACAATGAGAAATTCCACCTAAGAATAATATAGAAGGCCACCCTTGCCCTTTTAATAACACAAACTTTGGGGCCTCCCTGGTGGCACAAGAGGTTAAGACACAGCCTATGAAGCTATGTGCAGCCACTACAGTATGAGTTCGATTCCCGGCTGGCCAGGGAGCTACCCACATGGCACAGCAGACCTTTCCTGCCTCACCACTGCCTGCTCTGTTTCCTGCTCTGTCTCTGGTGAATCCTCTCACCCCCCACACCTCTGGGCTATACTCAGCTCTTGTATACATAAATAAATCTTTAAAAAAATAAAAATAAATAAAAACACAACTTTTGCTTGCTTCTGTCTATGCAAGTGTCTTTTTTTTTTTTTTTTTTGAATAAACTTCCCTTGTGCTGGTTAAGGTGACTTTGGTGAAATAATTCTTAAAGGAATCCAAAGAACTTCCCACTAGTCCCACATTAATGATGTTTATAGAATAGCCTGTGTCATAGTTCTTTCTATTTTTTTTAAAATGTCTTTTTCATAGCAACCACTACCTTGATGAGTCATCCACTAGAAGCAAATTCTTAACACTAATTATTTCAGATGCCATTTAAAAAAAAAATCTATAATCTGAAAGTTAGAAAGTGAGAAAAACAGTAGCCTGGAGCCTGGTTCCCTTAACTTACTATTTGAATATACTAGAAAACCACTTCAGTAGCTGAAATGGTCAGTACAATGAATGAAAAGAAACAGTGAAAGCACAAAAGAGATCACCGAGTAGAATAAACCACATTGACTTTCTCAAGTATAGTACAGTATTTTATTTGTCCAATAGGACAAGTATCTCAAAGATCAGAGAAAAACATACTTGAATCCTAAATTCTATAGCCACTCAGCCATGGGAAATAGCCAAAAAATATATTTAAAATGCAAGAAATAAGAGCACTTACCTCTGAAGTATTCTGCTTTAACAATTTTACTCAAACATGATCTATCAAAACAAGAAAGTAAAGCACACAGCAGAAGATACAGGATTCAGGAAACTGACTTCATTTAGACAGAGGAGTAAAGAGAGGTTACAGGATGACAGTTTTGTATCACAACTAAAAATCAGTAATCACACTTGGCAAAATCAAGATGCTGAGCATATGGAGGACTCTATGTTGGGGTAAAGAGAACACATGAAAATAGGTGATATATCATTTGAAAATAATGATATTTAAATTTGAAAAATAAGAATCTTGTACCAGTTAAGAAATATAATCCTGTAGTTACCATTTACAGCATAAAATTAACCTGAAATTTGGTGACTTAACAATTTTACTATATCTTATAATTTATAGATTATGATTGTGAACATCATTTAGCTAAACATTTTCCCATAGGAGTCATACAAATGGCCACCCTGTATATTAAAAGATGCTCAATATCTACATTTACCTCAGAAGTATTCTGCCTTAATAAATTTTACTCAAACACTTTATATATATATATATATATAATATATATATATATAATATTTATACACACAGTGGAATATTATGTACCAGTGAGAAAAAAGGAAATCCTGTCATTCATGACAACATAGATGAAGACATTATATTAAGTGAAATATGTCATTACAAAAATACAAATACTCTACAATCTCAATTCTATATGCACTTTGAAATAGCCAAATTCACAGAAACAGAGTTTAAACTGGTTGTCAGGAACTGGGGAATGAATGTGGGGAAATTGGGAGATGTCAGTCAAAAGGTACAAAATTGCAGATGAAAGAATACTGGTTACCTAATGTACAGCAGGTGACAATAGTTAGTACTGTATTACATACCTGAAAGTTGGTAAGACTTGAGGAAAGCTTGAATGTTCTTACCATACAAACAATAAAAGATAACTGTCTGGGGTGTTGGATATGTTAACTACCTCTATTATGATAACTGTTTTACAAGACATCATGTTGCACACTTTCAATGTATACAATGTTATGTACCAATTATTATTTGAGTAAAGCTGGAATAAATCAGAAGACTGGAGAATCAGGACAGATGACAACCTAAGTTTAGTTTTGGAAAAAAGTGTTAATGACTACTAATTTTTTAAGTATAGTGGGTTCAACATTTATTAGAAAAATTCCGTACTAAGAATTGATAAAGGTCTTCAGCTAGGTAATGTTTAGAAAATTAGATGACCTTTTGTCCCAATAGCTAACCTGTCACATCCTTCATTTTGATCCATCCAACTAAGTATCTTATCAACTGGTAATATGCTTGTATGTAGACTAACATTGTAAATGCAGAGAATGCTCAGTCTCTAAGGTTGAAATGGATTTAAGTACTGATTTTAAGAACTGTTTTCATCAAGTCCATTTCATAGCTCTAGCTATTTCTGTTCCTATTTGTTATGCACAGATCTTTGCAAATTCTAAACTCCAGGAGGTAGAACTCTCCTCCAATTCTGCTAGCTACAGCTGCTCATAAATACCAAAGAATGTATGAATCTAAATGCCTGCTGTTGTAGGAGGACTTATATAAGATTTCCTGGCTCTTGGTGGAAAGAGAATAGTCTTCCAACTTGAAGAGAGAATTCTCCTCTCCAATTTGTCCTTCCACAATTTACTTAGAAGTCACTTGCACTGTATCTTTCTTGTTGTGATTATAAAAATCATAGTTTTATTTTCCCTAAATTTTTACAGCTGAAAATTTCAATTATATTTGAAATCTATTACCCTCACATCAACTTTTTCTAAATCTCCTAGAATATCTAAAGATTACAGTCATTTTCAAATAAAAAAGACTCCTAAAAGGTTTGTAAATAAATCATTCAGGAACTGAATAAAAAGGTACACTGAATATATTAAGTATTTCATTTAGTCTGTTTCCTATTTTATTCTCTTTTTTAAAGATTTATTTATTTATGCATACAAAAGTTGGGGTACAGGCCAGAGATGTGGGGGGTGAGAGGATTCACCACAGACAGAGCTGGGAACAAAACAGGAGACTGACTGAAACACACTGCTGTCGGGCGCAGTGGGCAAAACAGGAGAGGTCTACTGCACCATGTGGGTTGCTTCCTGGCCAGCCCGGGATCGAACTCATGCTGCAGAAGCTGAGGATTGCTTCATAATGCGGTGCTTAACTCCTTGCGCCACCAGGGAGGCCCTATTTTATTATCTTGATAACTTTTTCTGATTAAAAGTGCTGGTTTGTTGTTTTCAAATAACTTCAGTACATACAGATACATACATAGAATTGCTGTTTAGAAAGTAAATGTTTTTGAATAGCTACTGGTATCCACGGTAATCCATTCTAGATTAGTTAGCAATCTTTGGGAAGCTCAGAGTTTTGGGAGTGAGGGAACAGTTATACAAAAGTGAATCATAGAAACACATTCAGATAGCTGCAGGTATCCACAGGAGGAAATAACTAACTACGAAGCAGGTGTGGAGAAGAGAGTAAAATTGTATTTTTGTTTCATAGTATCTACAAATTAAGCTGTGACATCAATATAACAATGCTCTATTTTCATGAGGAAAAACTTAAAAAAACTAGAATTCAATATAGTAAGTCAAGTGATATCTCAGTGAGTACATAAAATTGAAAAACAGCTATGAAACCAATGTCTATAAAGCTGAGAAAATCTGCTAAGCCATTTGCCCTTCAGCTATTTTTACAAAGTAGTGATATCATCAAATCCCAGAAGGAAAGAAGCATCACTCTATTCTCCCAAACTAAAAGAGATTACCTGAACTTTAGTTCCTGCTATCAATTGACAGTCTTGGTGATTTTTCAGTTGTATTTTCTATCAAGTTGTGAATATTAGGACAGAAAAGAACTGCCAGAGAAGGTGTGACTACTGCCTTTGGGATATCTGCTGACAAGTCTGGCCCCTGCCAGGCATCTGAGAACACTGATTTTTAGAGGGCTCCAACATTAATCAATAAGAATGACTCTGTTGTCTAACCTCTGAGAAAACAATGTGGTTTATGTTGAACACCTGCTTTCCATCTTGGAACCTGGAATTTGGGTGCTTGCCTGGCAGGAGACAATGGCTACATGATCGGCCCCAGTAAAAACTCTGGACAGTGAATTTCTAACAAACTTTACTCATGTGAGCTCACAACCCATTATTGGAGCAACAAAATGTGTCTTGTGGACACCACTGGCAGGGGAATCTTTGTAAAATGACTCTGATTTTCCCCCAGAATTCCCCACATTGTAGACTGGTGCTTGGTAATCTTTATGTCATAATTGTAAGTATGATTATGATTTCTGAGTAAATCCTTAAATCCGGGGGGGGGGGTCTTTGGGATCGCTCTCAAAATAAGGTATATATTTCATTAAAATCATTAAATTATGAGTCTTAATGAATTTTTGCCAATGTAAAATCATAATACAGAAAATCTGCATGTATTAGAAGAGATAAAGCTCTTGCCTCAGACAACATAGAGGAATTAAACTGCTAGCTTTTCAAATAGTAGTCACTTTTCTAAAAAAAGAAGTTCAATATTTAAATTAGAGTGTATTGTATCTATCAATTCAAATTACATCTTAATTATGGGCATAAATTGTATATGAATGCATTAATATATATATATACCTCTTGTATATGAATACATTGTATATGAACACATTGTATAAATTATATATGAATACATTAATATATATACCTCTTTGAGCCAGTACCTCATTAAGGAAAAGTATCATTCTGATTAAATCTTAATGGATGTAGTATAAACTCTCCAAGCACAGAGATCATCCCATCTTCCAGTACCACTATGAAATCATTGAATGAGCTGGAACGAGTGACTTAGCCACCCTGAATAGTCACTCACATCACTAGTCACATTTATAACTAAAGCTTAAGGCATTGAGATAGATAATTTCTCTAATGTCTTTCGTTTCTGAAATTCTGGTTATATGAATAATGGGTTCTCTTGACATTCACTTTTTTTCTGTTTGATCCTAAAGACTGATATAGCACCATGTCTGTCCTACCCAGCTGTCCCTTCTTTCATTGATGAAGAATGTCCCAGTTAGGTGAAGGGTGAATCTTCTTTAGGCGATGTATCAGTCTGGGTCCAATCAGTGATAGAGAGACTCTAGGGTTTTTAAATATTGGGAAGAATGGAGAGAGGAAATTGTGAGGATTATGATTTGGAAAGAAGCAATGAGAAGATGATGGAAAAAGCCATGACGGATTTCAGCATGAAGTACACGGAGAGTGGAGAGGATACTGTAACTGTGCAAAGAAAACTATCAAGATGTCTGGGAAGCACAACAGAAATGGCTTCTGCTTCACTTTCTCCCACTGGCAAACTCGTGATGATTCACATAAGAAAGGAGATTACAGGATATTACTTTTCAGTTTAGGAGGAGTATTGGGGTGCCTCATGACATAAGATAATCTAGTAAAGTGGCATACTGGCTGTGGAGACCTCTAGAAGACTCTTCACACATAAAAGGTTTCTAGAAATCTATGAATCTATTTTTTAAATAAAATTCCATGTACTTAAGAGAATATTAATTTTCTAGGCATCTTTTATTTAAATAAAAAAGGGGGGCCCTCCCTGGTGGCACAGGGGTTAAAGTCTCAGCACTATCAAATAGCTATTGCCAGCCACTGCGGCATGAGTTTGATCCAGCCACATGATGCAGCAGACCTCTCCTGTCTCGCCTGCTGTTCTCCTAAGCAGTGTATTTCAGTGGATCTGCCTGTTCTACTCCCTATTCTGTCTCTGGTGAATCCTCTCACCCCCACATCTCTGGCCTACACCGCAATTCTTGTATGCATAAATAAAATAAATCTTTAAAAAAAAGGGAGGGAGATCTGATTTTCTAAGTTTTATTAAGAATGGAGTTGGGGGCCTCTCTGGTGGTGCAAGGGGTTAAGCACCGCACTATGAGGTAATCCGCAGCCTCTGTAGCATGAGTTCGATCCCCAGCTGGACAGAGAGCAACGGACATGGCACAGCAGACATCTCCTGTCTCGCCCACTACTCCCCTCAGCAGTGTATTTCAGTCAGTCTGCCTGTTCTGTTCCCCACTCTGTCTCTGGTGAATCCTCTCACGCCCCACACATCTGGCCTGTACCCCAGCTCTTATCTGCATAAATAAATCTTTGAAAAAAAAAGAATGGTGTTGGACTTTCAGTGGTGAATATAATATATACAGATGATGATTTATATACTGCACGTTTGAACCAATCATATTATTACTTAATATTACTTCAATAAAATTTTCTTAAAATCTCCTTAATAACACAATTTATATTTTATTTCACCTGAATAAATACTTCTAAATGTGTCTCTTTTGTATGAGAAAAAAAGAGTTAGCTTAAAAATGAATCAGAAAATCTATAACATTGTTGCCACAGTTTAAATCAGAATTGTCCATTTTTGATGACTAGGGTGATAGGTAATTAACCGATAGTGTAGTATTATACCTCTATTAAAGTGATTTGGCATTTTGATATTCTTACCCACTGAAAATCAGCATATCTGGCAAATTTTTCTTAAGTCCTCCTTCAATATAGCAATAGGGGAATCATTTGTGTATATAGACTTGTGGGACCAAATTTAGAGAGATCATATTTTTAATGCTCTAAATTAAAAAAAAATAATTTCCCATACATGATATCCATAGTTTCTAGAATTATGAGTTTCAATATTTATGTTTTATTATTTAGAAGGAACAATTATTAGGCTAGGTTATATTCTAAACAGTCTTTCCAAATTTTTGCAAACATATCAAATTACAAAGATATTATGAACTAAATAATATCAGCATGCCAAACAAAACGGCTGAATAAAATGACTAATAATCTGATATTCTATATTGGAGACAAATTATAAAGATTTGGATTTACAATATGATGAGCAAATATAGGAATATTTGAAAATGTAGTGGTTGTATCCATTCAAGAACAAAAGCAAGGTACACAGGAGCCAATAGTAAAATGATAATAATAAAGACGATGATAATAATAAAAGTTCTGCCACACAGCTAAGATAATGAAAAGACAATCCAACAGAATGAATGCCTATAAACACATTTGAAAGCTTAAGTTGCCCCCTTTACTTGACCTTGGTTCACTGGTTAACTACTTCTGAAAAGTATACATAATTGTCTTCTCCTTGTCTCCAATTTCAAACTCTTATTAATGTACTTCTTGGATATGAACTAGTTTTTGTTGTTGTTTTTCATTAAAGGCTCATTTACCAAAGGAAGTTAACATTATGTCATGTTGAATACAAGTACAAGTAGATGTTGCCGATATTAAGTCAATATCATTTGTTTCAACAACCTAGTACTAGTTTCCGAAGATTCCTATTTGATAATTATTTTGACAGGGTTTCCTAGTCAACCAAAACACAAGAATTACAGAGGGAAGCTAGCACGGGGGTGTGAAAAAGGACACATCAGGTAATAGTTCTGAAAGATGTGATGTTTACTCAGAATCTTGAAAGTGTCACAAATGGTGAAGCATGTGCCAAAGAGAGGAAAAGCAGCAGCAGTGTCTTAGAGCTGACAGTTTGGGGCCACTCAGTCATCTATAAGTAAAGCAGATTTGTGGAAACAATGGCGGGAGTGGTGTCCTGATGACTTAACGAATGGTCAAGCCATAAAAAGTTTTGAATTGTTCAAGGAAGTTTATATTTCTTCTTTAAAGTGATAAAAATCCACTTAAGGATATTACCTAAAAATATATTGAGATATTTATATTTACAATATCTAACTACTTTACTGAGAATACATTTAAAGTTAGAAAAAAATGTTTAAAAACTGTCACATTAATACAGGTGAGAAAATATTACCATGAATATAAACTAAAGCAAGAAGAGGAAAGGCAAATATTTGTGACATAAACATTTTAATTGGGCTTAACTGGGTTGGAAATAAACAGGAGAGAAATTAAAAAAAAGTGAATCTCCAATTAATCATAGATTTCAGACTGGCTGGCTGGATATAACATGGTATTACCACAATATCCAGGTTAAGAATAGGTTTAAAGAGAAGATGAGGAGTTTTGGTATGAAAAATTTGAGATGTCCAAGTGAAAATAAACTGTTACATAAGTAGGCTTAAAGCTCAAGAAGTTTTTATCTAGAAAATACTGATTTGGAAATCATCAGGATATTGGCAAAGTTGTGGCTCTATCTATACAATCAGACTTCAACAATATATTTCATAACTGCCTGAATATTGTAACAATTTTTATACCTGTTCACAATCCAGTAAAAATTATAGTTCTCCTCCTACATCTATTCATATCCGTGTATGTCCTATATCTACATATAGAGCCTTACATCTCACCCACTCATCAAAATTCACATCACACAATATGATATATATGATTTTCAAAGAGTTATGTAAAACTCGTGTGCTGATAGCACATTTTGCCCTCAAAAATTCCCTTTCTAGGAAAAATCTGAAAAAAAGTGCTTAAGATCTCAAATTGCAAAGTACTAAAACACCCAGATGTAGAGGGTATTGGTTTTAATTGAAAGGTGTTTAAGATAAGGGGACTTTATTTGTAGATATGAGTTCTACCAGGGAGAAGTTAGATAACAGACTAATAAGAATCTTAACTTTTTTTTTTCATATAAATGAAGTGACAGGATTAATTCAACTCTTAAGATTCCTTCTTACTACCAAATTCTGATAATTAGGAAAACACTTACATTATTCATTTTTTATTGCAAGAATAATAGTTTTGATATGAATTTTGAATAATACATGTACATTTGTTCTGCTTTAGATTTAATACATAACATATAGAATAACAATCTTCACATAGCCATGTGTAGAAACTGAGTTACTAAAACATATGGAAAAAAAAGCTACTGCTAAGAATCATTGAATTAATCAATCTGGATGTTATGACACTATGGTTATAGATGCCTTTATTATTACAAATACTTTCAATAGTGCCCTGAGCAATCAGTTTCATTTTAATACAGAGCAATCAGTTTCATTTTAATACAGAGAACAGCTAGGTGCGTGCATCGGAAACTAATAGATATGCTTTACAAATAGAATTAGAGTACTTCTAAGTTCAGTTATCAATTCTCTGCACTCTGATTTCTTGCAATGTTTATTTCTTGATATGTATATGAATTCAAAATTCATTTGGTCTTAAAGCTAAAACTTAAGTTGAATGACCACTGTAATAAAATAAGCAGTAACATTTCAATTCAGAATAGCATCTATTCAGTGATTTAATATTTGGTTTCATTCTACATTATCACAGTTGCTTGAAATTTATTTTACTTAAAGTACACTCACACAGATATCACTCATTCTCACGTATTCATGACACATATTTGCATACAACTCACATTCACGCAAATACAAAAATATATTCAAATTTACAAATACTTTCTGTCACACACCCATATGCACATGCATTTGGGGTTTTTTCCTTCTGCTACATCACCCAACCTTACATATTTAAGACTTATGGAAAAGTGGGTTGTCCAGGCCTGATAATGAACAATTATTTTTAGAAACAATTAACTGCTTTCTATCCTTCAATATTTTTATGCTGGCAAAGTTAACAACTTCAGAAAAATAAGCGACTCCTTAGCTATTATTTTTAACTAAGAGCAAATGACTTATAAGTAACTCAATTAAATTCCAGAGTCCGGCTTTATCCCTTTCAGTATCACACAATTAAAGTAACTACAAAGTAAAAGATACTGTACACCCTAAAATATATGTCCATAAGCATTTCCTCAAGAATCTGCAAAAAAAAACTTCCCTCTTATCAAAGAGTTTTAATTTTGATGGAAATACTTTAGGAGTCACATATCCTCCCAGGAAATTTTTTATTTTATTCATCTTCCTACTGAGATTTATTCCCTTTATCAAAGTAAGTATAAAAGCCTAAGAAACATATCCTAAAATAATGAGCTTCACTGTATAACATACACTATTAGCTTTGAATAATTTAATCTTTAGAATAAATCTGTCATGTATATTTTGTTATTATTTGACAGAGAAGTCTGGGACACCAAAGGATTCCATATATTCTTTTCTACCTGACTTTCCTCTCTCAGGACATTGTAGCCTCCACTAACCATGGGAAGACCATGCAGAGTTCATTTCATTGTGAGAGTTAAGTTCAATTTCAGCTTAATACCTGCAGTTGGACATGCACTCTTGGCTTTTGAGATTTGCATGGGCAACAGATGTGTCCCTTCACCTCTGGCATCTTTACAGATAAGATATTTATCCCCTGTTAGGCAACAAACACCCAGGCCTCTCATTGACTCACTTTCATGATTTCAAATGATAACTTCTTATTTATTTTAGGGTTTTCTGGACTTCTCAAAATGAATTTCTTATGTTTCATATAGCTGAACCTATATTCCCAATCAGACTATCCCTTGCCTACTCTCTCAATCTGCTAAAAATTTACATAACCAATTTCATTTAACACAAAGGAGGAAACCTTATAGAAATACATTAAAAAGAACTTCATGCTGCCTACTGTCCAATGTTGGATAATCTGTACTTTTTTTTTTTTTTTTTTTTTTAGTATACTCTTGTTTAAGGTGGGAGTAATTTAAACTTCTCTCAAAAAAAAAAAAAGCTAAAAACTTGTATACTGGCACTGTAATGGATACCTGATGAATGTTAAAATATATAACATTCATTGATTGGAAGTTCAACATCGCTAAGATGATTATCTTCCACTAGTTGGTCTATGGATCAATGCCATCCTGGTAAAAATGCAATCATGCTGCTGAAGACACTGACAAACCCAAACAAAATTAATATTGAAATTCAAAGGGCAGAGAATAGGCAAGATAATCTTAAAAACCACACAACTATACTTTCAACAGGGAGTATAAAGTTACAAATATTAATTATACAGTATTTGTGTAAGGGTTATAAAAATCCAAGAGTGAAAGAGGATAAGATGGTATGATAATTAAACATAGATAATGGATGGTTAGACCAACAGATGGTGTTAGGAAAACTGGTCAGTCATATATGCAAAAGAATGAAAGTAGACCATTATTGCACACCATACATAAAAATTATCTCAAAATGGATTAAAGACGTGGATTTAAGACCTGAAACTATAAAATATATAAAAGAAAATATACGCAAACCTCTCCACAGCATAGGCCTCAATGATGTCTTGTGGATTCATCTCCAAGAACAACATAAACAAGAGAATATAAACATATGTGACAACATCAAACTAAAAAGGACAAGATTCTATCCTCCACAATGTACTATTGATATGTCTATGTATCTATACTAAGTCAGTAAGTATTTTATGATGGCATTCCCTTAATAGATAGAATATTAGAATATAGGGGTCCAGAAACCAAGGAGTATAAACAAAAGTAACCCCACTTACTATCATCCCCATTGACTTACTTTCATAATTTGCAATTCTAGACTCTGGATTTACTCTGGCTCCCACAGTGAAAATATTACCAGTAGCATATATAGTAAAAAATCCCATAAATAAAACATAGAATACAGTTTGTGTCACAATAGAATTTTCTAAGTAAATCTTGGTAACTATTTATTTGGTCTGAGAGATTATCTGAATATCTTAGCAAATTTTTGGGAAAAATTAAATACATTTATGGTAAAAAATTTATATTTTAATAGGATTGAACGGACATGCACATGGGAAGAAGTGAGTGAGCATAGCAGATCTCAGTCCATGATCTGAAGTTAGCAAGGATATTTCATTTCATACATCATTTACAGACTAATTTGCCACAATAATTCTATAAATTTAGCAGCTCTTAAGATGTTAGTGGAATGAGGAGAATATTTGTTTTCAGCAAATTTCTATGCCAAGATACACAGAACTGGTGAACCTTCCAGACCATCAGGGATATATTCACATTTGACTGAGTTAATATGCCTGACTTTTGTAAGTTCAAAAATGAGATAAAGCAACCAACAAAAACTATTTCAAAACAGTGTAATAGTTTTCATTTAGCTTGAAGGCTCCATAATATATTTAACAGCATATAAATTAGATGCTGGAATATAATGGCTCATTCTTTGACAATATTTTAATTCCTAATTACATTTCCTTTAGGACCAATTTAGAGATGAGGTGAGGAAAATTGTGTCCATGTGTCATAGAAAGGAAATCAAAGTCAAATCTGAAAAACATGAACATGTAAATTACATAGGAGATATAACAAAAAAATAACATGAAGTCTGTTGTTTCTTGTAATATTGGAGGAATTACATACATGCCCATCTTTTCCAAATGTATCAATATCTATTTAATCAAAGAAGATGCCAATCAGTAACATTTTATATCATTCAGGCATCCAAGACCCTATTAATATATGAAAAAAGTAATCATCCAAATGTTTGTCTTAAAAATGTTTATAAAGTAGGAAATGTAAATTTATAAAAATGTGAAATATTTAAATTAGAACAGGAAGCAATATAAACTTTTAGTGTATTTAGTCCTCACCAAATCATGAGTTATTATTAGTACTTAATAAAGAATTTGAGGTTTTAAACAAGTTAATGTATTTCATGAAATTCCCATGGTTAGGAAATGATGGATACAGAAATTCAACATATGTGTGCCTGGCTTCAAATCAAAGACTTGGCTATGATGCCTGCTACTTTTCCTCTTTATAAATAGGACATTATATTTAGCACTAAAGTTATGGAATTATTTGAAAGAAAACATAATCACTTCTGAGCATCCAGTTTCTGAGTAAGTTAGGAGTGAACTGTAGGACTTGCATTGCTTCAGAAGTTCAACAGGAATTTCATTGTAGTTGGTCCATTGTCCACAATATGAAAGAACTCACCTAGTAGCTATAATTTAAGGCAATTCAAATATTTGTTAATAAAGGAATATATATATGATTATTTTCCAATATTTTATAATATTTTATTATATATATGCCTGTTTGTAGCCCAAGAAGCCCTTATCTAAGGGAAAAGAGAAAAGAATATCAAATGACGCAATCCTCAAGATCAGAAACTACCTTTCCATGTATTTTCTCACTGACATTAATTTGCTATGTAGTTAAATCTGCTTTTAACTTCTCTTCATGTTGACTGAAATTAATGTTTATTTTGAAACAATTCTAGATTTATATACAGTTATAGGAAAATACACAGAGAGAACCTATATATACCATTAAGAAGTTGAAGAATATCTGTTGTTTTTAATTTGGAGCTCAAATCAAAAGCCAAGAGGCGTTGTTAATTATTTTACCAATTCCTACATCCAATTACTGGGAAATTTTTGTTAATACTACTTGCAAAATGTATCTTAATTCAACTCAGTACTATGCATCTTCATGGAACATAATCTAAGCCCTCATTATCTCTCTCTTGCAATGCAGCCATAAATCCTTTAATTGACATCTCTGTTTCCCCATTTTACACAGTTATTAAAGTCAGTCTTACTAATCTTAGAGTTTCTCATCACCAGTTCTTTGCTTATCTCTTTTTTGTCACTTATCAACTTTATCTTTTATCCTATGTTAGTAAGATTAAGCCAAATTGGTGTTTTTTTCTTTGTAAGATCATTTTATTTTTTCAGGATCATTGCAAATGCTGTTCCTCTGCCTGATACATCAACTGTCCTTATTTGTGTCTGGAGAAATCATATATCATTTCCTTAAAAGGATCTTCTTAATCCTTTATCTATATTTGAACACATCCATCTCACGTGTTTTCTATCATGGAAACATGTTTCAATTTCTTTTTAGGATGTATACTACTGAAATAATCCAATATGTTTATTGTTAGTATCCACAAAGTTCCATCATCCTTTTTTATGTAAAAAGCTCTTATTTATAATATCTTGGACTAAATCAGGAGGAATATTCCCTGATCTTACAAGAAGTTTCTAAATGCTAAACAAAAACAACTGATTTTGGGCTATTGACTATTTCAGCTATTTTGCTGTATTAGAATCAGAAAGTACATTATTATATTACATTATACTCAAGTTTATCAGAGTTTTTGTTGTTGTTACCTTATGACATGTATTTCCAATTCATTTAAGAGGAAATTTCAAAGGTCAGGATTTGAGCAAGGGGTGAAAGTATTTAAGAGAATTTCCAAACACTGAAGTTCTTAGTCACAGCTCATTTGCTAGTAACCTTATTTCTCACTAGCCAAACATTTCTGTTATCCTCTCTCTTTTTATTTTACCATCAACATGCTGGCCAGCTTCTCATTATCCTTTAAAATAGGATACCACTATTCACATAGTACTTAAGCAAAGAAAAATGTACTTTGTTACTGTTAAATATCACTAGTAAATAGAATGAAATACTTAAAAGAATGGATAAAAAAGCAAAAAATTGAGTATTTAAAAATCCCTACATGTATATATTTTGATAGCAGGGCACCTATGTCAGCAGCCTACTTTACTTAGAGGAAGCCTTTGACAGTCTTCATGCTTTGGTTGCCTAATAGCATTCTGTCAGGAGTAAATTGGGTTTCTGGTATCACATTTGCTCTGAAACAGCATAAAAACTAATGACCGTGTCAGGCTATGCACACTGCCGGCAGCTACAGTATACCGGATAATTGCTTCAATTTGGATTTCTGATACTCCTGCGCAGTCAAAGGCTGTGTTTTGAATGTTGGCCGTCCAGACAATGAAAAAGCTATGCATTTTATGGAGAGATACAAACTCAGAAACAGGCTTCTCTCCATTTAGAACTCTGCTCATTTTAACAATGATCATGTCCCCTCAATTTTCCAACCTGGCATCCCATTACAGAGCACAACCCTTTCAAACTATGGAACACAAAACGTTGGGAAAGGTCAACTTGAGGATGGCTTTTGGGATAAAAGCCTTGTGATACACTTGCTAGAGTTTTAAATAAAAAAAAACTATTATGTATTGGGGCCCGGGGGGTTGCACTTGGGCGCGGGTAGGTGACAGTGTGTGGAACTGTTTGACTTTGCATCCTATAAAAGTACACTTCCTCTTCTTCCATTATTCCTAGATCTTTAATATTTCCCTTACAGTTCCTTTTATTTTTTCCCTTTTCTCCCTCCTTTTTCATTCCATGATATTCTTCAGTAACATTTATACTTGGCACAGGGCATACATTTACAAAATATGTTACACAAAAGTGCAGGAAAAATAAAAACCTTTCCCAGATGAATAAACACTGAGGGAGTTTGTCACCACTGAATGTGCCCTACAAGAACTGCGAAAGGAAGTTTTTCAAGTTGAAATGAATAGAAACTAAGCAGCAACAAAAAGCATATAAAAGCACAAATCTCACTGCTAAAATTAATATAGAGGAACAGAATATAGTCACACAGTAATAGCGGCATGTAAATCACTTTTAAACGTAGGATAAAACTTAAAAAGTGTTAGGAATAACTATAGCCACAAAAATTAATGGGTATAAAATATAAAAGAAGTAAATTCTGACATTAGTAACAGAAATGTGCGGGGTGGCTGTAAAAATGTACAGCTTCTGGGTGTGATTGAAGTTCCTTCAGTTGTAGAGTTAGATTATTCAATGTTTTCTTGATTTTTATTATATTGGCCTGTATTGCTATAAACTTTCCTCAGTACTACTAGCTTGTCTCTCCATTTTCATTAGTCTCTAGGTAGTTTTAATTTCTTCATTCACACAGGAGTTGTTCAGAAGCATTTGTTTAGACTCCACACTTCAGTTTATCCCCAGATTCTTTCTTTGACTAATTTCTAACTTTATACCATTGTGATTTGAGAAGATGCCCGATTTCTGAGACATGTTTTATGCCCCAGCATATGATCTATTCTTGAAAATATCCCATGTGCACTTAAGAAGAGAGTGTATTCCTTGCTATTGGGATGGTTAACTGCAAATGTTGATTAAGTCCATCTTGTCCAAAAGTTCCTTTATTTCCTTATTAATTTTCTCTCTAAATGATCGATACCTTAGTGTCAGTGGTATATTGAGGTCTTGGCAATAACTGTATTTTTAGCAATATGTTGTTTTAGAACTGCTAATATTTGCTTTCTATAAATAGTTGTCCCTGTGTCAGGTGAATATATATTCACTACAGTTATGTATTCTTGATGAATTGTTCCACTGGTCACTATGTAGTGTCCATCTTTGTCCCTGATTACCCTTTTTTTAGCTGGAAGTCTATAGTTTATCTCATATGAGAAGAGCAGTTTCTGCTTTTCTTTCTGTGCATGAGTGGCTTGAAACACCCTGTTCCAACTGTTCACTTTGTTTCTGTCTTTCCAGGATGTCCCGACCCGCGGGATTCGGAGGCACGGGAAGAGAAGGGCTGAGGATTGAAATGAGGGGCTTGACAACTTGACGCTAGTGTTTGCTTCTTTATTTTTCCTTTATCCTTTTCCTACTTTTACATGTCTTTCTTTTTCCTGACTTTCTTACTTCCCTGGCCTTCTCTCTGCTCCTCTCGCAGTAACCCTTGTCGTATCTCCTTACTGTCTCCTCGCAGTTCCTCCTCCCTCTCTTGCGGTTCCTTTCTTATACCCCTGTAGCTCCTCCCATCATGCCTCTCAGTCTCGCGTGATTTACAGGAGAACGCAGGGGTCTCTCCGAAGGCGAAAAACCTAATTCATTGAGCACATGTGCAACATGGTGCATGCTCCAGGCGGCTCCTGACACCAGGACTCTTGCAAACAAAGTATAGTTGGCTCAAACTTTGGACCTGATATTTTATTTTGTGCCTTATAGTTGGTGCATTCAGACCATTCATATCCAGGGTAATTATTGACAGATACTGTTTATCATCAATCATTCTGTTATATATATATATATATATATATATATATATATAAAACAGTGTGTGTGTGTGTATATATATATATATATAACAGTGTGTGTGTATATATAGATATATAGATGTGTGTGTGTATATATATAGATATATAGATATACACTTTTCTGGTTTTCTATTCCATTTTTTTCCCTCTCTGCTTTTTCATTTAGATAGCTTTCCCTAGTGATTCTCTCAATTTGTTTGTTTATGCTTAGTGTTTGCCACTGGGCCACGGGGTTATACCTAACTTACTATGTCTGAAAACGTCCTTTATGAGCTGGTGTTGGCTCGCTGACATTTAGCTATTCATGTTGTCTCCTTCCCCCCCCCCCCACTAAAGTTTTGTTGTTGACTCATAATATTCTTATTTACGCCTCTGATTTTGTAGTCTTAATGTCACTTTGCTCAGGCATTTGTGTTTCATTTTATCTTTTTTTCATAGAACTCCTTTCAAAATTTCTTCTAGAGCAAGTTTGGTCATGGTAATCTCCATTAGCTTCTATTGTCTGTTTGGGAAAGCCTTTATTTCACCTTTTTATTTGAATGATAATTTTGCAGGTTAGAATACTCTTGGCTGGCAATTCTTGTTTTTTAGGATTGTGAACACGTCATTCTATTCTTTTCTTGCCTGCAGGGTGACTGGGGCAAGGTCTGAGGAATGACTAATTTGGATGTCTTTGAAAATTATTTTCTGCTTCCCAGCTTTCTAAAAATGTTTTTGTTATCTTTTATTTTTGATACTTTAACTACGAGGGGTATCATTGTAGGTCAATTTGCATTTAGAAATCTGGGTGCTCATCTGCTTCCTGGGCACTTAGGCTTCTTTTATTCCTTAGGTTTGAAAAATTCTCAGGTATTATTTCTTTAAATAGGTCCTCTGCTCCCTTTCTCTCCCTCTTCACCTTCTGGAATATCCATTATGCTTATGTTTCCTCTTCTTATGGACTCTGATATTTCTCATAGACTTTCCTGATTGTTCCTATGCCGTTTTTCTCCCTCTTTTTCTAATTAGGTTACTTGTGCATTTGCATCTCCAATTTCTGAAATTCTCTCTTCTGTGAGTTTGACTATTTTAAAGCACTTTCTATATTTGTCTTTATTTTATTTTATATTTGTCTCTTTTTTGTAATCTTTAAATATTTTCTCTCTTTGGTAAGATCTGACACCTACCTATCTGCCTTGATGGAACTTTCACTAGCTCATTAGCATTTTTATATTGTTGTTTTAAAGTGTCAATTTCTGTATTTATATACATCCAGAACTATTCTTCCCTTCTTGCTTTCCATATTGTGTTCAGATATCCTTGCTGTGTGCGCACCGTCTCATTTTTGAAAAATTATTATTTTTTTTTTTCAGTTAGGGCACTGTGTGTTTTGCTTTGTTTTTCTTTTTTGTTTATCTTGGCATGAGGTGAGGGCAGGCTGGGAGTCTGGGAAATAAATACTCAGTCTCAGTGTTGATGGAGAGTAAGGTGTGTGGCCTCTACCTCCTCTCCACAGCAAGCTCTACTCGGTGCTTCATTTGTCTTTACTTCCTTCCCCAACTCCCCACTGCTCCGTTTTTCCATAGATCATGACCTAGCAAGCCCGAAGGGGAGGCAACCCTGGGCCACCTGGCTTAAGCTCCAGTTCTGTTTCCCTTTACCTAGTCCCTCTCCTTCCCTGCAGCGAGCCACCATCCCTACTGCAAGTCCTCCAGAGAAAAGCCCTGTGGCCTGCCAGGGAACTTCTGAATCTTTCTTCGAGCAAAATGTGTTGTAGTTGTTTTTAGGGTAGTTATAATCTCAGCCTCTCTATCTGCCATAATGTAGGTGGTCAGGTTCAAGAATTAGCAGCCCACGTGGAAGATGTGGACTTCACAAACTTCTCATCTCTCTGGTTTCACCTCTTCCATTTTATATGCTCTATTTATCCTTTAGTTTGGTATACATCTGAGCTCCCTCATGTTGTAGCCTAAGGTCCAAGTTGTTATCAAAAAATTTTCCTATAAAGATTCTCTAATTTTGCAAAAAAAAAAATCTGGCAAAAATGAATGCTTTTAGATAAAAAAGGTGAGTTGCAAAAATGAGAATTCAGTTTAATGGTTTTAAGAGATATAGTATTGCAATACCTCCATGTAATGATGTTTTTTATTTTGGTGATGAGCACACTAATGTCTACCAGATAGCATTTCTTTCTTCATCAGTTTTCCAAAAAAGTGAATTTATTTCCTGATTTTGTAGAATGCATATTTCAACATATGCCTCCACCTCTTTTCCTTTTGACCTGCTCTTTCTCCAGAAACACTAAAGTGAGATGATAAATTATTTTATGCTGGTATTTTTCAGGTCTCTCTAGATACATGATTATTATCATTGCTGGTAATAGGTGGCTCATAGAAATAGCAATAGCTTCCATTTTATATTACTGTTTATATAAATACCACCAGTAAATTTATCTTCAATCTCTGGAGCAAATTTTAATGACATTTTCTATGTTGAATACACAATAGGTTCTTCAGGCATTCTTCTAACATTTCTAATCAACAAAAAAGCCCTAGTAGTGTTCTTGATGACATATCAAATCACATCACCATGAATAAACAATGATGATGTGCTGAATACATTTCAGAAAATATTTTCTCAGAAGAATATGACAAGCCAGTACTTAATTTCACTTAGTGCATAAGGAAAAATATTGCTGTCATGTAATTAAGTTTCTAATTGGTATATATGGGTATGTATTCTGTATGCATGTATATATAAGCTGTCTTTCTTCTCTAGAAGTGAATCTATGTATATTGTGGGAAAATCATGTTTTTTTCCCCACTTGCTTACTTTTAGCTCTGGCGGTGTATATTATGCTTTTATTTCACTCGTTTTTGATGATGAAACAATCTCACAAGAAAAACAGCAGCAGTCTGATGCTTATTTTCTAACAAGAAAAACAACAGCAGTCTGATGCTTATTTCTTGAAGCTTTCATATAAGTGGATGTAAAGGCTGTAAAGGTTAAGAGGTGAAAGATACCCTAATATTTAAAGTTCACTTATCATTTATGCAACGGAGGTTCTCAGAGGAAGTTCACTGAATGTTTATCAGTCCTTCCTATTGTTTTGTACCTCAACACCCAATTAACTGGGGCTTCATAGTTTAGCTCAATGTCAAAGAGAAGAAAAATCAAACTCCTTTATTATTTTTATTGGCCCTAAGTCACTGTCCCATATCTATATTATATTAATGCACTTTTAAACTCTCAGTTTTATTCATTTTTGAAAATTGTGTCTTAACTAATGTTCTCTACTAATACAGTGGTCTTAAGATAAAAAGTAAAATATTCAGAATTGAGGCTACTCTGGGCAACCCAGTTAGTGTAAATTTAATTACTAAAATCTCTAGTGCCCTGAGCCTCAAGGCCTAGTTAATACTTGTGAGAAATAAATATTTCTGGAGATTTACTCTTTTAAAAAATTCAAGCTCTCAAATCTATAAAGAAAGGATAATCTCAGAAAAAGCAGTGGATCAAATGGTCACAGTGTCAATTTTTAATGTTCAAATCATTTAATTTATGAGTCATTTACTTGTTTGAACAAAACTAACAGATGAAGTATATAATCTGTTGTTTTTTATATGCTTCAGATTTTCCTCATACTTCTCCAATGAAGACCTCTGTCCCTATTGTAAACATATCCTTTAGAGTAGTTTTGAAGCTACATTTTCAAAGAATAAAGGTAAGATATGGCAAACAGCAGTAAAAGGTTTACTTGTAGATATTTCTTATTCTAGTTTTTGGTGATTTTTTTAACTAGAACTCTTCTTGTGCCTTGTGTCTTGACATGGTAGTTATTAGATTTGCATCCCTGTGCAGTTCTTGCAGTTCTATGCAGTTATTGTTCCCTAAGACTGAACATACACATCAGATTCTGCACATTAGGCTTTTTTTAGTACCCTCTGAGTCCTCCTGAGTCCCAAGAAAGAGTTCAAATCATAGTTCTAGAGTTCACTAGTTTATGTACTAAATGCAAGGATAATTTGATCAATGGGGACAGCATAAAACTCACAGCAATGTTTTACTTTTTTCCTTTTTGCTGTCAAGAAATACACAGCAAATTTGAATTTTAATTAGTGCAAGCACACTGATACCTATAATTAAAATTTCGAACAAAATATTTTGAGCTTGAATGCTCACTTTATGAAAAAGGATAGTAGGATAGCAAATTAATCACCCAGCTATGGCACATAGACATTTGGTGTTACATTAAATTTATTTTAGAGAAAGATTATGGAATGCTGGACATGAGATCAGCAGAAAGAATCTATTATTGAAAAGCTTTTCCTTGTAAAACAATTTTTGTAATTATGTGGACTTGGGGTCAGCAAATATAGTGCAATGCAAAAATAATAATCAAAATTTTAATAGCATTTTTATACTTTTGTTTACTATAGGATTTATAAGCTGATTACTTCTTTTAAAACTAAGTAGTTTAAATCTATATAGATACAGAATTTAAGAGTAAAAAAGTTCTGGTTTATAGAGTGAAAAAACTGCAAAAATGTTAGACAAGTTAATGGAAGTGCTGGTCAATATTTCAAACTCAGCATACTTAAATATTAAAATGCATTAAACATCTCAAGATTTTAATGATGCTTTATTTTTCAATAATTATTTATATGTCCACTGTCAACTATGTAAATGAAAGTATAGTTATAACACTAAACCCCTGGTGGTGCAAGGGGTTAAGTCTCAGCACTATCAACTATTGCAAGTCACCGTGGCATGAGTTCAAACCCCGGCCAGGGAACTAATCCACATTGTGCAGCAGACCTCTCCTGTAACGCATGCTGCTCCCCTTAGCAGTGTTTTTCAGTCAACCTACCTGCTCTGCTCCCCAGTGGGTCTCTGGTCTCTGGTGAATCCTCTCAACCCCCCCCACCCCCACACACACACCTCTGGCCTATATCCCAGCTCTTGTATACATAAACAAATATTTAAAATAAATAAATAAATATATTTTTATATAATACTGAACAAGTAAAATCATTTATTTAAAAAGCCCAGTTTGGGTCACTACATGCAAAAGAATGAAGCTTGACCACTACCTCACACCATACACAAAAATCAACTCAAAATGGATTAAAGAACTAGACATAAGACCTGAAACCATAAAATACATAGAAGGAAATATAGGCGAAACACTACATGACATGTACATCAAAGACATCTTTACAGACACATCACCCAAAGCAGTGATAGTGAAGGCAAAGATAAACAGCTGGAACTACATCAAATTAAAGAGCTTCTGCACAGCAAAAGAGACAGTAACCAAAACAAAGAGAAACCCCACCAACTGGGAGAACATTTTTGCACACAACACTAATGATAAAGGACTGATCACAAAAATCTGCAAAGAGCTGATGAGACTCAACAACAACAAAGAAAATAATCCTGTCAAAAAATGGGCAGAAGAGCTAAAAAGAAACTTCTCTGAAGAGGAAATGCAAATGGCCAACAGGCATATGAAAAAATGTTCAACATCACTTGTAATCAGGGAAATGCAAATCAAAACTACTATGAGATACCATCTTACACCAGTGAGAATGGCACATATTAAAAAAAATAGCAACAACAAATGTTGGCGAGGATGTGGAGAAAAAGGAACTCTCCTGCACTGCTGGTGGGAGTGCAAACTGGTCCAACCACTATGGAGAGCTGTGTGGAGATTTCTGGACCTACTAAACATAGAGCTTCCATATGATCCAGCAATTCCACTCCTAGGTATTTACCCAAAGAACACAGAAACATCAATTCCAAAGAGTACCTGCACCCCTATGTTTATAGCAGCACTGTTTACAATAGCTAAGCTTTGGAAACAACCCAAATGCCCAAAAATAGATGACTGGATCAAGAAGATGTGGTACATATATACCATGGAATATTACTCAGCATTCAAAAAAGATAAACACATGCAATTTGCAGCAACATGGATGGTGCTGGAAGGGATCATGCTCAGCGAAATAAGCCAGAAAGAAAAAGAAAAATACCAGATGGTCTCACTCATAGCAGGAATCTAGAAAACTTAAATAAGGGACCAGGAAAATGAATAACTATAAGAAAGTGAAAATCAAAATCAACAAAAAATTATGAACCAGAGACACTCTATGGGGGATGGGGGGCGGGGAGGGGAGGGATTGGGGTTAAAATAAGGGGATTGCAATTGTATGGGGAATATAAAAATAAAATTTATTTAAAAAAATAAATAAAAAGCCCAGTTCAAGTAATTTAAGAGTCTTTAATATCTACTTCAGCATAGTGTACCTCTCTCCCATCTGTTGGAAACTGCAATTTTGCTGTCTGATTTGACTTACCTTTGAAGTCCACATAAGACTACAGTCTGGTAAATATTATAGTACGGGTGTACACCTTTTATTTATTTCATTTCCATTCCTGGTGTGCTTCTGAAATACCTCAACCTAAGGTTGTCTATTGCAGCATTTCCCCTCAATACTTAACCACTTACTTGTCAGTAAGCTTCTTGGAATTTATCCTAACACCTTCAGAGTTCAGAGTAAAAAGAAATTTCCTCTGCAGGGAATTTGCAATTTGGCCGAGCAATTATTACCAAAAACTTATTTGATTAAAATGCAAACATGTGAAAACTAGAAAATACAGTGGAATATAATCCCCTAGTATCAACCAGATATCACACATTCAATTTTACTTACCAGTCACAGAACAAAAATTCTCATCAGTTTCTGGGTGATCTGACAAGACCTCTTACAATCAAAAAACTGTGATAAAAGAAAAAAAGAGAATGGGGTTAGCTATTTTGAACAAAACCATGCAATTTAAACAACTCTATTTAATTTTCAGATGTACACTGGAAAGAGTGCTGATATTACATGTGGAAAACATTATGTAGAAGGATAGAAGCTCAGTGAAATTAAGCATTTTTTCCCAGAGAACTGATAATTCGTCTGGAAGGTGATTTAAACTTATATAAGAGTGCCCCCTTGAGGACAAAAACATGACCGCATGGCTAAAAGTATTTCTGAACTGAACTGCCAAAAGCTTTCATTGAATTAGTAAACTTTTTCCAAAAAGTCAGATGTGTAGCAGAGCTAGCAATCATATTCCTCTTTTTTTGCAGAGCAAGAGATATTTTTCATGACTTCTGTTCAACTTACTGTCTGTTAAGAATGAAGAATTCTACAGAACAACTACTAAATCTAACTTTCTATTCCAGTATCCCAGAAACTGTTGCTGAGTGGACTGTTTTGAACTTTTCTAAAGGGTTCCAGTCAGCATAATTGTGGTGGCACAGACACTTGAACACAGTGAATAAGAAGGACCCAGAAGCTTAACCGTGCTATGGCTCTTAGGAACCCTGAGAGCCTTTTGTGCCTCCAAGCTGCTTGCAAATTTAATTTTTATTTCGTGGTAAGTTTATAAACAGGGATTAATAAACTAACCAGATGTATTCTGTGATTTCTCAAAAAAAAAAAAAAGCACAATTCAATTTATCTTTGATCTTCTTTGCTTTTTGAATATGCAGCAACAATAACTTATTTTTGGATATCTGAGGAATATATCTGTGTCTCTTGTTTTTTGTCAAAGTTGTATATAAAATTTCTCCATTTTCTCTAGCCCTGTGTTTTGTGGGTTTTTTTTGGACATCCTGTGTGGTCACATGACTTTCAAGCATTTGTACTTTAATTTTAACTTTGTCTTCGGACTGAAATACCAACATTACACCATCGATAGAGTAAATAAAAGTAATTTTAATGCAATCAAATCTAAATCTCTTCTCACTTGTGTCAATAAAAAGGATACTTTAATATTTTTATGGAGCACCACACATGGTATTAAATACAGTCTATCCTACATGAATACAAACTGACCAAACTAGTCAACTTTCTTCCAAAATAAAAACTGAAAACAGAACATTAGCCAAACTGACTAGGAAAAACTAATATCCTTCAACATTAATAATCCTTGAATTATTAATACTATATCCGGCATGATCTATGGTATTAAGGTGCCATCAGTCATTACTTTATTAATACTTGTAAATCTACAGCCTACTTCTAGGTTTCATCATTTATTTTTTACAAATTATGCTGGACTATTAAAGACTGCATAATTACTAATATACCTGCATCTTATAGATTTTTTTTTAAATTAAGTATTCTTTATATTTTTAAAGTAATATTTTTATTGAGGTTAATATTGGTTTACAACACTGTATATGATCTTGCTGTTCACACCTTTTCAGATGCATTTTATTAATGAAAATTCTCTGATTTTCCCCAAACAGTAGATGTTGTTATACATTGACAGTGTGAGAAATTTTAGACAGTTCCATCAAGCATGAACTATTTAATACTAAAAAGTGAATTTGTACATTTCTTCCAAGTGATTTACATTTGAGAATGATTCCCCAATAAGATAGTACATTTATTCCAATAGTACATCTAATAACGATGAAGCAATATCTGTACAAATCTTTCATGATAAATTCTTACTTTGAGCCATAGTTACAAGACTTCTATAGTTGCTTTCCTAATAGTCTAACAATAGTTTAGTTTCATATTGGCAAACTTAGATATGACCATACATTATATATCAGGATCTAACAAGCCTTCCAGCTCCTTTACCTTTCCCAGTGCAAACTCCCTTGTGTGCTCTGCTGGGTCACACTATTTTAATTGGAACTAGCTCAGCAGGGATTGTAGAATTATCATTTGTATAACCAGAATTTAAGCTAAGCCTAGCATAAATTAATTGACTCTTATAGTGATAGTGTTATAGTTTGAGGAGTTGGTGGACCATCTAGACTACTTAGTCTCTTAGGGAAATGGCAATTTTAGTAGCTACTCTCTCTCTCTTTTATGAAACTTATAATAACCATCAGTACACTTCTGTCTGGTTTAATTGTATGTTCCCTCATTTAATTCTTCTTTATGAATAATTCTCATATTTTTCCTATCATTCAGACACAGTCAGAGCAGTTTGGAACCCTTTTGCTACTAAACACACAAAAAACCAGTCACTTGGTAAATAAAATTTCATTTATGCAAGATGCATTAGTTCTAAAGATTATATGTATATATATATATATAGGGCCTACAATCAATAACTGTCTATTGCACACTTAAAAATTTGTTACCCAAAGAAAACAAAAACCACTAATTCAAAAGGAAACCTGCAATCCTATGTTTATTGTAGCACTATTTGCAATAGCTAAGATATGGAAACAACCCAAATGCTCTCAAATAGATGAATGGATCAAAAAGTTATGGTATATTTCTACAATGGAATATTACTAAGCAATCAAAAAAGACAAATTCATGTCATTTGCAGCAACATAGATGGAGCTGGGAGGGATTATGCTAGTTGAAATAAGTCAGAAGGAAAAACGATAAATATCTGATGGTCTCACTTATATGCAGAATACAGACAAACCAAATCAAACAAAAGGTCAAGGAAAAGCTAACACTAGCAAGCTGACCATAGATCTGAGGCAGACAGCATGGGAGGGAAAAGGAGGGGTATCAAAACAGGAGAGGGAAGAACACAAGGGAATATGGATGGTTCATGGGTGATATGGTGGCAAAACTATGGGTACTACAATGATGTAAGAAAATAAAAAATAAAAAAATAAAAATTAAATTAAAAATGTTTGTTAAGATGGTAGCTTTCATGTTGAGTGATCTTACCATAGAGCACACACATACATAAAATAAAAATTTTGGAGGTTATGCGTATGTTTATCACACAGATTGTGTTGATGACTTCACAAGTGTGTACAGATAATCAGACTCATAAAGTTGAACATATATTTGTACATCAATTATACCTCAACAATGCTTTTTTTAATAAAGTCTTAAAAGTTTTATTTTAATTATTTTAACATATTCTATGTTTACATGCATTTTATGATACCTAAAAAGTGATGTCATGATGTTTTCTAGCATTTTACTTAATATGTTTGGAATTTCAGCTTAATATGGATGCAGTAGGTTTGAAATGTAATTATCATTTATAATATACTTTTTCAATGGGAAAATATAAGTCCCAAGCAAGTGACCTGTGAATCTTTTGGATACACAAACCTATAATGAAGGGATTACTTTAATTTCTTAATTCATATTATATATGGAATTCTAGGTTATAAGAACACCTGAAAAGTTGAAGTCAAGGAGATGAAAGCATGAACTGCTAATAAGATGACAACTAACACATACACACATCCAGACACACATAGCTGTCATTGAGCTTCTTCATGATCACTTTTCTGAACTCTTTTTCTGTCAGCTCCTCCAATTATGAGTCATAAAGCTTGGGTTGAGTTCTGTTATCTTCCACATTGTGTGCCTTATTGTGTGCCACTTCTTTCACATGCTCTTGCCTTTTCTCCCCGGTAGGTGGTGCTGGAGCTTTAGTTTGAGAATCCTTGTTTATCATGGCAGTGGAAAAGGACTTATGGGCACATGGTTATTCATGAGTTGAATAATCATGTTCATAGTGTTGGGGTAGGGGAGAAAATGTTAGGTCTGGGGATCCTGTTCTGCTTCTCTCTCCGTATCAGACCAAACTACACTCAATGCCTACAACCTGTTTCCCAGGCCCCTTGCAATATGGTTTGACTCAGAGCTTTGCAGTGTTTTCTCCCTAGCCTCAGAAGAAATCACTACCTGAGGGTGGGCTGATGGCATTCTCTGCTGCTCATGCTATAACTAGCCCAGGACTTTAGGGGCTGATCAATCTGTCCCAGTCTTGTATTTCACACTCACTACATGGTCCCTGTGCAGGGCTGGGTGTACCTGAAACTATGCTTTCCATAAGCTTTTTTATCTGCTTTGAATGGCTAAGCCCATGGCTATACTCCACTCTCCTTGTTCCAGTAGATTGTTAAGGAACATTCTTAAGATGATGTTAAAGTATTACATAGGTGGAGAGGAAGGAAGGATTCACAGGGTGTTGGATCAAGATCAGTTTGGGTAAATGAAGCAGTAAGTGCAAATGCTAGAAAGAAATAAAAGGAGGAAGGGGGGTTGGAAAAGACTAAGTGAGGAACAGAATCTCTGATGTCCCAGAGATAATGTGGGAGGTAGAAAATGTAGGGTTGTCTTGGTCATTGTAAAGATTTTGGCTAAGAGTCACTGGGACTTTTAGGAAGTAAAGTAATATGATTGAAAGGATTACTCTGGCTGTTTTCATGAACTAAGATTATGGAGGAAGGAATGAACAGAAAAGGATTAAAATGGGGAGACCAATTAGGAGTCAATTGCAAGTGGCTGAAGCCAAGTGGCAGCTGTGGATATAAGCAAGGTCATCAGATTTAAGTTATATATGAAATTTGCCAGTAAACATGGGTTGTGTCAAAGAAGGGAGTGAAAGATAACACTAAGGCATGGGGATTAGGTAACATGAAGATGTGAGTTACCAGTAACTGAAATGGAAAAGAAAGGGAGGTTCAGATTTTGAGGGGAGAAGTTGAGTGTATCTGTGATCATCTGTCTTATGAAGTACCTATTTGATGTTCAAGTGGAAACGTAGATTAAGCAATTTGATATGTGAGCCTGGATTTTAGGAAAGAGGCCAAGAACAGACATGTAAATGTAGGTAGAATGAGTTTACAGACATTATTTAAAACACTAGGATTTGGAAATACACACATACACACATTATGCAAGTATTATATTTATGAATGTTGATAAATATGTTATATTTATAAATATACAAATTATTTATGAATACAACTACAAATACTTACATATAAATATTTAGATGTGGTAGAGAATCTCAGATAAAATTTTAGAAACTCAAGCATTACAGTCAGCTCTCAGAATATCTGATGATCTCATTTTTAAAGGACTATGTCCCAAATTGGCCCTTGTTATAAAGTGTAATTAACTAATACAGTGATTTTTGTGTTTGATTCTTGTGCTATTGTGTCAAAATGTAAATGAAGCAGGTTTATAATAACAAGAAATAATATATTTTGGCAAATTTTTGTGGCTGGTAATGGAACTGTTTGAAAAGGTTTTAATAAAATGAGGACTTGACCATCTTGGTTAGCACCATTTATTTACCCTAGCAAGAATTTTATAAAGCTACTATATGCCTATAAACAGCTCACTGATTGCTATATTTTCTAGTCAATATTAAATTTTAATATTGATTATATTATCTAAAAGTGACTGAGGATAAAATACCATAATATTTAAAAAAGGCAAAATTGATCACAAAGATCTACAAAGAACTCACAGGATTCTACAAAGTCAAAAAATGGGCAGAAGAGCTAAAAAGACATTTTTCCAAAGAGAAAATACAAATGGCTAACAGATATCTGAAAAAATGTGCAACATCACTCATAATCAGGGAAATGCAAATCAAAACCAATATGAAATATCACCTTACACCAGTTAGAATACCACATATTTAAAAAACAGGAAACAACAAATGTTGGCAATGATGTGAAGAAAAAGTAACTTTCTTACACTGCTGATGTGAGTGTAAAATGATCCAACCACTATATGGAAAGCTGTGTGGAGGATCCTCAAACTACTAAAAATGGAATTACCATATGATCGAGCAATTCCACTCCTAGGGATCTACCCAAAGGACATAAAAACATTAATTCAAAAGGATACCTGCACCCCTATGTTTATTGCATCACTATTTATAATAGGTAACATAGGGAAACAACCCAAATGCCCCACTGCATTTATATATATATATATGCCCCATTATATATATATAAATATATACATATATATGTATATATACATATATATGTATATATACATACACACATACATATAATGGAATATTATTCAGCAATCAAAAAAGATAAACTCATGCCATTCGCAGCAACATGGATGGAACTGGATGGGGTTATGCTCAGTGAAATAACCAAGAAGGAAAAAGAAAAATAATGGATGGTTTCACTTCTACGAGGAATATAGGGGAACCAAGTAAGGGATCAGGGAAAAAATAATGATAAATATAAAAAATTAACAGGCAACTATAAATCAGAGACATTTTACAAGGGAGGGGTAGGGAGAGGAATCAGAACAGGGGAGGGAAGAGCACAAGGGACTATGGCTATGGTGCATGGGTGAATTTGTGGTGAGAATTCTATAGGGACTACACCTTAGAGGAGAAAGCAAAAATTGTATAAAAATGAAAAATGATGTAAAATATATATATAAATAAATTATATGTAGAAAAGGAAAAGGCAGAATGCATCTATTTTAAAGATTATAAGAATCAGAGAACTAAGTATATAGCAAATGCTAAATACTGAGTTACTGCTAAGAAAATGTAAAATAATAATCTACAGCAAAATGTACACATCTCAGCTTATACACATTACAGCTTAATTAAAATATATTTTATATAGATATGGACTGTGACTCATCAGAATTACAATGTAAAATGAATTTGAGTCAGTGTAAAAGTGCTGATTCCACAGGCTGAATAACACAAAAATATATGGAAACAAACATGGGAAATTACTAAAATATTATTTGGAATTTTGAATATACAATTAAGGTTTCCTCATAAGTTATTAGAACTCCCACTGATGATATATATGTATACACATATACATTTTAAGTAGAAGTGAATAATAAGGAATGGATTGAGTTTTAGATTAGGTAATTTTTAATTAAGGGATGCTATTTAATATACTATATTTTTCAGTACACATATTATGTTATCAATTGTCTCTTTTGTAGCTTAGAAATAAAATGTCTCTCAATAAATATTCTTTCTGAATATTAAATATAATGTATTATTACCAGTAATATTAGACACTATTTTGTATATTTATATTTCTCTCACAAAACCAGTAATTCCTTTCAAGTACTGACACTTGGAGAGCTTTGTATCAAGTAGTATGATTTTGAACAGCAATGGTGAAATTCTATGTAATGACATTAGATGGCGGTAGAACACTTTATATGGGGATAAACACTAACAACAGGGATTTCAAGCATCAATAAAAATAAAACGGAAACAAAATGTCTAGTTAGGAAATGTGTGTGTTAATTTCAAACTCATTATTGAATTTTTGGATAAAATTCTTGCTCACTGGTTATTAGTAAACAGCAACGATAAGTTTGGCTCTTAAATAAATTTGAATACTCTTAAGTCCATTTCCCCTCTCTTTCCAGATTCACTTAACAGAATGTTTTGAAAATAGTTGTTCTATATTGAGGATGGAGAAAACACAATGATGAATTTGAACTTCTCAAGTTATACTCACTAAACAAACAATTAGAATAAATTATGCATTCACAATGCAGAAAGATTTGTGTATGCTGTGGAAAGAATGAAACTTTTTGGACAAAACACATAGGAAAATAAAAATCACCATTGAATTGTCTTAAATATTTGACCAGACACAAACATACCTAGTAAATAACAGCAGTCTTATTTTTCAAAAGTGACTCAACCTAGATTTTAATAGAGTTTTTTTTTTTTTTTTTTTTTAATAGAGGCATGTTTTTCTTTATTTATTTGTTTGCTTGTTTGTTTTGTTTATACATGCACTGGGTACAGTCAGAAGCGCGGGAGGGTGAGAGAATTCACCAGAGCCAGAGCGGGGAGCAGAGCAGGCAGAAGGACCGAAGTACACTGCTGAGGGGAGCAGCGGGCGGCAGGAGAGGTCTGCGCACCATGTGGGACCCTCCTCCGGTGGCCGGGGAGCAGCCGGGGATTGAACCGGCGCTGCAGAGGCCGCGGGCAGCTTCGCAACCCAGCGCTCTACCGCTGCGCCACCTGGGAGGCCCTTAATAGAGTTTTTGAATTGTAGCTATCTTAGTGAAATCTCTTAAAGCTTCCTTATTAGGCAAATTGATAGAGAATAGAGAATAAATGACTATTTCAATATTGCTGAATTAAAAGCCTGGTCAAGTGTTCCTTCAAATATACAGTTTCTAACATAATTCTAATCTGCTTGTTCTCATGTGTGAGTTATCTTTTGATATCCAGCCATTTTATTTGTCCAGGGAAATAAACAGCATGGCTAACATCTGGAAGTGTGTATTGCAATTCATATTAGAATATTTGAGCATGCATCCAACATAAATGGTGTAAATGTCTCCAAGGTACTGCTATTATTCTGTGTTCCACATCTGTGTAAGTCTGAGACATACCATTCACATTTGCAAAAACTGCATGGCAGTATAGGGTTTGACTTATTACTCACTGGTGCCTCTTTATTTTAAATGCAGTATATATAGTTAAAATAAGTGGGATAATATTGCGGTCAGAAAAATAAAACTAAGATTGATAAATTGGTATATCCAAATTATAATTAGGAATGTGTACTGGATATATCAGATACATTCACTAGAGAGCCAGTAAGGATTTCAAAGTGGGCATATTATATCTGATTGTCACTTTGCATACTACTTTGCATTGATAGAATATCATAAAATTTGCTATAATTAGTATTTCCTATAACTCATATGTAAAATCAGTCATTTCCTGAAGTACACTACCTAGAACACTGGAGCTAAAATAAAAGCCACCATTAATAACAGTTTTGTTGTCAAAGGTTTGAAAACAATGTATACTATATTCCAACATGTCCCTACCAAACAACATTTGTGATTCTCAGTGTATATTATTATATTACAGAATACATTAAAAAACACATTGTATTTTTTTATCCCAGTACACAATTAACTTTAATCTTAGAACATGTGTTCACAGAACTCATTTGTGGAGTAATCTCTTTTTTGTTTAAACAATCAACCCATTATACTCTCTTCAGTACAAATTATAACATCTCTCTATATCCCCAGCAGTAAATTGTGGATATCTAAATCCTTAAATATTTAACTCCGGAGTATGCCACACTTTTCTTTGACTTTAGTCACTGTCCACGTTATCTTGGTGTACCATTTTCTTCACATTTCTTTCTTATCCAATATGTAAACTTCAAACACATACATGAAATAAAATCTGAGTCTTAACAATATATCCAATATGAGCTTCATGTTATATGATTCAAACACAGCAGAAAGGTACTAACACAAACATAAATAGGTGAAATTGCCTACAGTCAGGAAATATTCAGCCCTCAAAATCTCAGTGCTCTAAAAAAGCACAATAGAAAATGAATATTATAGCAAGTTATTTTCTAATATACTAGTCTTGGTTTTGTCAATTAACCTCCCTAAACACACAAAGACACAAACTCATACACACACAAACTACCCATTATATTTGCATTACATATAAATTTATAGTATACATAAATAAATACTATATTACATATATTATGTATCACATATAAATTATATTTCTATTTTTCTTTCTATAAATAAATACATATAATATGCATACACATAACCACTGACTTTGCAATAGTAGACAACAAAAAAGGAGGATTAGGCAAAATTATAATTTGAATTCAATTCTTGCAGCAAAAGAAAACAAGTTCATTACCTAAAGATAATGACTGAAGGCTAATTTAGATTAGTAGATATCTTAATTAAGGACTATATTTCTGGAAATTCTGAGAAAAAAGGACTGGGGATGGAGGGAGGCTTCTAAAAGGGAGGAACTCCTAACACAGTTCTTCATTTGCTAATTTTATATCATCTTAATGGGCAATGCATTCAACAATATTCTTGTAACAAGTAGGGAATCTTTCCTCCTTATCCTGTAGCACATTTCATTCTAAGCACTCTATTCACAAAATATTTCTAAATATTTTTCAAATCACTGAGGATCAAATTCCTTCCCCATCTCTGCAAGATTAAATTTGAGTGTTATTTTAAGACTCTTTCAATAGTCACATGCTTTTTAAAATTCCAAACCAATGTTTCTTTGGCATTTTGACTTTCTTCAAATCCTTTTATGCTTCTCATTTTGTTCCCAGCTTTATGCACAAGTAACCACATCCAAACCTCTTTTTTTAGGCATGGATTTCAGATCTGATTTATTTAGTTGCTTTTTTGTTGTTCCCTGGGTTCCCCTTAATTGAATCTAGGCTCTAGGACCTACCTAAAGCAGATGGATTAAGTGGGAAGGTAACATCCTTAATCTGAAGTTTACTTCAAGACCAAATCACAGTTTAGTCATTTTTGTTTTTATCCACATCTATTATTTTTGGAAGGAAAAAAAGCAGTTGGCTTTTAAAACCTTCCTTGAAAAGTCCAAAATTTATGAACTTTCTGTTTTTATTTCTGCTCACAAAGTGGCCAGTTATTTTCTGATCTCATCTCTCTTGTAACACACTGTCAAAGGAAGTCTCCAGGAGCCAATGAGTAGTATCACAGGCCAACAAAAAAGCTTATGTTGTTATTGTAGGTAACAATTTTACCCAAGATCTTATGACTGCATAAATTGGATTGCTACATTCCTAGTCACTAATATATACATGACCACTCAACACCCTCCCCCCATGGCACTTAAAGTTTTCTTTTTCTAACTGCTAAATAAATAATCATCAAGCCTTACAGATTAAAAACGGACATTATTTCTTAGTCAAGTGATACTCCAATACAAGCAGAGTTAGGAAATTTTTTTTTCTCAGTTATTCAGAAACTTGGATTTTGTCTCTATAATATCTCTATCAGTACCTTTTTTCAATACCTTCTTAAACTTTGGAGAGTAGAGCAGTTATATTTGTGTGTATATATGTGTGTGCATGTATGTGTGTGTGTGTGTGTGTGTGTGTGTGTGAGAGAGAGAGAGAGAGAGAGAGAAGGAGAGAGAGAAAGCTATTTGAATTCTCACTCTTCAATCTACATTAGGAAAATAATCATATGGCTCTATTCAGATGCTAGTTCCTACAAAATATCATCTAACCACGTGCTGTGGGAGAGAAGAATAAATTATTGGTGAACACCAGTATAGTTTTTTTCATGTTTCTACCATATTGAGTTGGATATTGGGTTGAAATGAGTCCACTCAAAAAGATCTGTTGAAGTTCTCTCAGCACTTCAGAGTGTGACCTTATTTGGAAATTACGGGTTTTTGCCGAAGTAATTACCTAAGGTAATTTGAGGTCCTGCTGAAATGTCAGTTACATAACTGTTTCAAGCAAAAATAGTAAAACAGACCAAAATGTTTTAACTCATATATGTAGAAGTAAACATGTAACAACAGCGCTAATGGCAGGACAGGAGAAATCAAATGATGCTGTGCTAAAATTCTTTCATTATATGTTAAGTGGTATAATATCCTTGTCTATGATTAGAAGTTAAAGATATATACTATAACCCCTAATGCAAACTCCGGAAAAGCAAAATAAGTTCTAAAACTGTTAGTCAATATAGCAGATAAAATTGTAATCTTCAAAAAAATAATTTGTCATAGAAAAAATTTTTAAATAGTGTGACACGTAGAAAATAGAAAATGGTAGATTTAAGTTCAAGTATTCCTTTAACCACATTAAAAGTACATGGTTTAGGTGCCTCCCCGGTGGCGCAGCGATTGAGCGCTGGGTTGTGAAGCTGTCCGCAGCCTCTGCAGCGCCGGTTTGATCCCCAGCGGCCTGGCGAGGGTCCCAGATGGTGCACAGACCTCTCTTGCTGTGCCCGCTGCTCCCCTCAGCAGTGTACTTCGTCTCTCTGCCTGTTCTACTCTCCGCTCTGGCTCTGGTGAATTCTCTCACCCTCCCGCCCCTCTGACTGTACCCAGTGCTTGTATAAATAAGTAAATAAATCTTTAAAAAATAAATAAATAAAAATCAATACTATGTATTTAAAAAAAAAAAAGTAAATGGTTTAACAACAAAATAAAACAAGAACAGACAACAATAAACCAGAGACATCCTGCAGGGGAGGAGGAGGGAGAGGGATCAGAGGGAGGGAGGGAGGAACACAGGGGACTGAGGTGATGGTGCATGGGTGCATTGGTGCAGGAAACTCTATGGGAACTAACACCTGGGGTGAGGGCGGGAGCAAACATTGTTTAAAAATGAACAATGATGTAAAAATATGTAAATTAAAAAAATTAAAAAAAAAAGTAAATGGTTTAAAATTATCAGTTAAAAATCAGTAGCTGTTTGGGGGCCTCCCCTGGTGGCGCAGCGGTTGAGCGCTGGGTTGCGAGGCTGCCTGCAGCCTCTGCAGCGCCAGTTCGATCCCCAGCCACCGGAGAGGGTCCCACAAAAAAAAAAAAAAAAAAAAAAAAAAATCAGTAGCTGTCCAATAAAGCAAGCGCTGACTACAAGAAAATTTCATTAAACATTAAACATGAAAGTAAGCAGAAAAGAAAAGTAAATGACAAAGATCAGAGCAGAGCTAAATGAAACAGGAAATAGTAAAACTAGAGAAAATGGCTATCTTCTTAGAGATCAATAAAGTTAATAAACTCTAACCACACCGATTATGTCAAAAAGAGACAATAATTACCAGTATCAGGAATGAGAGACTTAACATTACCATTGGTTCTAAATATGTTAGTGAAATTTAGGTGGTGACTGCCAGCTTTCTCCTACTGTAAACTTATTATTTTCCTTCTCCATACTCTGTGGGAAGAGAGCCATTACATTATGGACACTTTTAAAAAATGAACCATTGTTTGCATATAGTTTCACACATCATCAAATATATTACCTTTTGTACTCTCGGCTTCAGTCATGAGTGGCTGACTGCTACTCAGGGAATGGTGGGCAGGTACTGATATGTTTTAAGGTGTCCGGGAATTATGAATAGATGACAAATTTTTAATGTTGGCAAATATACTCTACTATATTTACATTCCTCCACTTTAACACTACTCATGCATCCTTATGTTACAAATAGCTTCTATTAAGTTTAATGAGCATGCCTCAAAAAATGTGGAACTTATCATGTTAAAAATACCACTTAGTCTGTCCTAAATATGATACCTTGATCTTAAAACTTTTATGTTTGAATGAGTATGAAGAATTGAAATCTCCCAATTTAAAGATTATACAACATCTCTTGAATAAGAGCACCTTTGTTATCGAATGCATTTTCAAAAACCTACTCTTTTGATGGTGAAATTATAATTGGATTTAATTTCACTGGATAGATGCCAAACTCAGAAAATGATGGGGGAAATGACTGACAAACCATTCTCTTGCTTTTGTAAAACACAAACATTTAATCACACAGTTTGTGATACCTAGCTAAAGACATATTTCATTTTCTTCATTCTTATTTATTCTGCTTTGAGGATTATCTTTCACCTTGACAACTGAGTTGAATTTCTGTGTTTGATGTGGTAATCTCAAGTGAGCAAAACCTTTTTGGGAGAATTTTATGGATTTAAATTCCTTCCTGAGTCCACCCTTCATTATTTCTCCCTTCAGAGACTAACAACAATGATGTCTTCCCACCAAAATATCAAAATGAGATGTCTAACTTTTTAAACAAAATCAGAGGAGGGTTCAGGTATCTCTAGAATTGAAAATGGACATACACATATAAACTGCTTGTTTCAGCATTCTATCTCTAAGACAATTTCTGCAAGTCCTTTTGTAGACATAACTCCAATAAGAATTTATTATAGCCCCATGTATTATAGCTAATGTGATTGAGTACTTCAAAGTTAAAATAACTTGTTACCTGTAGGTCAAAAGACACAATTTAGTCAACATTACCTAGCAGTGTGGACTGGTGAGAGAGTTGCTATCACTTATGAAAAATACAGAAGTTACATTTTTTCCTTACACTGGAAAGTAAAGATAGTTTGTTAAATTTCAGTCCTTCCATAAAAGCTATTTTTGGAATATGAAAAGTCACGTTGTTGTAGTTTATATTTTTCTTATCTCTGGTCACTTCAAGAGATTTTTTTTCTTAGATTTTCACTTCATTTTAACTTTTAAGTACATGATTACATTCCTTCACATGAATATTTCTCCAAAATTATACCTAACTATACCATATATTATCTCTTTATAGCATCCAGATATGCAAAAAATGTATTAGAGTAATATTTCTATAGGCATTCTATGTTGAGTGAGATGTTTCCAATATTTCACTTTATAATATAATGTTTGCTATTCAGTAACTAATATCTTCCACCAAGTTTAGAGATTGTAGAATGGCTTAAAATTTCCTAATATTTGTGTTGATTGATTGGTTGTTTGGTTTTAGAAATTGATATTTACTATTGTTCTTTTTGGAAACATTGATGCTTATGTTAAAAGTACTGAGATCATTGAAATATATTTTAATAAGGTATTAAATAATTTTTTTTCTGAATTTTAGTATATACCTATTTGGTGACATACATTATTTTTATGTGTTATTTGTTTTTAAGTAATTTATTTAGAAATTTGCATCTATATTTTGTTTTTAACTGAGATATATTTTTTTATATAATGTACTATTCAGGTATTGGTACCAAGATAATTGTATTTTACCAATTCACTGGGAATTATTCCATCCTTTTCTGTGATGTGGAAGAGCTTAAATATCAAAATTAAGTATGATTGAAAACTGGGGGCCGGGGGCATGGTTGATTTCTTATGCCACTTCCTATTGCGAGCTAACCCAAACCTCCAGAGTTGAAGCAAGAATAAAAGAACAGGTTGTTCCAGCACAGGGAAGTGGATGCAAGGCACTAGGGGAAAGAATTTTCTTTTTTCCCAGTTCTTTCTATTTCTATGTAGCAATATCAGTCAAGGGGAGTGGAATTAATTACATCTGTATGATTTCCTAAGAACTCCTCCAGGACCAGGGTCAGAGAGAAGCAACAGCTCTACAGTAGTCCACACGTTCTCCAACACATATGCTGTCATGTGTACAAAACCTTAAATTCCTTATTCTTTTGACTCCAACTCTAGGTGACATCCTGTTTTCCTTTCCAGTTGATGTCTGGTGTACCCACGATTGCCCACAAACTTACCTACTTCTCTGCCCAAATTTTGATCATCTATCCATCTTTTGTTTTAACTTGTCATTATAATAAATGAATGGTTAGGTAGTACCAGGTTACTTCATTTGAAAATTGAATAGATTTTTTTTTGTTTCTTCCTTTTCCAAAGAAAAAACCTGACAACAATTAAACTGATTCTCTTTTGATCAGTTGGCATATGGAATAGTGGATGCAACTGTGCCTTTTGTTCTTTGTTTTCTTTGCATCTTGCTTTTTAAAGACTCTTTGTGGCTTTATTTTCTTCTACCCTTTCATCTTTTTTCACATATACATTGGAAGACTTTCAGTTCCTTGAAGCATTTGTACAACTAGACTATAGATATCTGAATTAGTCATATTTATTTAAATATCATCCAGGTGACTAAGATAATATGTAGAAAATACAAAATGACGACAATATTTTATATTTTAAATATTAATATGCACCATTACTAAATACACTTTTTATTTTACTTTCAGTGTTTCAGAGTTGACCTATGACTCCTTATTTTACATCAGTTTTTAACTATACCTTTGTTCTACTTGTTTTACTTTTGTGTATGGATTAAAAGCATTGATAAAATGTTAAGTGTATGTTTACATGAATTACATCATCAGGAAATGGATTAGGAAAGTGATTTCATGTTATTGCTTTTTTTTCATCAGCAATATTAACAGACAAACCTAATTTATGGAAGTAGATCAGTTTATTTTGACATTTTGATGGAATAACTTCTAATACTTTTGAGCCAGAAAAAGTCAGTGTTTAATAAATGTTCTCAGTGAGATGTTTTCCTGGAGTGGTTTCTCATTTCTAATTATTTATTGCCAACAATTTAAAATGCTTACATCCAAATAGATTCAGGACTTCACATCCATTCCCTTCATTTACAAGAGTACTATAGCTAAGGTTACAAAAGATAAAAGGTTTAATGTCTGTTTAAACATGTCATAGCACTTAAAATGATTATGTATTTGAAAAACCATTTGGATCTCATTAAGATGTGAAATAATTGAAGCAATGAAAATTGTAAAAAAAAAAATCCATTGGGCAAGTATATTCTTTCAAGTACATTTTAACTCCACCCATTTTGATAAAATTATATGTCCAAAATTCCATCTAAAATATTTGAAGCATGAAAGAGATAACATAGAAAAGCATATTTAAATCTCCTTATTTATGATTATAGCTCCTTTCCCAATCTCTCATTTTTATAATTATATTTGTTTTCTTTCCTTGCTTTCTTGAACTAGCTACTTTGTAGACGAAAACAAAAATGAATTTCTTATCAATGTAATTAATGTGCAGTGGTAGTCATGACAGGAGAAAAGAAAGATTACAACAAAAAAATAGGTAAGATTGAAATACATAAATCTCCTACAATGTAGGAACAATATTTATTTTCAAGTGTCCACAGAATAACTCCAAATACTAAATATGAATTAGTATATAAGTGCTAATAATTTTTAAAGAAACACAAAATAGTAACAATACAATTTCAATACAATTTCAAATAAACAAGAATATTTTCAAATTCCACTGACGGGTAAAAGAAAGATAAACCTGGAAATAACTCTGGAATATTTTAGAATTTGAAATAAAAAATATCTAAGTTGTAGATACAGCTTTCACCAAAAGGAAATATATGTGACTTATTGTTTTGTCTTGCATAATTTATCATTAAAAAAATAGACTAATTGCTACTACAATGATACAAAAACATTAAAAATAGAAAAGCAGATTGACACAATAAACAAAAAGCAAAAAACAATGAAGTATATAATATAAAAAAGATAAAATAATAATTATATCCAAGGTTTGTTTGGCTTTATTTATTTATTTATTTTGCAATGATCAGGTTTTTTCTTTCTTTTCTCTTTTTAAAGATTTATTTTATTCATGCATACATGAGCTGGGGTCTAGGCCAGAGGTGTGGTGGTGTGTGTGAGAAGATTCACCAGAGATAGTGAGAAGCAAAACAGGCAGATGGACTGAAATACACTATTGAGGGGAGTAGCGGGTGAGACAGGAGAGTTCTGCTGCGCCGAGTGGGTTAGCTCCCTGGCCAAGGATCTAACTGGTGCCACAGTGGCTGGCAATAGCTTCATAGTACTGAGACTTAACACCTTGTGCCACCAGGGAGATCCAGATCAGGTATTTTCTTAATCATATAAATTGATATGCATTTACATTAGTTTGGGGGGTATAACATAAAGACTTGCTATCTTCATACATGGTGAAATGATCACCACGATGAGAATAAAGTATGTCACCACACACAGTCACAGCTTTCTTTCTTTTTCTGATGAGAACTTATGATCTGCTCTTAGTAACTTTCAAATTTGCAAGGCAAATAAAATGACATAAATTAAAACAGTATGGTGGTTCCTTTGAATTAAAAAGAAATTACCATATGACTCAGCAGTTCTTGGCAAAGATTTGGTTTTATTTTAAGGTGAGAATACTATAAAATAAAATTAACAATTTTTGCCTAACTAGTACATGAAGAATGGTGTGCCAAAGAACTATCCACATATGATCATGCACAACAATATTAACTTTACACTCAGCAATACAATAGAATTTCTGGCACTAAACACCTTTCTCATTCAGAACTCAATCTTGTCTTTTCACTATAACTATAATGAAGTTCAGTGAGTTTAAAGACAAATAATATAAACTAGTTAGAGTGTAAACTTTAAGAGGTCCAGATTTTTATTTTGTCACTACATGGCACAGAATACATACATATGAATATGTAATTATTGAATGAATTAAGTTAAAAAGTCTGAAAATTCCCAGCGTCCCCCTCACTGCCAGAAAGATGTTGTCCATGCCTCAGTGTTCAGCTGCCTCGGTTTTATGCCAGCATATCATGCAATATCATTTACCTCAGATTTTTCTTTGGTTCCCCTACCTTCCATTAATGATGTAAAGCGGAAGGATATTGTCACATCCTGGCAGGATGTTGCACCCCATATTCTATACTGACAACTGGTTTTATATCAGCCAAAATGCCTTGCAATCACCGGGTTCTTTGTTTTCCAGCTAATTTATATTCTCTTCCTGGAGCAGAGGTAACATATTCAGGTCCCTCAACCGTGTTGTACACACAGGGATTCATGGGGCGTTACTTGGGCCCGTTTCCTAGAGAAGCAGCACAGCAGGGAAGAACCAAGACTTCTGGTGTTACTTCTGATAAAAAGAGCTATACTTAATAAATCCAAAGCTAGGCTCCATTTGAAAGCATTTCCTGGTACGCCCTAGCATTGAAACAAGACTTTTGCCATTTTGCTAATTTTTGAGTGGTACTTACTAATTTTATCTGCTACACACACACACACACACACACACACACATATTCCAAAAATGAAATTCTTCTCAAATCAAAATCTTGAGAGGAAGATTTGAATCTTTCATATATAGACAAAACAGTAAGGTAATTTTAAGTTATTCCTTACTTTAGCAACTATAGATCTACAGAAAAAACATTTTTTGACATGGAAACAAAATTTGTAGTTAGGCTTTTTAAAAACTTAGCAAATATTTATTTCAAATCTAATGGTCTGAAAAATAACCTGAGAAAATACACTATATGAAGGTTAACATACTAGAGAGGATAACCTAGGAGGATCCATTACAGGGGAAAGGCATTATCAGAATTCTCATTATCCCCCTAGAATGTGGCCCACTTTATAAAATGCATTTTAGCTAGACTAAACTTTACCCTAAAAGACATGGGTAGTCAGGGGAATTCATATCAGAGATAGGTAGTAAAAAATGCAGGTATTTCTATAGTCGTTTATTTTCTGAACACATAATGTCTGTACCTCGTAGTGAATGAAACTCTTAAAGCTGTACTTTAGTAAGTATCCACTTTTTCTTTCTCTGATAGTTTCAAATCACTTTTTTTTGGAAATTGAGAGTTTAAATTATACAATGATTTAATGTTTTTGATTCCTTTATTCAATGCGAAGTCTGTAACACATCTTTTATATTTCATTGACATGATTATCCTTTTAACAGCAAACAGTTCATGCTAAGATACTCTAGTGTTCCAAAATTTGCTATACTATCATTACATATTCCATTACAGTCATTCTTTAGTCAGCACACAGCTCATTTTCTGAAATTAAAACCCTCTAAAGACAAATGTAAACTCTGTAGCCCCTCTCTTTCTTCCTGTCTCCCTCTCCCTAATTTTTTTTCTTTACCTCTTTCTAAAGCTAGTTAGATTTTTAAAAAAATATTCTGAGTGTGTTAAAAAGTAGATCATTTTACATCACCAAGTAATTATTTCTAATGTGCCATTATATTTCAATGATTTTTATAAATATAGTTAGAAAACAACTGTTAAAACTCATATAAAATTCTATAATGTGGAAGAAATGAATGTGTAGTAATGACAACTTCATGTGTCCTTTCCATACCTCTGGAGGAATAATATATTTAAGGTAATGTCTTTCTACCACTTCTCCAAGTAGACAGAAGTAACTAGTCAAATAATAATTACTGCAGCATATTTGGGCTAGTAAATTGCCAGCTTCAGTGCACATTAGCATCAACTAGATGACTTGCTAAACACAGATTGCTGAGTTCCACCCCCAGAGTTTCTTTCAGTAAGTTTGGGATATTACTCAAGAATTTCTAATTTTGAAGCACTTTTACGTGATGCTAATGTTTTTGTTCCAGGTATCATGTTTTAGGAACCAGTGGTTTAGACTCTAGTCAAAGAAATCTATTATGTAATTTCTAGTGTTTATATATATAAATATATAGTAACTATTATAAATATGTAGTAAATATTATTTAAGGAAATAATGATTTATATGACAAGGATTTGATGACTTACTTCACATGCAAGGATAAATTCTGATCACTCAGGGATGGCAAGGTTGGTGAATAATTCAGGTTTATTACTTTTCATGTTCTATTCCATTGATAGTTGAGTTTTTTTTTTTTTAATCAACTGCTATGGACAAGAGTAGTGGGCAGATCCTTGTATAAGATTAATTACTGCACAGTCTGAAAGAGTTTGCATTAGTTTAATGCAAAATAAATGCAGCTGTATATTAAAGGTAATAACTTTTAATCAGTGTAGCAGAAGAATGTTTATATTCCTGGGATATTTAAATTAGTTTAGTTGCTGGAATAAGCAACTCAAATTAATTTAATGAATATTTTAATATAACATAGACATTTTTTAATATTCTTATTTTTTATATTATCAGTGACAGTATATCTTTCCAGGAAAAGATGAATTTTTAGTCATCAAAATTTTTTTAAATGTTTAGTTAAACTCTAAACATTTTAACATTTTGTCCTGAGTTCCTCTTGGCATGATATTTCTCTGTTGATTTGGTCCATCACATTTTTGTGGGCTGATGAACACTGTGTAAGTCTATGTGGATTCTTCCAATACACAGGCATTTAGCACTGGAAGCACACGAATCCAAGTATGTGTCCTTTGACTTTTATGATCTGTGAGTAATATATCGCTCAACTAGATTGCATATACAAACATGAAAAACAAAGGGTGGAAAATATACTAATATCATTATTGAGTGATGAAATACTCGGACACATGTGAGCTTAAATTATTTCTATCCATTTTAAGAATATGTTCCTTAGTCTATTTGTGAAAAAAAAAAAAAAGTTAGAAAGACTTTGCTTTTTAAAATTTTTGACAAATCAGTTTGTTGCTGAATGCTAATTTAATGGGTTTACTGGCAAGTTACAAAAAGCTTTAGAAATGGGCAATTGAGAAGTCAGCCAAAGACATGTTCAATAGCTAATCCCTCTTGTTTTTTCTAGTCAGGAAATAACAGTAGCATACAGTTTATTTGAAAAAAATTACCTGAAAGTATGATCTAGAAGTGGCATTTATCTAACCATACATATCTCATGAAAACATTTTATCTTAAATAGAAAGGGCATGAGGTAGAGAATATTCTAACTTTTCGTACAAGGGTTTCATAAATAATATTAATAAGCAATTATAAATCATTGATTTTATTTTTTCATTTAACTCTATGTATGAAAGGGAAAAAAAAGACAGTGTTTGCTAACTTTTTATTTTGGTCCTTGATAAAGAAGCAACCAACGGTTATTACTTATTTATTTATTTATTTGTTTTTTTTGTGGGACCCTCGCCAGTGGCCGGGGATCGAACTGGCGCTGCAGAGGCTGCGGGCAGCCTTGCAACCCAGCACTCAAACGCTGGGCCACCAGGGGAGGCCCTATTACTTTTGTTTTTATTGAAATATTAAGTAACTATTTTAAGAGAATTCTCAAGGCTTGAAGTGTATTTGAAACTGTATTTGGCAATGAAGAGGCCTCCACAATTGGCCATCATTTCCCAATCACTTAGTGAATTGGACCAATATGAGGTCCCATCCTGTCAGTAGGAAAAATGCTAAATATAGAGTCATTGAGGTGAAAAGGTGGGGGCAGGGAAAAGAGTAAAGCCACAAAAGAGTTTCTGTCAAGGAAAAAATGTTCAGACATATACTTATTAAAAATCAGGGCTTGATCTGATTCTCTTTCTTTCAGCAATGGCACGGAGGAAATCTTACTAATCTCAAGAAATATCCAACTGTAGGCCCACATTTTATGACATCCTGGCGTCAGTCAGTGTATTGGATACCTTAGTAATGCTCTCTGGTTATTTTTTCTCTTTGGACCAAATGTATAAACTGCCCTTTGTTTTCACACAGTCATTCCACTGTTTGGAACTTCTGGTAACACTAAAGTTCATTCCCTGGTGGTAATTGATACATCAGTCACACAAACCATTTTCTACAATATATACCTCAAGTATCACTATAGATCAAAACATAGAGTAAGTGAAAGGATAAATGTGACCGGTCTTCAGAAATGTAAAATTTACTCTCCTATAACCACCCACTTTCCAATTTCCTCTCAAAGCAGACTTTAAAGGGCCATTTTGAGACCACTTCTTTTTTTTAATCCCTCTCAAAAGCACGTAACTTGTTTTCCTTGTTGAATGGGAAGAATGGTTTTGCAGATTTTTCCCATAAGAAAATATAAGATAAAATAGAATGCTAAAAAAAGCATTTATCCAACAGCAACATCACTCTTCAGCAACACGCTGCTCACAAAACAAGTACTGATGGAAAATTTTGCATCTTTCAATAGAAATGATAAGCATAAAAGTATTTTTCATGCATGACACTGTTGAGTATATACTGAAAAAAACTCTGAATTTCCACTCCTGCCTTTTCTCGGGATAGTTCTGTGACCACCACACCAGTCAAAGCAAAAATCCATTGCTCTTCTTCCTTCTTGTGTTATTTTAACATATAGTTTCTCTGTTATTACTGACTTTCCTAATTTTATTAAATTTCATATATTAAAACATTTATTAATTCATAAATTATACAAGTAATTGACTGCTTCATGTGGATTGAATGGATATTTCTACTGATACAGTTATTTCCAACATTGAGATGGTGAAAAAATAGAACTGTCATTTTATGCTCATTTGATGAAGATTCTATGAGTAGTAGTAGGAGAAAATAAGCACATAAGATAGTTTGGATTGTGCAATGGGAAATTGAATTAACAGGGAACTTTCAATGAATTAATTTTGACAAAACAAATAATGAAAGAACAGAAAGAATATAGAGTGGAGGCCCCATTGAGGAGTGAAATAGATAAGAAAATCTATAGATAAGAAAAAATAGATAAAAATAGATAAGAAAATCTGCTATTATAGGTGAAATTTACTAACTTTTAACAATATTTGTATGATAATGTCATGTTACCTCCTTTTTTCAAAGTATTTAGCTAATATATACTAATTGCCCGGAATGTAAGGTATTTAGGAGGCAATATGTCTAGTTTTTAAGAGTATAAACTGTAGTACAGATTATGTGGCTCTATTATTTTAAAATTTGTGTCTTCATGCTTTTATTTCTTCATCTGTAATACTGGAGTAACAGTACCTATCTTATAGGATTATCTGTGAGGATGAAATAAACTCATGTTTATTAGAAGAATGTCTGGTACGTCAAAAAGCATCATATATCTGTGAAATATTATTTCCACTATTTTCCTTCACAGTCTTCAATTTAAAATATGAAACACTGGGCCTCCCCGATGGCGCAGTGGTTGAGCGCTGGGTTGCAAAGCTGCCCACAACCTCTGCAGCACCGGTTCGATTCCCAGCTGCTCCCCGGCCACCAGAGGAGGGTCCCACATGGTGCACAGACCTCTCCTGCCGCCTGCTGCTCCCCTCAGCAGTGTACTTTGGTCCTTCTGCCTGCTCTGCTCCCTGCTCTGGCTCTGGTGAATTCTCTCACCCTCCCGCACTTCTGACTGTACCCAGTGCTTGCATAAATAAACAAATAAATCTTTAAAAATAAATAAATAAATAAATAAATAAATAAAATATGAAACATTAATTGACAATAAGTTAGATTACTTGTAACTAGGAACACCTCAGAATATTTAAGGTACAGATACAATAATAACTACCACATACAAAGAAAGTAATTCTATTTAACACTGTCTAAATGTGTTACATGCTTCATTTAATTTTCATCTCAACTCTAGGTAGTTACTGTAATTATTCCCATTTTACATATAAGAAAACTGAGGGATCTTGAGATTAACTAATTTACAAAGGATAAATATCTAGAAAAAGGTTGAACTGCATTTTGAAATTAGTTGCCTTACTACTGTTATAGCTCTGAAAACACCATATAAGTTTTTATATTTCTGGTAATTCAAAGTAACTTAAAATATTAACAATAAATCTAGTTTCTCCAATATTCTGGATAAACAGAATTTTATTATGCAAACTTGCAGTGCATCATTAAATCTTCTAATAAACTTTAAAATCCTAAGCTTAATAACCCTGCCCAATAAATTGTGCTAACAAATTTGCCACAAGATGGCAAACTTCACTAAGAAGTGCTCATCCCTGTCAGGTGTAAAATCCAGTCATTAGGTTCTAGACAATAGAGCCAAGACAAAAAAAAAAGAAAAGAAAGAAAAAAATGAGTAGCATCCCATCCATGAGTGTTTTATACAAACAAAGATATTTAACATTCATTTAACCATTCTCTTTCTTGGCAGAAAACATGCAATAACATCATTCAGCTTGTGCATTAAAAGCTATGCCTCTTGTTACTCTTTATTAAAAGCAGTGTATTCTGTTTTATATAGTCAATATTCCACTCTCAAGATCAAAGCTCTAGATCTGACTTTGTGATGCTTTCACATGAAATATTTTGATTATATCGAGATTATATATCCCCTGGGAAAAACACTCTTTCAATGTACCTATCCATATGGGTGATTTGGATGGAAATAAACATTTGCATTTGGACTGTTCTGTAGCCTGTCAACATCACTTTGGCCCATCAACACTGTCAGGGCATTAGCAGGAGACTAAACACTGGGGCAAAAGACTTGATAAGTCAGACGGTCTAACTCTGAGCCTATGAAAACAGTCCTTTAAGGGCAGCTTCTGAGAGCCAGTCCCATAGAAAATAACTAAAAGTTTGATTTTTTTTTCTATTCAAAGTACAAAGATATTTAAAAGAGGTATGAGAACACTTTGAGACACATTACAAAGGACACCTTCAAAAAAATGAAAATATAACCGGTTTTTGAACTACACTTCTAGTAGGATCCCACGGCCTTCTTGTATGTGAAGAAGTTGGGCATGGGTAAGAAAGAGCTTCATGTTTAAGAAACAACTTCCCATGAGTGATAGAAACTGCTCAGAGAGCTGTCAGTTCCCTTTAAACCATATAGTACAATTCCCAGACAGCTACAGGATGGTCCCCCTATGAGTGGTGAGGTCAACGAAAATTCACGTGTGGCTCAAGCTTTCTAACTCAGAATCTCAAAGACTGATTCTGTAGAGCTCTCAGCTCTGGCCAGTTCTGGAGTGGAAAATGGATTTGAGAGATTAAACCTAAATCTCTTGTGTAAAAAGGCAAGGAACTAAGTTCAGGACTACTGTGCTGGCTGAGTGAACGCTCAAACCAAACCCTGCAGACCTAATAGTATCTCATTACTGACATCTAAAACTTAAAACCCTTTTTTATTTAACCCTTTGGGCAGGAAAAGGAAGTTTTAAGATGCAAAGCTTTTTTATATAAACTTCATTTAAATTTTGATCTGCTTAGATATATATACACAGGAGTTGGGCCATTTTCATGAAGTACTGTCACTGTGGTCCAGTAGAGCCTCACTTACACTCAGCTCTGTTAGAAGTTTGACAGATTTCATAAACAGGAACCAGGCTTCTACGGCTGGTGCATTTACATCCATATCATTTTTTAGGCCTGGTAGCAGCTGCCCAGGTCACACTTTTGAACTCTACTAGTGTGTGAGTTGTTAAAAAAGTAGGGGGTGAAGACTTTACAGAATGAGTTGGTCTGTAACTTGTGAAGCAGTAAATTAACTGGAGAGCTTAAAAATTTCTAATGATACTACAGAGTATTCCTGGATGAAGACTCAGGTCAATGGTGTCCACAGTCCCTGCTGTGTAAAGACTTCCCAGAGTAGCCAAAGATGTATTCTGATTTTTTTCTATTTTCAAATGTTCTATGATTAATAGGAAAAGCAGATGAGAAAATGAGTATCTAGGGTAGTTCCACCAAGAAAGACATGTGAGTCATGCCTGTTGAATAAGAAAGGAATTTAAATAAACTCCAGTTCTCTCAGAATTTATATCCAGTATTTGTTCCTTCTTTAACTATTGTTGATTTTTGATTTTTTTTAATGAAATAGCTTACTTATATAAGGGCATAGCAATTGAGATTTATATTTTAAAAAACTAGAAAGTGCAAGTTCAAGAATGGCAATACAAGAAATAGATCACTCTCTGTAAGTCAAGAAGAGATTTTCAGTCCATGTGTTTCCTATATTTCTCCTGAGCCCAGTTATACTCAGTGCTCCAGAACTACTGTTACTAAGTGTATTCGATTTCTATTTCTGTTATAACAAATTACCGCAAACTTGGCAATATGAGGCAACACACATTTACTATCTCATAGTATATTGGTCAGAAGTCCACCGGGATTGGCTGGTTTGACTGCACTGAGTATCACAAGGCTAAAATCAAGTTGTGTGCAGGCAAGTTCACATTCCTCTCTGGAAGCTCTAGGGGAGAATCCATATCCAGGAACATGAAAGTTGTTGGCAGATTCGGTTCCATATGGTATAGCACTGAAATCCCTCTTTTCTTGCTTCTGTCAGCTGAGGATTGCCCTTTGATCCTGGTGGCCTTTCTCTAGTCTCCCTCCTAACTTCTACATTCCCCAGCCTGCAAGGAAGAGTCAAATGCTTCTCAAGTCTCATCTATCTTAAAACTCTTGTTTGCTTGCTCCCTCTCTCTCTCTCTCTCTCTCACTGACTTTTGCCTTTCTCTTTCATTTTTAAGGATCCAATCAGTTGCACTGGGTAATCTCTCTACTTTAAAGTAAAGTGATAAGCATGGAATCTTAGAACCATCTGCAAAGGAACTTTTGCCATGCAACATGGTCACAGGCTCCAGTGACCAGCGCATGGACATTTCCAGGGGTCATTTTCTAGCTTCCACCCCAGATTATGTGCTATAGAGTATATCTTTATATTTTTTGAGCTCTAATTAGCTTTATTAAACAATTCATGAATTGGGAAGCAGCCTATGTAGATGCTGCTTATGAGCTACATCTTTTTTTTAATTGAGTTAACATTAATTTATAACACTGTATATGATTTAGGAGAATAAATATACCTTTCTACATATGTATGTCACCACACCACACCCACCACCAGAGCACCCTTAGTCTTCTACAATAGTCCATTGGGCCCCCTCCTCCTTTTGCTCCATCTAATAACCTTGATATTGATATATATATAAAACCGCATGTCATTCACAGGTATAGACTCACACCTTTTAAATATCTGTAATACAGTTGGATCCACTTGTATTTCATTGTAGGTTTCCTAGATATCCAACTTGGTTCTTAATCGTATACGCCAATGTTCAATATTTGGGTGCAAAGTTCTATGTGTTGTAACAAATGTTCAGAGTAATATATCCATCACATTATCACTTAGAACTGTTCCATCAGACCCCAATGTTTCCTCTTGCTGTCCTTGCATTTAATTTACTCTCAAATCTTGGCAATTGTGACTTCTTTTCTGTTATTAGATGTTTTTCTTTCATAAATTGTCATATAACATGCCTTTCACAATATGCAGTCTTTTCAATCAATTTATGTGGTTGAACACCAAGGATGATGATTATTGTACCACAGTTTTACTCTAAAAAAGAAACTGCCAAACCTTTGCTCACAATAATCCATTTCCACCAACTGGTTGCTACATATCCTTGTTAATACTTTGTATCATCTGTTTTGTTCAAGTTTTAGCCATTTCAGTAGTAGTGTAAAAGGTTAGTAGTATCTCACTGTGATTTTAATTTGCAGTTTGTTAATGACTATTTATATTGATCATTATTTCATGTTTCATTTGCCAACTTTGTAATGATGGTAGTTTCTACTTTGATCTTTTGCCCATTTTTTAAATTGGGTTTTAAATTGGGTTGTTTTCTTATGGTTGAATATTAAATATATGTATATATATAATAAATATCACCAGATATATTATTTCATATTCTTTCATTTTGTCACTTGGCATTTAGTCATTTAAGAGGGTATTTCAGAAAGTAGTTCTTTAAAAGTTGCAGTGATGAATTTAATGTAGTATCTTCACATGTTGATTTCTAATGGTACTTACCTGAAACTCACATGTTAGAGTGCAATGTTACTTCAATTAAAAAATAAATAAATAACAATTGAGTGGATTAGAAAGATGTGATATATGCACCATGTAATACTACTGAGCTATAAAAAATGATGAAATCTTGTCATCTGCAACAATATAAATAGAACTGGGTATAATTATGTTAAGTAAAATAACTCAGAAGAAGAAAAATACCAGGTAGTTTCACTTACTTATAGGATAAAAAAGAAAACAAGGGGATAGATAAAACTAAACTAAAACCAACCAGAAAAATCTGACTACAAACTGATAAAAAACAAAACAAAACTGAGGATGGGAGTGGCCAACAAGGTAAGGAGGAGGCACAATGGACTAGTGATGGAGGTTGGTGGGTAACATACATCATACAGAGATGTTAATCTATATCTTTGAAACATATACAATGTTGTACAGCAGTGCTAACTCAAAAAAAATACAATTAAAAATAAAATATGAGAAAAATATAAAGGCAAATTTATCATTTTTTTAAAAATTAAGGCTTTTAAAGATTTTAACTTTTTAGAATAGTTTAAGGTTCATAGCAAAGTTATGAGGAAGACAGAGATACTGCATATCCCCTACCCTCACACATAGAATGCCTCTGCCATTATTTTCATCCCCAACCAGAGAAGTATATTTGTTCCACTTAATCCTTCATTTACATATCATAATTACCCAAAATTATAGTTTACTTTATGGTTCACTCTTGGTATTGTACATCCTATGGACTTGGAAAACCATTTAAAGGTATGTGTACATCATTTTGGTATCTTCACCTAGAATATTTTCACTGCCCTAAAATTTCTATATTTTCCACCTACTGAGATGCTCCCTCAACCCCACTCCTACTCTGTCACACCTACCAAATGCTGATCTTTTTTTACTGTTTCTATAACTTGGTCTTTTCCAGAAAGTCATATAGTTATAATACAGCATGCAGACTTCTCAGACTGAGCTTTTATACTTTGTAATATGTATTTGTTTCCTATTTATTTTCATGGTTTATTAGCTCATTCCTTTTTAGCATTGAATAATATTCCATTATCAGTTTACTGACCTTACTAGTAAACAATTCAACTTCTCAGAACTAAGCAAGATGTAACATGCAGATTTTTCACTGTTGTTTCTGTTTTATAGATGTTCCGTTAGGTTAAGGAGGTTTCATTCTGTTTTCAGTTTGCTCAGGGTATTACTCATAAATTGGCATGGCATTTTATCAAATGGATTTTTCTGCATATATTAGATATCATATTTTTCTACTTTAATCTGTCAATGTGATGAAATATATTATTTACTTTACAAATATCAAGTTAAACTTGAATTCTTGGGATGAAATCCAGTCTGTTGTGTTGCTTAATCCTTTTCTTCAATTAATCCTTAATCTTATATAGCTGGATTCAATTTGTTCAGGATTTTTGTGTATATGTTCATGATGGGTCTATGGTTTTCTTATAATGGTGTCTGATTTTGGTATTAGAATATTGCTAGCTTCAAAAAGTGAGTTTGGAAGTGTTTGCTCATATCTTCTGGAAGCATTTGCATATAATTAGCAATATTTCTTCATTCAATGTTCAATAGAATTCATAGGTGAAATCTTCCAAAAGTTTTCTTGTAAAATTTTTAACAAAAATTCAATTTCTTTTTTTTTTTTAATTAATAAATTTTATTTTTATATTCCCCATACAATTGCAATCCCCCCATTCTGACCCCAATCCCTCCCCTCCCGCCCCCCACCCCCAAAAAGTGTCTCTGGTTCATAGTTTTTGTTGATTTTGATTTTCACTTTCTTATAGTTATTCATTTTCCTGGTCCCTTATTTAAGTTTTCTAGATCCCTGCTATGAGTGAGACCATCCGGTATTTTTCTTTTTCTTTTTGGCTTATTTCACTGAGCATGATCCCTTCCAGTGTCATCCATGTTGCTGCAAATTGCATGTGTTTATCTTTTTTGAATGCTGAGTAATATTCCATGGTATATATGTACCACATCTTCTTGATCCAGTCATCTATTTTTGGGCATTTGGGCTGTTTCCAAAGCTTAGCTATTGTAAACAGTGCTGCTATAAACATAGGGGTGCAGGTGTTCTTTGGAATTGATGTTTCTGTGTTATTTGGGTAAATACCTAGGAGTGGAATTGCTGGATCCTGTGGAAGCTCTATGTTTAGTAGGTCCAGAAATCTCCACACAGCTCTCCTGTGTGGTTGGACCAGTTTGCACTCCCACCAACAGTGCAGAAGAGTTCCTTTTTCTCCACAACCTCGCCAACATTTGTTGTTGCTAGTTTTTTTTAATATGTGCCATTCTCACTGGTGTAAGATGGTATCTCCTGGTAGTTTTGATTTGCATTTCCCTGATTGCAAGTGATGTTGAAAATTTTTTCATATGCCTGTTGGCCATTCGCATTTCCTCTTCAGAGAAGTTTCTTTTTAGTTCCTCTGTCCATTTTTTGACTGGATTATTTTCTTTGTTGTTGTTGAGTCTCATCAGCTCTTTGCAGATTTTTGTGATCAGTCCTTTATCATTAGTGTTGTGTGCAAAAATGTTCTCCCAGTTGGTGGGGTTTCTCTTTGTTTTTGTTATTGTCTCTTTTGCTGTGCAGAAGCTCTTTAATTTGATGTAGTCCCAGCTGTTGATCTTTGCCTTCACTATCACTGCTTTGGGTGATGTGTCTGTAAAGATGTCTTTGATATGCAAATCACGTAGTGTTTCGCCTATATTTCCTTCTATGTATTTTATGGTTTCAGGTCTTATGTCTAGTTCTTTAATCCATTTTGAGTTGATTTTTGTATATGGTGTGAGGTAGTGGTCAAGCTTCATTCTTTTGCATGTAGCGACCCAGTTTTCCCAGCACCATTTATTGAACAAACTTTCTTTGCTCCAATGCATAGTCTTTGCTCCTTTGTCAAAGATTACTTGACCATAAATCTGTGGGTTTATTTCTGGATTTTCTATTCGATTCCATTGGTCTGTATGTCTGTTCTTGTTCCAATACCATGCAGTTTTGATGATTATGGCTTTGTAGTAGAGTTTGAAGTCTGGGAGTGTGATGCCTCCATTCCCTTCTTTTTTTTTCAGGAGAGCTTTGGCTATTCGGGGTTTTTTGTGATTCCATATGAATTTCATCAATAATTGTTCTATTTCTTTGAAGAATGACATTGAAATTTTGATTGGAATAGCATTGAATCTGTATATTGCTTTTGGTAGGATGGCCATTTTAATAATGTTTATTCTCCCAATCCATGAGCAGGGGATGTCTTTCCATTTCTTTGTGTCTTCTTCTATTTCTTTTAACAGTGTTTTATAGTTTTCTTTTTATAGGTCCTTTACCTCTTTTGTTAGATTTATTCCCAAATATTTGATTTTTTTTTGTTTCAATAATAAAAGGGATGGTTTTTTTGATTTCTTCTTCTTCAGATTTATTGTTTGTATATAGGAAGGCTACTGACTTTTGCGTGTTGATTTTGTATCCTGCCACTTTACTGAACTGATTGATGAGTTGAATTAGTTTTTCTGTGGAGTTTTTGGGGTTCTCTATGTATATTATCATATCATCTGCAAAGAGTGATAGTTTGACTTCTTCTTTTCCTATTTGGATTCCTTGGATGTCTTTCTCTTGTCTTATTGCTCTGGCTAGGACTTCCAGTATTATATTGAAAAGCAGTGGTGAAAGTGGACATCCTTGTCTTGTTCCAGATCTTAATGGAATTGCTTTCAGCTTTTCACCATTGAGAATGATACTGGCTGTTGGCTTGTCATATACGGCCTTTATGATGTTGAGGTACGTTCCTTGTATCCCAAGAATTTCAAGGGCTTTTATCATGAATGGGTGTTGCACTTTGTTGAAAGCTTTCTCAGCATCTATTGATATTATCATATGGTTTTTATATTTCTTTTTGTTGATGTGTTGGATAACGTTGATTGATTTTCGGATGTTAAACCATCCTTGTGTCCCTGGAATGAATCCTACTTGGTCGTGGTGAATTACCTTATGGATACACTGTTGGATTCTGATAGCTAAAATTTTATTGAGGATTTATGCAGCAGTGTTCATTAGGGAGATTGGCCTATAGTTTTCTTTTTTTGTGTTGTCCTTGTTCGGTTTTGGTGTTAGTGTAATGTTGGCTTCGTAGAACGTGTTAGGTATTATACCTTCCTTCTCAATTTTTTGGAAGAGTTTGTGAAGGATAGGTACCAATTCGTCTCTGAATGTTTGGTAGAATTCATTTGTAAATCCATCAGGTCCTGGGCTTTTGTTTTTGGGGAGGTTTTTGATTACCATTTCAATTTCGCTAATTGTAATTGGTCTGTTTAGGTGTTCTATTTCTTCTTTATCTAGCTTTGGGTGATTGTAGAGTTGTAGGAATTTGTCCATCTCCTCTAGATTGTTAAACTTGTTTCCATATAACTGTTCATAGTAGCTACTGATTATTCTTTTGATTTCTGCTGTGTCCGTTGTGATTTCTCCTCTTTCATTTATTATCTGTTTGTCTGGGAAGGTCCATATTCTTTCTTCAAAGAGGAAGGAGTGCTTTGCGGGATAGAGTATTCTTGGTTGGCATCTGTTTTCTTGGAGTCTGTTGACTATGTCCCTCCACTCTCTCCTTGCCCATAGTGTTTCTTCAGAGAAGTCTGATGTCAGTCTGATTGGTTTCCCTTTGAATGTTACCTGTTTCTTCCCTCTTGTTAGTTTCATTATTTTTTCTTTGTCTTGGATCTTGGGAGCTTTACTATTATGTGTCTTGCTGTATTTTTCCTTTCGTCATGGAAGTTTGGTGTTCTTCTTGCTTCTTGTATATCAATTTTCAGATCCTTCTTAGCGTTTGGGAAGTTCTCTTCAATTATATCCATGAATATTTTCTCTGTTCCTACATCTCTCTCCTCTCCTTCTGGGATTCCTATAACTCTTATATTTCCTTTCCTCATGGAGTCAGATAGTTCCCGAAGTCTTTCTTCGGTCTTTTTCCTTCGTACTTCTCCTTCCTTTTCTGTTTTAGTTCTTTTTATTTCTGTGTCTTCAAGAGTACTTATTCGTTCTTCCATTTCATCTATTCTGCTTTCACTGCTTTTCCCAGAGTTCTTTAGCGTCTCCATTAATCTCCTGCATTTCTTTTACTTCCCTCTTTAGGGACTCAATTTCATTCTTCTGGTCATTAATTATTTTCCCCTTATCATTGTTTTCCTTTATGACTTCTGTCAGTTTTTTAATCACAGCAATTTTAAATTCTCTATCTGGAAGGCTCAGAAGTTCTTCCAAGTTACTGTCGTTGCAATCTGGTAGATGGTTTTCTTTTTGTGGTGTGCTATTTTGCTGAGGAGTTGCTGGGTTGCATGTTGTTTTTCTACTCCCTACTGCCTGTTTTCTAATTTGCCGTATTCCTTTTGACACTGTGTTGCTGGTACTGGCCGGCATCTTGGGCGACCTTCCCAGCTCACCACTGGCTCCTCTGGGGAACTTCTGCTGGGTTCACAAGTCTCCAGCAAAGACAGGTCCCTGCTCTGTCTCCTCGGTGAGCCTTCTGCTGGGTTCACACAGTCTCCAGCAAGAAGGGTCCCCGCTGCAAAATGCCAGTGCCGGCGACGCGCTCCCCTGCACGCCTGGTCTGCCCCAGCGGTGGGTGCTGCTCCCCTCTGGGCTGGAACTGCAGGCTAGAAGGCGCCCAGCATGGGCAAGCCTCCCAGCTTACCTCTGTCTCCTTGGTGAGCCTTCTGCTGGTGCACACAGTCTCCAGCAAGAAAGGTCCCTGCTGCAAAATGGCGATGCGGGAACGAGCTCCCCTGCACGCCCGGTCTGCCTCAGCGGTGGGTGCTGCTCCCCTCTGGGCTGGAACTGCAGGCTAGAAGGTGCCCGGTGTGGGCAAGCCTCCCAGCTTAACCTCTGTCTCCTCGGTGAGCCTTCTGCTGGGTTCACACAGTCTCCAGCAAGAAGGGTCCCTGCTGCAAAATGCCGGTGCCGGCGACGCGCTCCCCTGCACGCCAGGTCTGCCCCAGAGGTGGGTGCTGCTCCCCTCTGGGCTGGAACTGCAGGCTAGAAGGCGCCCAGCATGGGCAAGCCTCCCAGCTTACCTCTGTCTCCTTGGTGAGCCTTCTGCTGGTTCACACAGTCTCCAGCAAGAAAGATCCCTGGTGCAAAATGGCGATGCAGGAATGAGCTCCCCTCAATTTCTTTTTTTTTTTAACAACTGATGAGGGGATGCCTAGGCAGTGCCTCCAGCAGTGCTCAGGTGAGACCCCCTTTAGAGCATTTATTTATTTATATTGTCAGGGTCTTCCCTGTCCTTAAAGACCATCTCTTTCTTTTTTCTTTTCTTGCATCGTAGTTCATTTTTTTAGTTATTGGTGTCTCCCCTCAGGGGTGGTCCCCATGGTGCTCCCACCAAAATAGCCCCTGTGCCCCATCACCATAATCCCTTGTGCTCTTCCCTCCCCTCTGTTCACCCTCCTCCCTCCCCCTCCCCGCTGGGTGCCTCAGGTCCTGGTCAGCCTGCTAGGGTTGTCTTTTTCTCTACCTTTTGTTCAGTTTCTCTATTTTTCACATGTAAGTGAAACCACCTGATATTTATCTTTCTCCTGCCTTATTGTGGCTAGCATCATCCCTTGCAGCTCCATCTATATCGCCACCAGTGGCATGAATGTGTCTTTTTTGATTGCTGAGCAATATTCCATGGTGTAACTGTACCACAACATTTTGATCCATTCATCTTTTTTCTGGCATTTGAGTTGTTTCCATGTCACGGCTATTATAAATAGGGCTGCAATGAACACAGCAGTTCAGATTTCCTGGGGTTTTTTTTGTCCCTTTGGTGGATTCCTAGGAGTGGAATGCCAGATCATGTGTAGACCCATTTTCAGTGTTCTGAGGACCCTCCACACAGCTGCCCATAGTGGCTAGACCAGTTTGCACGCCCACCGCAAAAATTCAATTTCTTAATAGACAAATGACCAACAAGGTTATCTATTTTTGTGTGTGTTTGATTTTCATTATTCTTTGTCTTTTAAGGACTTGATTCATTAAGTTGCTGAACTTATTAATATAGAATAGGAAGATACCCTTATTTTCTTTCAAATTTTGTGGGTAACATACACCTGAAGGGTGTGACCTTATACTTCTAAATCATATACATACCTATAATTCACATACAGTGTTGTAAATCAATATTACTTCAATTAAAAAATTAAATCCATCTTATGGGGTCTTTCACAAGGTGTTCTCGCTTCATTTCTAATCAGGAAATTCTGTTTTCTTTTCTTTTTTTTTTTTTTTTTTGCCAGACTGAATAGAACTTATCAGTTTTCTTAACCTTCTAACACCCAGACTTTGGGTTCATTGATTTATTCTACTTCTTTCTATTTTCTTTATTTTTTTAAAGATTTATTTTTTTATTTATTTATGCATATAAGAACTTGGGTGTAAGCCAGAGGTGTGTGTGTTGGGGGTGAGACAGAGACAGAGTAGAAAGCAGAACAGGCAGATCTGCTGAAATACACTGCTGAGAGGAGCAATTGGTGAGGCAGGAGAGGTCTGTTGCACCATGTGGGTTAACTCCCTGTCCTGGGATCAAACTTATGCCATGGTGGCTGGTGACATCTTGATAGTGCTAAGACTTTAACCCCTGTGCCACCAGGGAGGCCCTGCTTTCTATTTTCAATTACTTTATTTTTGCTCAAATCTTGATGATTTTTTTCCTTTGGGATACTTTCAGGCATATTTGCAATTTTTTTTGCTACTTCCTTAAGATGGAAAATTAGATCACTGATGTGAAATATTTCTTTCCAAATATAAACATTTTATGTTATATTTTATTGTAATCAGTGCTTTAGTTGTAAACCACACATTTGGTCTCTTGTGTTTTACTTTTTATTCAGTTCAAGACAATTTTACACTCTCCTCAAAACTTTACTTTGACACTTGGTTTATTAAGAAATGTGTTTGGATGGCGCTGGAAGGGATCATGCTCAGCGAAATAAGCCAAAAAGAAAAAGAAAAATACCGGATGGTCTCACTCATAGCAGGAATCTAGAATACTTAAATAAGGGACCAGGAAAATGAATAACTATAAGAAAGTGAAAATCAAAATCAACAAAAACTATGAACCAGAGACACTTTTTGGGGGGTGGGGGCGGGAGGGGAGGGATTGGGGTCAGAATGGGGGGATTGCAATTGTATGGGGAATATAAAAATAAAATTTATTAATTAAAAAAAAAAAAAAAAAAGAAATGTGTTTGGGGCTTCCACAGTGGCGCAGCAGTTGAGCGCTGGGCTGTGAAGCTAGCCGCAGCCTCTGCAGCATCAGTTTTATCCCCAGCCAAGGGCAAGGGTCCCACATGTCGCGCAGACCTCTCCTGCCCGCTGCTTCCCTCATCAGTGCACTTTGGCCCTTCTGCCTGTTCTGCTCCCCACTCTGGCTCTGGTGAATTCTCTCACCCTCCTGTGCTTCTGACTGTACCCAGTGCTTGATTTATAAATAAATCTTTAAAAAATAAAATAAAATAATAATAAAAAGAAATGTATACTATTTTTTTGCCTCATGTAAGTACATAAAGATTTAAAATTACATTTGGAGAAATGATCCTTTCATTTCTCCATGTACTATCCTTGCTTATGCCTGATAATTCTCCTCTATCTGATGTTTATATTATCTAAGATTAATATATCTATTGCCTCTTTCTTTTCATTTGTTTATATGAGACATCATCATCATGCCTTTTACATTTAATCTTCACTGTTTTTAAAGTTACTATGTTTATTATGGTAGTATATTTATATTTAAACTGGGTTTCTTATAGACACCTATATATTTAATTTTTATTGCTTTTATATATCTAATATGGCAATCTATGTCCTTCAATTTGTATATTTATAACATTAATATTTAAGGTGATTGTTTTTGGTTTAATTTTGTGTTTTGTTTATCCCCTCCTTTTCTCCTGCGTTTTCTGATGTAGGCATTTTTATGACTTATTATTCATACTATTAAAAAAATACACTGGTTGGTTGGTTTTATCTTGGTTTTAATAAATATATATATATTTTATTGCTCACTTTCAAATAATATTATAACATCTCATGTGTAATATAAGGCTTGGCAACCCTATTTCTCTCCTAAGTCTATGTGATATTTTTGTCATGTAAATGCAAGCTATTAATATATAACTATAAATGCTATTAATATATAACACATTCATTTGTTTCAGTTATCTTTTATAATTTTTTAAAAATGAAATAAATTTTGTTTTACCTTAATTTATTCCATTTCCACTCCTCTGCATTCTTTGTGAAGATGTAAGTTTCTTACAACATTGTTTTTTCTGCCTGAAAAACATTTAAAATTGATTTTTATTTTATTTTTTTTAAAGATTTATTTTTATTTATTTATACAAGCACTGGATACAGTCAGAAGTGCGGGAGGATAAGAGAATTCACCAGAGCCAGAGCAGGGAGCAGAGCAGGCAGAAGGACCGAAGTACACTGCTGAGGGGAGCAGCGGGCAACAGTAGAGGTCTGCGCACCATGTGGGATGCAACTCCAGTGGCCGGAGAGCAGCCGGGGATCGAAGAGGTCTGCGCACCATGTGGGACCCAACTCCAATGGCTGGGGAGCAGCCGGGGATCGAACTGGTGCTGCAGAGGCTGCGGGCAGCTTCGCAACCCAGCGCTCAACCGCTGCGCCACCGGGGAGGCCCTAAAATTGATTTTTAGATTAGATCAGCTGGCAATGGAGATCTTCAGGCTTTTTGTCCTTTTCCAAAAGAGTTTAACATTTCAGATGGATATTTTAATAATGTATAGAATTCTAGGTTGATTCCTATTTCCTTAGTATTTCAGCAACTGAAGTGGTTCTTTATTACATTTTGTTTATCTGGGTTTTTATAGAGGCCAGTAGTAATTTTTATCCTTGTTTCTGTTTAAGTAACATGTGTTTTATTCTCTGAGCTCTTTCAGTATTTTTAACTGATTTTTTTTTACGGCAGTGTCAATATAATAAGATATGCCTGAGTGTGTGAGTGTGTGTGTTTTAATTTATTCTACTTCATGTTCCCTGGGATTCTTTGGTGTCTGGTTTGATATCTGTCATGAGTTTCAGAAGATTCTTGGGCAATATTTCTTAAAATGCTTTATCTGCCTCATTTTTCTTTCCTAGAATTCTAATTATGCATACACAAAACTGATATTTTCTCACTGTCCCTAGACTCTCTCTCTGTTTTTTTTTTTTTTTTAATTATTGTTTCTTTTCCTTATGTTCTTTTTTAAGCTCTGTGTTTCATTGTGGGTGGTTTTAGCAACTCTTTCCTTAACTGTGTAAGTGAACCAGCTACAATCATTATTTTTCTCCTTTGTTTTTTGTATGTTACTATACCAGAAAAAAAAATTTCTCCATTTTTTTTGTTGTTGTTGAATGAAATGAACCTGGTACAACCATTATTTTTCTCCATTTGGTTGGAAATGTATATTTTCCTATAGTGTCCATCTCTCTGAAAAATTTATCAACCTGCCCTTACATTTTTTTTTCATATTGGATTGTTCAATATCTTAATCAAGTTTTTTAAAATTTCTTGTTATGTATCTAAATCTGGTCTATTTATTGCTTCATTTCATTTTTGTTTTTTCTTGCCTTATCATTTGTCACATTTATTGAAAATTGACACTTTTTTATGAAGAATAGTTACTGAGGTGAATATGCTTTATTCTTAGAGAAACATACAAAACTACAGTGTGTGACTTTATGTGTTTCTAATAGGGAGCTGGGCTGGATTTGAGGTTTGCTGGTATGGTCACACTCAGTCACACACATATAGGCTACACATACCATAAAGGCCACAAAGACCTCTTGTGATGCCTGGTATTTATCACATATCCTTCAGCACAATTACGTGAAGTACTGCTACTCCACATTGGCTGTGGGTCATTCTTTGGACTGCAGTTGAGGAATAATACACACGGCTAACCTCTAGACTGTATTTCTACTGTTATTTGCATGGTACTTTTTACCCAGGGAGTATGAAGAACACCAGATAACTTCCAACTGATCAGTCAGCACTAAAATTTTAGAAAACAGGTTTATTTCCAACAACTACTTTATTTTTTTTTAAATTATTCATTTATGCATACAAGAACTGGGGTACAGGCCAGAGGTGCAGGGGGTGAGAAGATTCACCAGAGACAGAGTGAAGGAACAGCACAGGTGGATCTACTGAAATGCATTGCTGAGGGGAGCAACGGATGAGACAGCAGAAGTCTGCTGAGCCATTGGGCACCTCCCTGGCCAGCCGGGGATTGAACTCATGCTGCAGAGGCTGTGAATAGCTTCACAGTGCTGTGCTTAACCCCTTGCGCCACCCGGGAGGCCCTCCAACAACTACTTTAGATTGAGAAGCCCTTCATTTCATGGTACCCTTTTGGTAGAAAGAAATAATCTGAGTTTTATCTTCTTTAACGATTTGTTGTTAATAATTATAACTTTCTTCTCCTTCAGAGTGATAAAAAAATGTGTGATATGGATACCCATATTTCTGTTTGATGCACACACACATCTGCTCACAAACACATGTACATGAACAGTCACTGGAATCAGGAATTTAGATTTTATGCCAAGATTAAACACACTAGAGCCATCTGTCATCTGTGAAATGTAATATATGAAAATGCATGTTGTCATATTTACTGAATAAAAAGTGTTCTGGCACCTAATCAATTGCATAATGTAAACAGCACATTTTGGATGATTAAATGAAGTTATTCTTATTAACTTATTTGGGATTTCCAAAGAAATTATACTTTGATTATTACATTCTTAATCACATCTATCTACTGCAGAAAGGACCAAATAGATTGTTAGTCCTACAGTGTATTAAGGCTTTATATCATTATTAAATTTTTGAAGAAACAGAAATATTAATAACCATAAAGTATTTCAAATATATCAATCACACAGTCAATCTTCAAATATATACACTATATTGAATAACTTGTTTTATCCCCTATGTTTTTAAACTGTTACACTATTTACAGTCCAAATGACAAAGCAACATCCAAAGTTGAGAAATGTATTATAAAGTTTATGAAGTTAAAAAATTCAAAGTGTATTTGTCATAACTTTTTATTAATTAATCTGTCATAACTTGAACATTTCATTTCTGAAAATAATACACGATGCAAATCAATGACTAGTGTTGAAATTAGAAAACAGGAATACCATGCAAATTTGATTGTTATTTTACTGATTTGAAGTCTTATATTTCTTCCTGGAAGTATTTTTATGGACTTGATTACTATTTCTTTAAAGGCTAACTAATAACATTAGAGTAAGTATGAGAAATATTAAAATGCTTTAATTAAATCTTAAAACTGATGCTTATAATTATTAGATTTAACTGGTTAAATGAATTTCCTTTTTTATTCTTTATAATGTTTTTTAATGAACTGATGGAAAATTCCAACTTTTAAATCTCACTACTCCCACCCATGTAATAACTGAACTCATGCTGTCATTACGAGTCCACAATTTAATAGCAAACACAACTTATTAATGACCTAAGTTTTCTCACTGTATCAACTGTGAAGCAATTTTACTAGGGTGTAGTGGCAGAAATTGCTACTTGTCTCTCCCACATATGTGTCACCACTAATAAAATTCCTATTTGTGGGTTAGTGGCAAATTTTCCAGTGTAAGACTCCATGGTCCGGCCTCTTTCACAAAAAAGGGTGCCAAGAAGTCCTTGAATGAGGTTTGAGGGAAAGCACTTTAAAAACTTCTGAGTCAGTTGGGAGGCATCGTTTATTGTTCTTGTTCCATCCTAATCCCTGCTGTCTAAAACATGGATGGATGGGGCTGTGGCAGCATCTACAGGCCATGATGAAAAGGCTAAGAGAAGCACAAAGGCTCGGCCCTAATATGCTGAACTACTGAAATAATGTCAACAACTGCCGATTTCTAGATTTCTTGTTACACAAGAAAAATAAACCCTTTTATGTGTAGACCTCTGTAATCAGGTCTCTGATAACAGCAGCCAAATGCAATTTGTCTCTAACTCTGATAGCCAGACATGACAAACACACTTCCTCTGCGTATTACCTGATTTTTAAGACTATGAACAAATCCTGTGACCCAAGTCAAATGTTAAAGTATCTTATTTGTTACTTTTATTTTTATTGCTTGCATGCCATGTGCAAAGCAATCATCTCTTTAATATGTGTGGCTTATATTTTCTCTTCTTCAATTTAGTCATGATAACCTGTGTATAATGTGTAAGACCTAATAAAAATCTTTCTTCCTAGATCCATTTCCTATTATCAGCGTCACATACTTCTTTGCTAGCTGGACGGGGGTAAAAGTATTCTGCACATATAAAATTGTACTGAGGGTATACATAATCAAAAGTTGATGTTGCTACTGTAGACAAAGAGTTTGAGGAAAATATGCATTATTTCAAATCTATCAAGCAGACCTATATGTTAATAGCAACTTTAGAGGAAATCACTGATAATGGTATATATTTGTTAAGTGGGAAAATCCTTTTTATATTTTAATAAGATAACTCAGCATATTTAATAACAACAGATATAGCATACTATTCTACAGAGAATTGTGCATCATTTCTGCCTTTATTATTAATTCCTTGCAAAAGTAAGTTAGGAACATAAGAGATACACTGACTTCTTTATTAAAGCTTAGCTCAAATCACCATATGATAGTAAATATTTATAGGCATATGTCTTTATAGCATAGATATGCTAGACTTTGTAAAGAACAGAAATGCTCAACATTAAATATTAATTTTTGAGGATCTATAATTGGATGAAAAGCTCTATTTCTTGCATTAGAAAACAATTATATATGTTTCATTCCTTGACAAGCTTTCAAATTTTGAAAGAAATACTGTAATGGTGGTTTTGACAACTTGAAACAGAAACGTAAAAATCTCAGAGACAGTTTGAAGTCAATATTTATCACTTAAGATATTTTGAACATAATATGAACTATTTATGAGATAAGAATGAACAATGTGGTGCCTAAAACTTCCTAGGTGCTGAAACAAGCTGGGGTACTATCAGTTTCTTGATAATAACTAGGAGCATGGACAAGCTTGCTTTCTCACTTCACAGAGCTACTATTAGTTTCAGATTAGAGAATATATTTAAGAAAGTTAGTATTGTGGCTAGCACTTACTAAATTCTGAATCTACATTAATTATTTTTTTTTAAAGATTTATTTATTTATTTTATACAAGAACCGGGGCACAGACCGGATGCGTGGGAGGGTGAGAGGATTCACCAGAGACAGAGCGGGGAACAGAACAGGCAGATCTACTGAAATACACTGCTGAGGGGAGCAGCGGGTGCAACAGGAGAGGTCTACTGTGCCATGTGGGACCCTCTCTAGCCAGCCGGGATGGAACTGGTGCTGCAGAGGCTGCAAACAGCTTCACAGTGCAGTGCTCAACCACCTGCGCCACCAGGAAGGCACCACATTATTTTTAATTATCAACAAAAATATTATAGAACTGTAAATGAGTTGATACATTCATAATTCACTTTCAAGTATACTGCTTTGACTACATAAGTCTGAGATAGAAAGGAAAACTTTTCTCACCCACTAAATTTATGGAGAATAAAACAGGAACAGTGTAATTTTACTATTGTTTGATTACACACAGATTATCTAATTCTAGAAACTACAATCTCTTGATTTCTCAACATTGTCTTCACAATAGTCCCTTAATACTCTGCCAAATTTATGTCTCTTCTCATCCATCTTCTGAATCTCATGATCGAGAAAGCTATGCAGTATTGTTTGGGGAGTTTCATGTGGCAAACTTGCCCCAAAGTTCATTATCTAATATGTTTCCCTGTGATCAGCTCCCACATGGGTGCTGGTTTCTGATGCCCTCAGTGAAAGCTGGTTCATTCCTTCTTCGGAATTGTTAAAAAAAAAATTCTGCTTACAAAAATATATTGGCATCACATTTTTATTCAACTTTTCCTTACTTTCCTCATCTCTGAAAGTTGAGTATTTTGAAAAAAGAGGAAGAACAAAAGAGCTGCTTACATCTTTTATAATGTAAATCAGACATCCAGCAGTCTCTTCATTTTTTTTTTTTTTAAGATTTATTTATTTATTTATACAAGAACCAGATTACAGGCCAGATGTGCGGGAAGGTGAGAGGACTCACCAGAGACAGAGCTGGGAACAGAACAGGCAGACTGATGAAATACACTGCTGGGGGAGCAGCGGGAAGGACAGGAGAGGTCTGCCGTGCCATGTGGGACTCTCGCTGGCCGGCAGGGATCTAATTGGCACTGCAGAGGCTGTGGACAGCTTCATAGCACTGTGTTCAACCACCTGCGCCACCAGGAGAGGCTCCTAGCAGTCTCTTTAAAGGTCTGCAAAGTCCTTTATTATTTATACTAAGCAAAAGCATGTCTCTTAATCTCATTGGGCAGACAGCTACATGGGAAAAATGCCTTAACATTTGATCTGAAAATTTAAAAATGAATCTGTAAAAGCAGAACAATCTAGTTAAAAATGGTCAACATTGCGTTTATATATTTGCCTTTTGTTCTGTGTGAAATCTTTGAAATTTTACAAAATAGATGTCTTTTGTCTCAAGTATTACCTGTCATGTAGAAAGTTAAAGTGGTTTTACTGTAAAGTAAAATCAGCATAGATGTCAGTTGAATGCAATATGAGCTTTTATTTTATTCAGAAAAATTACTCAAACTCTGTCTATATATATATATAGTTAATATTAAACTTTTATAGACAGGTAAAGAATAAATCATGGAGTCACCTTTCACTGTAAAAAATACACTAATTTTTAAAACTATTAACCAAATCAGAATATTTTAGACTGGAAGATCTGTGATGATCTACACATATATCTACAGTATAATTTAGGATACTGACTCCCTAAAATAAGTAATCTACACAATGCCACTATTTCAAAATTGAATTGATTTTCTTTGTTGATAATTGTACTGCACAATACTTAAGAAAAGTCCTGTTTTTATAAGTCAATTATTTTCCTTATGGTTACAGAGATGAAATAATATATATGCATGATGCATTTCATTTTTCACTGTAACAGGTTTATCCATATGTACACACAGTTAATCAGGAAATGAATCTAAACTAGTGGCCACAACCACCACAGCCAATATCTTTTAGCAAAACTTTATACAAACTTGATGAAAACTTTTCAAATAATACATAGATCCTTTCCTTTGGACAAAGTTTCCTTCTTTCTAACCTATTTTTCTACTTTCTGACTTTTTTTTAATTTTTTAATTTTATTATTATTATTATTTTTTATTTTCTTTTTTTCCCTAACCCGAACACTAACCCTAACCCTAACCTATTTTTTTTTAAAGATTTATTTATTTATTTATACAAGCACTGGGTACAGTCAGAAGCACAGTGAGAGAATTCACCAGAGCCAGAGCGGGGAGCAGAGCAGGCAGAAGGACCGAGGTACACTGCTCAGGGGAGCAGTGGGCGGCAGGAGAGGTCTGTGTGCCATGTGGGACCCTCCTCTGGTGGCCAGGGAGCAGCCGGGGATCGAACCAGCACTGCAGAGGCTGCAGGCAGCTTTGCAACCCAGTGCTCAACTGCTGCACCACCAGGGAGGGCCCCCTGACTCATTTTTAAATAATTTAACTTTGAAACTTATGTTACTTAACAAAGTATCTTTAAAGCAAAATAAAATCAAAGCAAAAGTGAAAGCTTTCAAATGAAAGGAAAACATTTGTAATATGGCAAGATAGTCTTAAACTTAAATAATTATGAGGTATATTCATCAGCAAGTCCTCAAAATCCCTCTTTAAACAACATTGACTATAACCACACCTATGAGCTCAATTTTCAAAAGGAAAATATCACACTGAGCTCTTTTGGAAGGAACTACACAAGTGGGTACACCTAACCTAAAAACAGATCTTGGGAAAAAATTAGAGGGTGTGAAAAACATTTTAAATGTTCTTTCCTACATCAAAATGCCAAATTGTGGCACTATGATTGGATAAAATATTCCAGTTCCCTCATATTAAAAGAAAACAAAAGTTTGGCACAGATATAAAGCAATTATAGTTACTTGTAACTTTCCAAACTCTACAATTTGACCCAAATTTTTCTTTCCCTATTCTAGAAGTTCTTTCAAAAATCTACATTGAGACTAAGGGATATTAGTCAAGGAATTCTTAAGGGACAACAAGAACTATCATGACTCAACATTTTTTTTCTGAATAAAAGGAAAACCTAATTATAGAGAAAAAGATGAAGAATATGATTTCCCTGAGCCATCATCTTTTTTTCTTGTATGAATTGCCATATACAACATTTTTTTCATTCATCTATCATATACTATATCATATTCTGATTAGAAAGTATATCTTGAGTCATTTCCTATTTGCAAATCATCAGGTTTTATTTTAACAATAATAGTCTATACATGCTCGCTTACAAATTGTAGACTTTATTTTGCAAGGAAAGGGGCAAAATAAAATCTTTGAATTTTCAATTTAAAATTCATTGTGCTAGCAATGTGGAGAATGACTTGTAACAGAATAAGATTTGTGGGGGAGAGACCAGGTAGAGAGGCTTTGGCTAGGAGAGATCTGATGTGCACTTGAGCTGAACAGTGGCAAAGCAGGTAGAAAGGAAGTTGTGTAAGGTAATTTCTCACTTCAGTGGGTATCAGATGCAGAGATTCTGATGCAGGAGGGCCCGGGGAAAATAATTTATAACAAGTTCCCGGGCAATACAGATGCTGCTGGTCTGAGACCACAATTTGAAAGCAATTTTCTATTCAAAGTGTAGACTTTGGATAGCAACACTGGCATCAGCAGGAAACCTATTAGAAAACAAACTCTTAAGCTTTATTTACCTTAATCCTTCCATATCTAATTTTGCATTTTTACAAGACACTCAGGTGTTCCTATGAAGAAATGTTTGTGACCTGACACACTGTAACAAAATAAAGAACACGCAGGGTCCATTGGGTTTGGAAAAAGGTGAAAGCAATATCCACATGACTGAAGTCACTGCCAGGAGAATTAGGTAGGTAGAGGTAGAGCCTCCTGCTCACAGAGAGGGCACTTCCTAGTAATCAACAAAATTTTCACAAACCTGAAAGTCAGTTCTATGTCAATTTTATTTCTACATATTCTGAATTACACAGCAGAATACAATCAATAGTTAAGGGTAGCCCAAAGGGTACATACAAGTCAAAAGGTCCCTCTCCTGAAAATTGAGAATGAGAACCATGCTTTCACTACCAAGTCCTGGCTCTACAGATAGGAAAAAAATTTAATTCCTGGCTCTGATTCTGGATTTATATCCAAATACGCTGTTTCCATCAATTCTGGTAGGGAATCTAGTCCTAGACCAGCAAAACTATTTCCTTCCTCCCTACAGGTAATTAAATTTCTTATTGTTTGTGCTAACAAAAATAGAAAGCAACTGCACCCAATTGTAAATGAGAAAATGGTTTACTAAATTATATGATGAAAATAAAACACAATACAAAAGAAGGGCAGATGCTCTAGTCTATAAGTGTGTTACTATTATTTCTTTCTTGGGAAAAAATGAAATTTCTGCCAACTCTCCCATCTCTGAAAATAGGGCTTAGTAAATGCTATCAGGAATCTTCAAGTGTAGTCAGAAACATTTTTTTTGCGGATTTTTAAAATAACACCTATTTTTAAAAACCAGAGACAGAATGGGGAACAGAACAGTTGGATCTACTGAAATACACTGCTGAGGGGAGCAGCGGGAGACAGGAGAAGTCTGCTGCACCATGTGGGTTAGCTCCCTGGCCAGGGATCGAACTCGTTGCAGTGGCTGCCAATAGCTTGATAGCACTGTGACTTTAAAACCCCTGCACAACCAGTGTGGCCCACCACATGTACATTTTAAAATAAGATTGTATAGTTATATGTCATGTTTTTTCACAAACCATGAATATTTAACATTTATAGTTCCAAAGCTAGATAAGTATTTGGAGGAACAAGAATAGACTACACCAACTCAATCTAGAAGGAAGAAAAACAAAAGTAATCTTCCCTGTCTTGGAAACAAAAAATTCATAAAACAAACATTTCTAAAAGATGAGTGTATGAAATTGGGCTTTCAGTGCTGAATTCAATGTAGCATGTACACTAATTGATTCTTGCTAATGCACTTATGACTCAAGGTTTCTTCAATAAAAAATATTAAAGAAGCAGATGAATGGTCAAACATATGCTCCACTCACTGGCAGATTGTGGCAAGCCCTGGCACACAACCCATAGTCCGATCCAGGGCCCTCGCTCAGGGGCTGTGAGACCTTTGAAAATTTAATCACTCAAATCTAAGGGTCCACCTTTCAGCCTTAACATTTGTTTTATGTGAGAATTGATTCAATTAATATATAAGAAAGCACAGTACCTGAAAGTTAATAACTTCTCAGTATTTCTAGGTGTTTAATGTTTTATCTTACCCAATGACCATGATATGGCTCAATCAACCATATGTTCTTGGCTACTGCACAATATCTAGACGGATTCAGAAGGAGTGGGTTGAAACTGGAGGCAGCAAAGGGAGTAAGAAGTTTTGATTGTTGGGCTTCATACTGATATTCTGAAAGTTCTTTTTTCAAGTTCTTTTTTCCATCGCAATAAAAAAGTATAAAGTAGGTTCACCACAAGTGTGCATACATCCCTGATAATGGTGAATATATGACAAAATGCAGAAATGAGCAGGCCATGCTCTACAACAACACAATTAGAACTATTTGTAAACTCATTACAATTAGTGTATATGAAAGAGCAGGATACAAGAGATATGCCAGTGTTTTCTTTGCTCGTCTGTTTTGCAGCAAGTTAAAATCTTCTCTGCTAATATTCCAAAAAGCACTATTAGAGGAAAAAAATGTTCTTCTCAAACAGTGACAAAGTACAAAAGTTGAATCAACAATTTTTTTCAAAATTCAGTGTATTTATACAAATCATTAAGCAGTTATATGGTAATAGTGATAGCATGCTAGTTTTTGCAGGTGTTTTAGTTGTGTTTTGAGTACCAATACTGCAGAGAGGCCAGTTACAAACTGACTTATAGGAGAGAAATAGTGCTCAGCTCTTTTTTTGTCTGCACCCAGAATATGTGCAGTTCTCCCCTTGATTATCTTCAATATATGGTTCAATTTTGTCTGGTTTCCTGAGAATTAAGGGAACTCAGCAAGGCTAGTGAAGGTGGTGAAAATCAGAGATGCATGATTATGCCAAGGTAAATATCCACAGAGAGAACACACTCTTTTTAAGCTACACAGAGTGTTTCAGATAAAGTGTCTAGGAAATGTACCATTAAATGATATGATGGCAAAGAAATGGTCTTCTTTTTACCATTACATTTCTGGAAATAATTAACCTTGAAGTATTCCCTAAAGTGTGGTTCTCTTACTGTGTCAGAGGAAAATATAGGTACAGAGAGAATACATTAGAATGTATTTGTCTATTTGAGAAAAGATGTGCAATATTACCTTAGGATTTTGATTGTTTCATAGGGTACTAATGTTCTGTATCTCCCAATTAAAATAAATTATCTCTCTAGACTGTTAAGTCAGACTCTGATTCTCTCTCTTGACCTACCAAAGTAAAACTGTTGGAACAAAAGCAGAGAAGAGCATGGACTAAAAGTTTGCAAAGTCACCTGCAATTGCATGGACTTCAGGAAACCTCAGAGTATCAAAGAATAATAAATTTTAGCATATGTAAGCTACAATATGGGTTTAACAAAGGTTTATATTTAAGAAAGTCAATTTTTCAAAAATGTATGTCTTTATTGAGATAACCTTGGTTTACAACACTATACATGATTTAGCTCTTAATATGTATGTTACCACACCACACACAGCACCCATAATCCTTGAAGAATAAGAAAAAAAAAATAAGAGAATCCCAGTGCTCTTTTTTGGGAGATAAAATACTCTAAATGGTTAGTACAGAAAAGCAGTAAATTTTAGGAGTTTTTCTTATAACCCCAATGTAGAAAATATCAGTACATTTCAAACCAATTACGTCGCAAGAGCTGTTTTCCATTCTAATTTCATTGCATCCCTGATTTTCCCCCTCACTACAATAAAAAAGTGAATATTTATAATTATAGATAAAACATCTGTAAAGTCCACTTATGAAGCCTTTAATTTTTCAATAATCTTTCATTTTCCTGTCCAAGTAAACTAAGGGAAAAATAAGTAAGTTTTCTTTCCTATTCTGCAGTGAATTTCCACCAGCCAACCAAAATGGGAAGGGATTGCATATGTTTGTAGTACTTTATAACCACACAGTTGTTTTGCCCTTCAAAGAATAGAGGAGCATGTACGTTTATTGGTTTGTGATGGGAATTCCTGGGGATTCAGTGCATACCAGCATGCGCACTATCCCCTATAGAATGCAAAAATTTCACATTAGAAAAAATAAAATCTATCTAAGTGATGTTTCACTAATTACTTAGGCAAACATCCTTTGTGTGAGCTTTTTTAAAATTGAGACTTTTTGGTCAAATATGCAAATTTAATATTCACTCTGATTTTCAGATTCTTTTTAAACACCTTTCTGCAAATATTTGGTTTCTATGGATGCTCACCCTCAATGTTTACATGGAGTTTGTTGCCAGAGATGAATCAGAAATTCAGTGAGTATATTGGCCAAATGGAATGGTGCATTCTGTCCTAATCACTGACAGTGCCAGGACACATTTATTTGCACAACACCAAAACATGGCACCATGCCTCACAACAAATTGGTCAACAGCAAATTTGATACTCTGGTAATATGGAAAAATACTTCAATACCAGATTTTCTTTTAAATAGTTGTGTGGAAAATAGGTTTATAACACTATGGCAGGATGTGAAGGAGTCTGTGGAAGTGATTGGAAAGCAGAAAATGGATCCTTGGCAATATGGAAACAGTAAAGTGTTTCTGCTTAGATGAAACAAAGGGTAAAAAATCAGGGAGGAGTAATAAAATTGGAGAGGAACTTTAAAGAAAAAAAATCACATGTTTTGCATTATGTACCTTTACTGTCAATTATAGGATCTGTTCATAATATTTAATTAATAACTTAAAAGGAATAGGAAGACTAGTATAGTAAATTTAGAGAATTACTAAAAAAAAGATTTAACAAATGATGGATTGTGGATATATGGCAAAGAATAAAGAAAACCTAAGAAATTTTTGGCTTAGTAAGTGAATTGAGGAGGCCAATAAGGGAAGAAAGGGTATGTATATAATGGCTTTCTACTGAATTTCATGGATCTAAGAAAGAAAAACATAATTATAGCAGAGAAGAAGGGAACTATAAATAAGTGGATAAAAGGAAGTTTTCAAAAACATCAACAATGTTGTCTCCTCTTTTAAAATAAGAACATTTTTTGAGATCCTTATTATCAATCTTTATATAAAATTCATACTGCTAAGTATATTCACCATTGACTTGTATTTGGAAGTGTACAGAAGTACATGGTAGAAGAAAGACTGGGCAGAAAGCTGATTCACAATGATTTAGTTCTTATAAAAAATCTATGTGTTACTAAAAAATGTGTAATACTGAGCAATTATTACAAGATAGCTATTTATTTCAATTTCAAAGCAAGTACATGGCGGACACAATTAAGGGCACAAATTGCAAAAAGAACTAAGTTCTGATCTGGTTAAGTAAGCTGTTCAAGTTAAAGAGAGAAAGCTGAGGACGCTGATGACCTGTTCTTGTAACAGTGAGGTAATACTGCCCTGACCTGTGCTTGCTGCACCCTGAAGGATTAAGTCACCATCTTCTTAAGAAAATTTCACCTCTTTTCATTGGTATTAAAATATTTAAATATGCATGGTATGGAGATAAATCCAAAGAAGCATTAATTTTGAACAACCTAAATGAGAATAGTTTGTTTGATTTTGAACAACCTATAAGAGAACAGTCTTTTTCTGGGCAGTATCAATGTAGTGAAAGTAAATTCATCATGACAATTTTGTGCTGTTTTTATAATAGGTTTAGTCTGGTCTATTAGTATCAGATCTGTGAATTTTCTCCTAGAAATGCTTCTAGAGAAGACTATTCTCTCTCAACTTGATGTATAATGACAACAGAACTTGATCCACATTTTATTAATTACTGTAAGCTGGTAAGGTGATTGTTTAAGTGAGAGATAATAAGAAGCTGATTTGTAAGGAAATAAAAAAGACAAAAATAAATACATTTCAGATAAGTTAGGAAGAACAGTAAATAGTATCTGGTATCAAATAGTTGTAGAGATTTGAGGGACAATGAGAAATTGATGAATACTTTGACCTTTCATACTTGGATGTCACGTGTGAAACAAGATGCCATCAGTCGACATGGGAGCACAGGAATAACCCATAATTTTTACCTATGTTCATTCCTAAATAGCTTAAATGATAATATCTTGACCATTTGTCTTATAAATTTCTCTCATGATGCTGCTGAAAATTTGACCAGCTTGCATATCACCACTTACTCCCTCAAGATCTTTCTCCTTTTCTCTGATTGCTGCTTCTGAGTGTTCTCTTTCTCCTCCTAAGCCTGCTCCACAAATCTCACCCCCAGAATTTCAGATGTGTGAGTGTGTGTGTGTGTGTGTGTGTGTGTGTGTGAAACAAAGCAATTACAAGCAAGGAAACTGAAACTATAATTAAATGTCTCCAGAGACCTAAAGCTCAGGAACAGACACTTTCACTAGTGAGTCTTCCAAACCTTCAAATCTATGCTTCTCAAATTCTTCCAAAGAATTGAGAGCAAATGTTTCCAAACACATTTTATGAGGCCAACACAACTCTGTTACCAAAATCAGACACAGACATCACAACAAAGGAATCTCCACACAAATGTCCCTGATGCACATCGATGCAGAAATCCTCAACGAAATTTAAGCACACAGAATTCAACAATGCTATGAAAAAGTCATACACTATGACCAAGCGGGATTAATTCCAGGGATGCAAGGATGACTCAAATCTGAAAATCAATAAATCATTTAGCAGGAAAATGCAAATCACATGATATGAGATACCACCTCAAACGTGTTAGAGTGGTCCAGCTCATGAAGGCCAGAAACAAACAAATGTTGATGAGAAAGTGAAGAAAAAGGAACCGTACAGTGTTGATAGGAATGTAGATTGGTCCAGTCCCTGTGAAAACACTATGGAGGATCCTCAAAATAGTAAAAATAGATCTACCATCCATCCAACTATTCTACTCCAAGGTATCTACCCAAAGAATGCAAAACATTAATATGAAGGGATACAAACACTCCTATGTTCAATGCAGCACTGTTTACAACAGCCAGATTATGGAAACAAGCCCTGTGCCCAAGGACAGGTGAATAAATTACAAAGATGTGGAATATTTACATAATGCAATACTATGCAGCTATAAAAAAGATGAAATCTTGCTATTGGGAGAACATGAATGGAAATGGAGATGATGCTAAATGAAATGAGTAAGAGAGAGAAATACCATATGGTTTTACTTATATATGGAATATAAAGAAACAAAGGAACAAAACTTCTGCTTTATTTTAGAAATGTGATTATAGTATTGAGGCTACTAGAGAGAACACAAAGTGGGGAATGATCACAATGTATTATGGGAAAGGACTTTGTTTCTCTTGGTGGTGGGTGTGATGTGCTGACATACACTGAAGGTTGTGATCCTCTCTACCTTTAATCATATACGGTGTTGTAAACCAGTTACTTTAAAAGAAATAAGGAAAGAATATCCTTCATATCCACTGCGGTCACTCCACATTCCCAATGCAGCCTCAGGCAACTACTAACCTTTTTTCTTTACAGATTGACCTTTTGTACATTTCACATAAAATGGGACCATACAAGTTGTTGTTCCACATTATTAATAATATCATCATTAAAATATCAACAACATGATGGATGTGTCATTTATTCTATGTTATCAGTGACTAAACACCTTTTCTGACACACATTCAAAATTTTTTTTTCTTTTCATTATTTACTTATGTGTTTGTGTGTGTGTGTGTGTGTGTGTGTGTGTGTGTAAAAGAGAGAGACAGGGAGACAGAGATAGAGAGACAGAGAAAGGAATTCTAACTCTGTGTTGCATAAACCTTATTGCGTTCTACAACTCTGTTTACTGATACTATTTTCTCTGCAGATAAACAGAAGTTTTTAATTATTTACCCTTTATGGTGTCTACAATTATCTTCCCTTTGTCTATGACCAATAAATTCCTTCCTATATCAAAGATGTAAAGATATTCTCATATAATATTTTGTTCAATTTTTATAGTTTTCTTTCCATATATTGTTCTGGAATCCATCTGTAACTAATTTTTTCTATTATGTTAGGAAAGCATTCTATATTTTTCCATACACATACCCAATTTTTTCAGCATATTTTTTGAAAAGACCCTTTCATATAAAGCTTTTTTCACTCTAAATACTATTATAATTGCATCACAAGTATGAGAATGTTTACTCAAAATATTTTGTAAATTTATTGTGACTTCTACAACCTGTGATAATTAATGTGCTTCTTAATTTCCAATAATATAAAGATTCATTCTAATTTTTTGTTATTACTTTTTATATTGTTATGAAAAAACTTGATTTGCATTTTTGAAACCCAATAGAATTTATACTAATGTAACTATGTAATATTATTATTATACCTTCTGGTAAATTAAACTTTCATTTTCAATGAAGTGACTTTTTCACTTCAAGAATTTTTTTATCTTATTATCTACTTTAAATGAATAGAATTACATCAATTTTTTGGATGTTGTTTGCCTGGTATATCCAAATTTACTATCGACCATTTACTATCCAACATTATTTGCCTGGTATTTCCCAAATTTACTATTGACCATTTGCTTCATAATGTATAACAGGAGTCTATTTATTTGTAGCTTTGTCTAAAGAAATATCCTGGTTTGTTATTTCTTTTGAGGCCTTCCCAGATAAAAATAAGCTAAAGAAACTTGCAAACACTATTCCCCTCAATCTTATACAGTACTATAAACCAATGCTAACTCAATATTAAAAAATAAAAAATGATAAATGAAAATCCATTCAGGGGCCTCCCCGGTGGCGCAGCGGTTGAGCGCTGGGTTGCAAAGCTGCCCGCAGCTTCTGCGGCACTGGTTCGACCCCCCGCTGTTCCCCGGCCACTGGAGGAGGGTCCCGCATGGCGCACAGACCTCTCCTGCCGCCTGCTGCTCCCCTCAGCAGTGTACTTCGGTCCTTCTGCCTGCTCTGCTCCCCGCTCTGGCTCTGGTGAATTCTCTTACCCTCCCACACTTCTGAGTGCACCCAGTGCTTGTATAAATAAATCTTTAAAAAAAAAAGATTAAAATGGCCAATTAAAAAAAAATGAAAATCCATTCAAACTAAAACTGATTACATACACTTAGCACTTATTTTTAGATCAGTGTTGTATTTTATCTTACTATTTTTTTCTATTGAGTTAATGTTTGTTTACAACATTATTTGTGTGGCACAGTATCTCCCCCTTCCTGTGCTGATACTAGACCCACCACAGACCTACCACCAAAAACACCATCAATACATCCTGACTCTGTGTGGAGATTTCATTGACACACATACACATACACACACGCACACACACACACACATGCAAATTTTAGTATCTACTCAGTCTCAAATTCTGATTTTTTTGCATATCTTTCATATTACTGCTTGGATTCATTTGTTGTAATTTGCTTGCTTGCATTGTTTTCTTTGCATGCATTTCTTTTAAATGGCCCTTGATGTCCTTTCACAATGGCTTCTATGGGATACTGCAGCTTAAATTGAAGGTATCTCTTCCAGAAGTAATTTGCATTTTCATTTGCTTTTGCCAACTTCCTCCGATACCATCAAATGGAAAAACTAAATGCATGCATGCATAAAGATACTTTGACCACTCAATCAAGCAAATTCTAACTGAAATCCAATTGATACTTGGTCAGGGCTTCAAGTCTCTTGGGTAAAAGATTTTACTCTTTTTTTTTTTTTCATGTTTTTGTTTTTTTTTTCCCTCATGCTCAAGCCATCATTAAAATTTTCCCTGAAAGGACAACTATAATTAAACATTATCATGAATGCTATAACCCAATTGTTCCTTGCTTAGATCATGCATGGATATCTATCAGCTTTTTTGCTCTTTATGTTCTTACTACCTTGGTAGTTATCTCTAGCTTAAGAAAATGTTATGTTGCTTATATTCATCTAACATTTTAGGCTGTTTTTGGTATGACTGTTGGTCTGAATATGTTGTCTGGGTTCAGTGTTTGAAAAAAAAAATTATCTTGTATTTTAAATGAGGTAACAGTGGTGATATAATTCTAGAAATGTTTAGCTATATAAGGATATAAAATCTAAATAGAGAAAAGATTCAGCAAGGTTAAGATTATCTCAAAACAGTACAACTAAACAGGGTGGTCAAGAAAGGTGAGACTGTATCTAAGGTCCATGAATCCAACATAGCTAAAAGAGTAAGGTGATGATGCAAGAAAAGTGAGGGACAAATTTGGTTAGATCATAAACTTTAGGTTGAATTGGAATTGTTGAGATTGAAGAAATTGGAAGACTTTAATTATACTTTTGAATTTTATTTGTATTGTCAAAGCCTAAATTTGAACTTGGTAGCAGGTGACTGAGATATGGTAGAGAATCTAAGATCATTGAAGAGGTAGAAGCAAAGAGACAAACAAAACATGTAGAAAACAAATTAGCTATTATAATGGCAAAGCATTAAATTAGACTCCTGTAGCTAAGGAGTAATAGAAATGGCTTCTGTAAAAGAGTTTTACATTATACAACCCTATTTTCATTCTTCCTTGAGATAATTTTATCATTTATTGCCATACAATAAAAATTAAGCTCTCCTTATTGAGGTACCATGGTTGAACTTCTATAAAAACACTGTTTTATTAATTGCAAATATAATTTGACAGAATAACACAAGTTTATTCACCTTGATAACAACTGCTAATAGGCTATATGTGTCTAAATCTATTAATAAATGATCTACTGAATAAAGTGGATTAATATTGTAGATAATGGCTCTACGTAAACATAACAATATATAGTTATTGACGTAAATGTAATTAAATGTTTTTGAGTTTTTTCTCAAAAATTCCTCCAGTTCCAGTTTCAATATAACGTTTTATTTCCTTTATTGCTTGCATCACTTAAAAAATATTTGAATCAATTTTTTAAAGCCATTTCAAAAATGATTACCAGTGTTTAATGGTGAACTTAATGTGTGTATATATACATGTTGATTTATAGTATTGCACACCTGAAATTTATGTTACAGTGTATAAATTTCAATAAATAAAAATGAGCCTCCCAGGTGGTGCAAGAGGTTAAGCACTGCACTATGAAGCAATCCGCAGCCTCTGCAGCACAAGTTCAATCCCCAGAAAGCCAGGAAGCAACCCACATGGTGAAGCAGACTTCTCCTGTCTCACCCGCTGCTCCCATTAACAGCGTATTTCAGTTAGTCTGTCTGTTCTGTTCCCCACTCTGTCTCTGGTGAATCCTCTTACCTGCCCGCATCTCTGGCCTATACCCAGCTCTTGTATGCATAAATAAATAAATCTTTAAAAAAATAAATATTAGTTAATAAAATGAAATGCTTTTCTAATTTACTACTGTTTCTACCATTAGTCATTTTTTTATAATAAACCATTGCAGTTAATTCTTTTCTCAGCACTTGTATATATAGATTGCTTACTAAGGAAACTGTAAATATATCACATGGTATTAGCATATATAAATATCTTATATTGGCTTATATTTTAATTAGAATCATATTCTGCTTGTGGTTTTAATTTTTAGCCTTGTTTACTCTTATTTTAGTAATTTCTTCACCTAAAAATCACAAACATGTGTTTTTGATATAAAGCAAGGTAACTATAATTTTTAACTAAGTTGCTGCTTCTCTGTGAAATGGTCCCATCTGTTCTACTTTAGGACAGTTCAATGGTCTCAAAAATAACTTCCTTTTTAAACTTATGGTATATTGATGGTTTTCCTTGCATTATATACCACAGTGCACAAGTGCAACAAGATTAATTTGTATAGGATTAAGAGTCCTAGGATATGATGCCAAGTGATCTCTGTAGAACCTAGGTACATGAATGATGATGGATCTCTTAAGCTTACTCCATGGCCCCTTATTTATTTATAAATGGAGAGAATATTTCTTTTATTGCCTCCTTAAAAGAGTAATGGAGTAAATAAGACATGTTTGTTTTTGTCAGAGTTTGTATAAAATAAAAACTACTATGAACATGAAGAGCAACTGTTATAAATTGTCATCCATTCACTACTTAGTCCACTCAGTGGCCTTGGTGAAATGGAGTTTTAGAGAGACACTGTAAAGGATTCTTAAATGAGTGCAGCATTCAAGTCTATGGGACATTAGAGTTTACCATCTACAGTACTTGGGACAACTGAAAGGTAAAAATCTGAATTCTGCTAATATCCATTGCATGACTATGAAATAATAGAATTATTGAAGATTTAAAATCTTGTGGGACTTGTATGACAAATCCACTTAAATAATTTTCCATTCTCAACTGCATATCCTGAAGGAAACAACATATTTAAATAGTTTCATTACTTAAAATAGGTTACCATGGTTCCATGGAAAGAAAATACTCTATGGCTTGCAAATGAGTAATATTTGTAATTATCTATATAAAACACTGCACTTTTCAATAATCACTTTCTTCTTCTGTGTTTTTCTTTTCAACATTTCATTTAGCTATACCATAGATGTCTGAGACTGGTTTTACTAAAATTCCCCAAGGAAGAAGTTGATAGATCCAGTATGCTGCTTCCTTCTTAGCCAAAGTTCTCTGACTGTTCTTTTTAAGTAATTTTGTATGGATCTTAGAATAAATGACATATGGAGGCTGCTTCATATCACTGCTAATGATTTTTTTTTCTCAAAGTCTTTTATTTTTTTATGAGAGGCTTAATAAAATGGTATGCCTGTACAAATTTGGAAAGAGTGAGTTTATGTCTACAGATTTTAAATCTAATTGTCTTATTCTCATTTCATTAGAAAGTCACCCTATTAACATATTAAAATGATTATATAAACTCTGATGGAATAAAAAGTTGTCCAGTTTTAATGCCATTGGTTGTAATACTCCTCATGAAAAAATGTATAGGAATCACACACCTGAATATATTATTTAAAAATAAAATATATATAATTTTATGGGAGAGAAGGAAAAGTTATTCTGTTCCACGGTATGCTAACAAAATTTAGAAATAGGGCCTCCCCTGGTGGAGCAGTGGTTGAGCCTTGGCCTGCAAGACTGCCCGCAGCCTATGCAGCACCGGTTTGTTCCCTGGCCACCGGTGAGGGTCCCACATTAAAAAAAATAAAAAAAAAAAAAAAAACACCAACAAAAAAAAAAAACAAAAAAACCCCAAAATTTAGAAATAATGATGAACTTAGAAAGTAAACATTTCAAAACCTTGATAGCAATACATGATTCAGGCAAGAACCATCAGTGGATATAAAATAAAAAAACTAATATGGGCCTCCCTGGTGGCACAAAGGGTTAAGCACCACACAATGAAGCAATCTGCAGCCTCTGCAGCATGAGTTCAATCCCTGGCCCTGCAAGGAGCAACCCACATGGCGAGGCAGACCTCTCCTGTCTCAGCTGCTGCTCCCTTTAGCAGTGTACTTTGGTCAATCCTTCTGTACCCCACTCTGTCTCTGGTGAATCCTCTCACCCCCTGCCTCTCTGGCCTGTACCCCAGCTCTTGTATGCATAAAATAAATAAATCTTTAAAAAAACCCAAACTAATATTTGATGCAAAACTATGTTATATAGCATCTAAGTATCTCACCACAACTTATTTATTTTTTTAAAGATTATTTATGCATATAAGAACTGGGGTACAGGCCAGAGGTATGGGGGGAGAGGATTCACCAGAGACAGAGTGAGGAGCAGAACAGGTGGATCTACTGAAATAAACTACTGACGGGAACAGCAGGCGAAGGAGAGACAGGAGAGGCCTGCTGCGCCATGTGGGTTACCTCCAGGCTGGGGATCAAACTTGTGCTGCAATTGCTGCAGATCACCTCATAGTCCTGAGACCTAACCCCTTGTGCCACCAGGGAGGCCCCTCACAGCAAACTTTGTAATTGCAAAAATAAAAATAATAACTTTAATGTGCAATAACATACGCTATACATTTTATTACATAATTTAAATTATGATCACCAATGATGGTGTAAAATGGTATTGTGTACTGATTAAAAAATGTACTGAGAAGGGAACAAAACCATTGTTATCTTACTAATGGAACAGACAACATGTATCTGATCATAAAGGAAAAGCAAACTCAACTGAGAGACTTTTTATAAATGCAGTGGACTTTGCTTTTTTAAAGGGATGAAAAAAAAAAAACTCAAGAAATGTTCTAGACTAAAGTAGAATAAAAAGATGTTTCTACCAAATGCAATATAAGATCATTAAATCTATATGAAAGCACATATTTTCAGTCAATGTAATTTGAATAAATGGAATTTGTATGTGGATTATAAAGTAGATAAGAGTAAATATTAATTTATCTAATTTTGATAATTTTACTCAGTCTAAAGAGAGAATACCCTGTTCCTTAGAAGTAAATACTGAAGTGGTAAAGGGTAAGGGATATGAATTTTATTGCTCTCAAATAGTTACAAAAAATAATTATATATAGCGGGAGATAAAGCAAATACTATAAAATACTAAAAATTAAAGAACATGATAATACTCTTTAATAAGACAATATTAGTGTAAAGAGAATACTACACTTGTTTATACTGTATTTAAAATCTTAGTAAAGTTTGGAATTACATAAAACTTAAAAAAAATCAAGCACATAAAATTTCTCCTTTCAATCCTTCATTTAAGTTACAGGAAGAACATTTCAGGCGAACCCCTAAACTTTCAGCAATAATGATTAATCCAGAACCTGGCAGAATATATAGTTTGAAGTATATGAAAACACTGGAAGCTTGTTGGTCTTACTCCATATATTATCTTGCATGAGAATTCATAAGAGTTGAAGACTTTGGCAAGAGTTGATGTTTTTGTGACATATGAAAAATCCAGAAAACTAAGCCCTTGAATGCAGACTTGTACTACACTTCAATAATGAGGACTGAAATTAGATATATACATAATTACTTCATTTATAGTTGTAGAAGGTAGTAATGAAACTTTGGCACAATAAGAAGAATGTTATAATTGATTCTTACTTTTCCTGAGTTGTTAGTGGAACAGACCTGTTCTCTCTCCATAATTTTGGAGTGAGAAGAATAGTTATTTGGCATATGATATTCATAAGAAACAGGAAATGGCACATGCTTTTGGGTAAATGCATATGTGTCAACACACTTTATTATGTAGTTTTATCCAATAAAGCTTGAGGGAAGGAGATTATAGTTCAGTAACTTAGGGAAAAATCTCTTAAAGCTTAAAATCATTCTTTTTAGGAAAATAAAACTCAATGAGTTTTTTTTTTTTAAGAAAAGTAGCCACACAAAATAAACACTTCAGGGTATAAATAAAGCAAGAAAAGCAAGTGTGACTTATCCACTAATAGTCACTCATCTTATTAAATTTAAAATTTTGACAGGAAGCTTTTATTTTGAAAGTAGCAATATTTGTCAGTAACTTAGATAATCCATACATTAATTTATCTGTAATTATAATCTGAACCATAACTAATCTCAAAAGCATTACTTCTCCATATTGTCTTCAGAGTAATTGACTATTCACATTTTCAAAAATACAAAAATCAAACTTCAAAATTGAAATTTACATGTCTTATTGAATTTGTTTTTCTTTCTCTCCCTCATTTTCTCTTAAAAACAAACAAAACCAAAAACACCTTCTCTGGCATTACATTCTTCTCCAGCAAGTGGGGGAGGTACATGTCTTTAACTTTTTCTCTCATTTTCACTTGCACGCTCTCCAAAGTCACCAAAACTGATTGTCTACCAGTTTACCAACAAATTCTTCCTTAGGAAACCTAATTGCCAGCCTTCAGTCCTTGACTTGCCTTATCTCAGCATTCAAAAAAGTTTCCATCTTCTATCCCTTGAAGCAGCCCTTTGCTTCCAAGTCATGACAATGTCCCGGATTTCCTCCACTTCATCTGTTACTCCCACTCAGTCACTGGTTTCTTCTTCTCCTTAACTTCAGAACATCAGTGTAATTTCAGATCATTAGAGTAAACTTTCTCTTTTCTACCTGCCCTACTTGCTTTGGATTAGACACCATGAACAAGATCCAGGAAGGCTCCTCCCTCTTCCCATAAGGCACATGGCAGTAACAAGCAAGCTTTAAGCCTTTTCCTGGCACCAAAAACATCTTCTCGTCCTTTTTACCAATTAAGCAAGGTATCATTTAACACTTCGAAATCTCCTTGCTTACACTAGCATGTACTTTTTGTATCCCACTTTCTACTGTGTTCAACTTTCTAAGTTTACTTCTACACGACTTGTATAGATATCCTTTCATGTTTAGTAAATCAGACATGGTTAGTATCTTGAGGTTTGTTTCTCTTTAATTAAGTGATTTTTTGCATCTTTGCTAAGATGTAACACCTCATTTCTGATTTATTTTGTCTGTCTTCAATTTATTTTAATTCTTATTTTTTTAAGATTTATTTTTATTTAGGCATACAAGAACGGGGGTGAGGGCCAGAGATACTGGTGGGTGAGAAAATACGCCAGAAACAGAATGGGGAGCAGAATAGGCAGATTGACTGAAATACACTGCTGAGGGGAGCAGTGGGCGAGACAAGAGTGGTCTGCTGCACCAGGTGGGTTTGTTCCCTGGCTGGGGATTGAACTCGTGCTGCAGTGGCTGCAGATAGCTTCATAGTGCTGAAACTTAACCCCGTGCACCACCAGGAAGGTCCTTTAATTCTTATCTTGTTGTTCTTTCATATCATGTCATTTTCAAATAGATTTTAGCTCATCTTAAAATTTTCATTTTATGTAGAGATGATAGTTATTCTGCATTTCTCTTTTTTTTGTAATAATATGTTTGCAATATGAACTTGACAATTACATGCTGCTTATTTTTAATGGAGATTAGTTTTTCTGAAGTTTTAAAAGGAGGCATGATTCAGAGACTTTTCTGACTTAGCATTGGTCTATTTTCTGAGAGTGTTTTTCTAGGAGTATAAAAAATACTAACATGCCTTCTGAGATTTTCTAGGTCTCTTAATCTTACCCCACTTTTATCTGGGAGTTTTCTTTCTCTCCTCTAGAGCTATAACTTAATTTTGTTTCTGTTCTCAACAGTTTCTTATCACTTTGTAGCTCTGTCCTGGCAGAAGTTCTGCTAGTCAGTTTGGGGACCTCTGAAAGACTAGACTTATCTCGCCTTGGGCATTACTGGGGAGTCCACGTGCTCACTCACTATTTCACTGCACAGACTTTACTCTGATCACTGGTTTCAAGTTCGTCCATAGCAATTTCTACTGCATTGTGGTGTGTCAGGTAACTTGTACCTTCTCTTTGCTTCCTGTCTCACAGATGTGGATGCCATGCAAAGTTTCTGAAGTTTTTTTGAGCTTTGGGGAACACTATCTTATCATGGGGATAAGATACCACTAATTTTTGTTGTAAATAATCTCCATAAATTTTAAACTAAGTTTACTGCCTTTTTAAAATTTTTTAATATTATTATTTTTTATTTTTTACATCACTGTTCATTTTTAAACAATATTTGCTTCCCCCCACCCCCTCAGGTGTAGTCCCCATGGAGTTTCCTTCACCAATGCACCTGTGCACCATCACCTCAGTCCCCTGTGCTCCTCCCTCCCTCCCTCCCTCTGATCCCTCTCCCTCCTCCTCCCCTGCAGTATGTCTCCGATTTATAATTGTATGTTTTTACTTTGTTGTGTTTTGTACTGTTATTATTTTTTTACACTGATGTCTTATTTGGTTCCCCTATATTCCTGCTATAAGGGAAACCATCTGATATTTTTCTTTTCCCTTCTGGATTATTTCACTAAGCATAATTCCTTCAAGCTCCATCCACATTGCTGTGAATGGCGTGAGTTTATCATTTTTGATTGCTGAATTATATTCCATTGTGTAAATGTGCCACATCTTCTTGATCCAGTCATGTATTCGTGGGCATTTGGGTTGTTTCCAGGGTTTTTTTTTTTTTTTTTTGTGGGACCCACATCGGCAGCCAACTGCTGCACCACAAGGGGAGGCCCTGTTTCCAGGTTTTACCTATTGTAAATATGCTGCAATAAACATAGGTGTACAGGTGTTCTTTTGAATCAATGTTTTTGTGTCCTTTGGGTAGATCCCTAGTAGTGGAATTGCTGGGTCATATGGTAGCTCCATTTTTAGCAGGCTGAGGAATCTCCACATAGCTTTCTATAGTGGTTGGACCAGTTTGCACTCCCACCAGCAATGTAGGAGAGTTCCTTTTTCACCACATCCTTGCCAGCATTTGTTGTTGCTTGTTTTTTTGATATGTGCCATTCTTACTGGTGTAAGGTGGTCTCTCAATGTGGTTTTAATTTGCATTTCCCTGATTATCAGGAATGTTGAACATTTTTTCATATGCCTGTTGGCCATTTGCATTTCCTCTTTGGAGAAATGTCTTTTAAGTACTTCTGCCATTTCTTGACTGGATTGTTTCAACATACAAAAATTGATCAGTGTAATCCAACACATCAACAAAAACAAAAATAAAAACCATATGATCATATCAATAGATGCCGAGAAAGCATTCGACAAAGTCCAACATCCATTTATGATGAAGACCCTTGAAATTCTTGGATAGAAGGAACATACCTTAACATGATAAAAGCCATATATGACAAACTCACCGTCAATATTATTTTCAATGGCGAAAAGCTGAAGGCCTTTCCTCTAAGATCAGGAACAAGACAAGGATGTCCTCTCTCACCACTGGAGGTCTTCAATATAATACTGGAGGTTCTAGTCAGGGCAATAAGGCTAGAGAAAGACATACAAGGAATCCAGATAGGGAAAGAAGAAGTAAAACTATCGCTATTTGCAGACGATATGATAATATACTTAGAGAACCCTAAAAACTCCACCGGAAAAATACTCAAAATAATCAACCAGTTCAGTAAAGTAGCATGATACAAAATCAACACACAAAAATCAGTAGCCTTCCTACATACAATCAATCAATCTGAAGAAGAAGAAATCAAGAAAACCATCCCTTTTATAATTGAAACAAAAAGAATCAAATACTTGGGAATAAACTTAACAAAAGAGGTGAAAGACCTATACAAAGAAAATTATAAAACACTGTTAAAAGAAATAGAAGAAGACTCAAAGAAATGGAAAGACATCCCCTGCTCATGGATTGGAAGAATTAACATTATTAAAATGTCCATTTTACCAAAAACAACATGCAGATTCAACGTTATTCCAATAAAAATCTCAATGACATTCTTCAAAGGAATAGAACAAATACTAATGAAATTCATATGGAACCACAAAAAACCATGAACAGGCCAAAGCCCTACTGATGAAAACAAAGGAGAAAGGAGGTATCACACATCCAAACTTCAAGTTATACTATGAAGCCATAATAATTAAAACAGTTTTGTATTGGAACAAAAACAGACACACAGACCAATGGAACTGAATAGAGAGCCCAGAAATAAAACCACACTTATATGGACAACTGATCTTTGACAAAGGAGCAAAGAATATGCAATGGAACACAGTTTGTTCAATAAATGGTGCTGGGAAAACTGGACCACCACATGCAAAAAAAATGAAACTAGACCACTACCTTTCACCATGCACAAAAATCAGCTCAAAATGGATAAAAGAACTGGATATAAGACCTGAAACCATAAAATATGTAGAAGAAAATATAGGTAAAACATTACAAAACATACATCGCAATAACATCTTTAAAGACTCATTACCCAAAACAAAGAAAGTCAAGGAAAACATAAACAGCTGGGATTACATCAAACTGAAAATCTTTTGCATAGCAAAGGAGACATTAGCTAAAACAGAGAGACACCCCACTGATTGGGAAAAAATCTTTGCACTCCAGTCAACTGATAAGGGACTGATCACAAGGATATACAAAGAACTCACAGGACTCAACAAAAACAAAAAAAAAAGTTTACTATCTTTTTTATGTGAGCATTCAAAAAGATTGAACCATTGTCACCACTACCATTTGTCAAGAATCCTCACTAGTTAGTATTTGCTCAAATATTTTGATCATTATTTTGGGGGGGATATTTCTCTGGATATCAAGTCCATCATATTGTTAGATTAAAAAGTCCTTTCTGGAGATTTAAATTTCATGAGATTACTGAAATACTAGAAATTTTTCTGTTAACTAATTCTTTCTATAATTTCTAATTATTTTGTCTTCTATTTGATTGATTTTTAAATTTAACAAATATGTTCATTTTATCATAATTATTTACTACCATATTTCATATCTATTTACTAGTTTGAAAATACAAGTCTCATTTTCTTTTTTAGAAGTAGCCATAAGGAGTGACTGATTTTCTTTCTGTAATGTCTCTTAAGAATATGATTGAGCTGTGGAAAAATGAGGAAATGCCTCAAATACTGAGAAAGGTCAGAAACCACAAACTTACTTGTCCTTGTGAACTTGCACTACTATACATATATACATACAATTTTCATAATTTGGGATTTTAAGTTTATTTTTGTCTATAACAATTATAACAACTCTGTGATTCGGAGATATCAGATCACACCATTCACATATATGAAAATAAATAAAACAAAAAACTCAGTGAATAGGCATTTGTGTAAGCTAAGGAAAGTGTTATCCAAAGTAATAATTCTAAAACATGACAGACCATTTATGAAAATTCAAAATAGATATCCCAGGTTGTTGGATATCTCCCTTTTCCATCCTCAAAAGGTTTCCAAAGCTACCCAGTTCATCTCCTCCAAGTCAGCAGATAGGAGAAGAGGTGGTGTGAAAGTTCAATTTTTAATTCATACTGGGTCATGTTTTATTTGTGACCTATAGTCACTTAACCAGAGGTGATTACTAGCTACTTCCTTTGAACACTCCCCCACAGAAGGGTGTAGTCTCAAACATATATCAGGTGTTTTGATTATTATCTATTTAAAACAGTTATGGACATGTTAATAAGGGGGATTGATGAAAGTAATTTTACTGGTAATGAAAATACATTTGACCAAAATATTGTTCATTTATTCTCACTCTAATCATTAATTCAGTGTCTTTTTCTAAGTGTCTTTTATCCTTTTATTTTCTTCTTAAAAAGACTTATTCAAAGAAACATATTTGTCAAATGAGCTAAATCATCCTCACCTTTTTAGTCTCTCATTGATGTAACATTAGCACACTACCTGGCACCACATTTCCTAATTTTGTTACAAAATGGTCACATTAATTAATCTCTTTTTACCTCATTTGCTTCAGCTATAATATAGAGACATAAGCACCATCTAATTTACAGAGTAATAGTGAAGATTAAAGAAATTATTTTCAAAACACACAGGTTAGAGACCAACACATAGAAAGTACATTCTTCTTCTTTTGTTACTTTTTAAAATTGTTGAACATGCCCTAATTACTTAGAAAACTGGATGTTATGAATTACATGGGATAGCATTCACAAAATATTTTGAAAATAATATATGTCTATACATCTGCAAGGTATTCTTATCACAATACAATGCTATTTAATTTTGGCAAACCAACTCCGAAACTCCCATTCAAGCACTCTTTTCACTCAGATTCATTTAATTGGTAACTATTGGATGTTCCTGTCCTAATAAATTAATTTTAGATAAGACTCTCCCCGATAGGCATGAAATAATGTAAGCCTGTTTCTTCTTACAGATCTAACTAAACACATGGATCCAGTTAACTCCTGGGGTAAAACAGTGATGGAAAGCGCTAATATAAAACCTGCATATTTCCTCTGTGGACAATCTATTGCAAGAATGATATCAACCCTTCTTTGAAATAGTCCATGTGGTGCATAACAACCCTGCGGTATCCAATAATAGGATTTCTTCAGTCATTTACATGATAGTTTCAGACATAGATCTTGGGGAGCCAAAGCACAATTGTATGTCTTCAGAGATAATCACTACTGGGGGGGAGTCATAGATAACAGATTTAACCAAAATGGTGACACAACTCTAAAGGAATAAATTCACCCTACAGGTCTCATAATTTACACTCAATCTCAACAAACTGCTTTTAAAATTCAAAGATACAGTAAAATAGCTGCTGCCAAGCAGAATACTCTGTATACTTCATCTTAGTGGTGCAGTAAGTGGTTTACAGATTGAATATCTATGGAAAACAAAGAATCTTTTCATATTCCCACAGGAAATTTAGGCAGTCAGATGTTCTCTTATTGTCTCCTGGAGTATCATGGAAAAAAATATTCAGGAACTGGAGATGTGTGGGATGTATGAATTTCCACATTTCATAAGAAATCACATTAACTTCTAAAATATGGTTCCTGGTTAAAAAAAAAATTATCTTTGGAATGCCATTAGTATCACATGCTTATTTTCAGTGCCTTAGAAATGTAAGTGCTCCCTATAGAGTTGACTCTGTTTAAGTGTATGTTCTCCCATTAGCCTTTTTCTAATCAGAGAATTTAGAAAATTGTACACAGCACACTTCTGGATCATGCCAAATCCCTTTCTTTCACTCTATCAGGGAGTCTTTGCAGTTCAACGAAGTTATTTAACAAGTGTCTAAAATAAGCTCTTAACCTATTGTGTTTAAAAGCTATCTTGTTGAATGCATGAATGAATTAATGTCACCCAATCAATGGAAAAACTGACATAGCATAAGGTTTGTTCATGATCCCTACTCACTACTTAATGACTTAATGCTCAATCTCCAGTCTTTTGTCATGATGTAATGTATTCTAAACAGAGGAGCAAAACCATTGTAAGTGAGCTATGATTTGAATATCTTGGTTCATGCTGTATGCATTAATTGTAGAGGCATAGTTTTAGTGCTATGTTTTCTATATTGTATAGTTTCCCCTTCCCCAAGGTAAGAAATAACATTTTCACTCTTTACTTAGCTTGAACTTTGAAAGAACTTCATAAGAAGTAGACAGAAACAACTATTATTACAAGTTACAAGAAAACCAAGAATCTGTTGTGGTACAAAACCTGGTAGGAATTTGGAGATATATTTTCATATATCCCCAAATAGTTTTTTTTCTCTTTGATTTCTTAGAAAGTCATAGTGATATTTTATATATAAATCTAAATATATTACAATTGCATGTATGTATATTAGGTAGAGACAGTGGGGATGTGTGACTTTCTCTCTTATCAGAAGATATTTGCCACTCTGATTCCTTACATCTGGACATGTTTATAGATCTCTTCCAGGATCTTATTTATGGTCAGTCTATAAAGCTTAAAGTATAACCAAAATTCAAGGAAGCAGAGGAAACTACTGATGATGTAAAAAATTTTAAAAGAACACTTACTTTGCTAAAAGCATGAAAACAAATTTGTACAACTTATTTCCAGTAACCTGTGTCCATCAGTAACTAGTGCAATGAAGAAAACTTATTGGGGAAAAACCCCAAAACTTAAATATTTTTCCTCCTGGCAAACAAAAGATCAGGACCAGAAGTCTTTACATGTTAATTCAAACATTTAAAGAGGAATTACACTCATCTTTCCATCATGACTGCATCAGTCAAACTATGAATGGATAAAAAGGAAGTGGCATACATATTATGCATGTAATAGAATATTTATCATATGTAAAAATTAGCTCAAAGGTATTTATTATACTTTAAATATATATTATATATACATACATATATGATAGAATATTATCTAGCCTCAAAAGAGGAAATGTACCCTTTGCCTATATAAAATGAATCCAAACCATAGACAAGATTGTTAAAACAAAAAGAAATCTCAAATACAATGAACTTCTAAAATACCCTTATTAATTGCTTTGTGTGAATGCATCCCCAAAACAGTTCATGTAAAGACAACTGTATTTTTGGCTCAGTATTAATCAAAGTAACATAACGTTTTACAACATTCTTCATGTAACAACTTAAGATATTTTGAGTATATTATATATATCAATTTATCGGTAGCTCTGTCTGTATATATATTTCTACTCAAAGAATTTTGTATTCAAAATTATTATATACATTTTGCTTCACATGGAAGAAAGATCAATGAACATACTTAAGGTGGAATTTTGGGGTCAAAGGGTATGTGTGTGTTAAATTTTGATAGTTTATGGCAAAATGCACCTGAATGTGTTAACATTTCTGCTCATAGTACATGTAAGTAATTCTTCATTAAGCCATGGATTTATTTCATTGATTTAATGTGAATATCTGATTATAAGTCAAATTAAACATCTTTTCATACTGTTTTGAACACTTGTCATTTATTTTACCCTAAGTGTTATATTTATATTCCTTGGACACACTGTAAGATAAAATAAATCTTTTGTGTATATTAGTTCACTTTGAAAAGTATTTATTCAATAGCTTCTGAGTCTAGAGACATTTTTGCCATCTCAAGTCTTACAAAAAAAAATCCTTTTAACGTTTAAGTTTTGTTTAAATCTGTAACAAATCTGGGATTTTTCTTTTTTAGTTAAAGAAATAAAGTAAGGGATACAAGTTATTTTCCCTCAATGTTGTCTTACTGTACAAGCATATTTCATTAAATAATTCATGGCTATCCCCCACTGATTAAAAAATGCCTTTATATTTGTGAATTACTTTTTTAAAAATCTTCTATCTATGTGTCTGTCAACATTCCTTTATCTTAAAAATTTGAAGATTCAGGTGTTCCACTGTAAAACTGTTGGCTGCCAACAGAGGTCTCCATCTGTGCAGGAAGAGGAAGTGACTGATCCACATATGGTACCCAGCAATTCCACTCCAGCAGATGGGCAGTTTCAACAGCAAAGGTCCCTCCATCAAGCAGTTCACGGGCATCTTCCTACTATCAGAGCCAGCCCGGTTCTCTGGCATGATGGATCACTTCCAGGGTCTCAATCTGGAGTTTGACCAGGCTGTGATGAATGACATTGACGATGTGCATGTGACAGACCTCGTATGTTGTACCAGATGATCTAATGGGACCTTCCCATACATCTAAAAATCTAAACATTTTCATTGTATAGTTACAGATAAGTTACCAGAAAACAAGCAAATAAGCTTAACTACCTCCATTAAGGCAACTTCTATGTTTCCATATTGCTGTGACAATGCTGAAAATGAGTTTTAAAAACTCTTAGATCTTTATAGTCTAAAGTTTTTTCATGAAATACTCTGTAAGAATTCCTGTGTTGACTTTTGAATCACTGATTGTTTGTTTCCCAAAAAATAAATATCAAATTAACATCATCAATCTTTCCTGCCAAGCCAAATGTGTTGTTCAAGACATTTTTAACTAAAGAGAAAGGAAAAAACAAGTTTCCTGTGGCCCTACAACTTCTGCGTATGTGGGACAAGTTTAGTTGTGTCTTTCAAAAGCAATTATCTAACTGTCATAGCTCATAGTCTCATTATGTAACTCAGGGGTAATTACCTTATCTTTACATTTTTGTGATGTAAAATGACTATAAAGCTAATTCTTAATAAGTTTCTCTCTTGGAAAATTAATACCATTTTATACCTATACTTAATTCCTTAGCTGACATCATGAAATGTAATTTAAATACAGACTCATATATTTTTCTAATTTTTTTTCCTATCTTTACTGTCTTTTCCTTATCTGACTCATTCCTTGGAAAGCTTCTTTCAAAATTCTATGACTCCCTCACCTCCATAATACTGGAAAATGTGTTCCTTTAGTGAACAGAAGTAGTTTGGTAGTAGAAATGAATGCTGGTATATGTATACATGCATACAATAGTCTGTCATTATTCTCACAGCTTTTAGCCTGAACAGGCTGCAGGAAAGATGTCCTCACGAGCTTCAGGACTCCAGGCCTGCATGCAAAAGCCCTGTCATCTGAACCCTTGTGGAAGGAAAGCAAGTTGACGGCTCGGGTGACTTAACTTATTCAAGAACTTTCCTCACTATTGTAATATGAATGACTCCTTGGCGCTCAGAAGGACCTCCTTTGGGGAATGTACATGTCATAAATCATTACCCTGCTGCTCTCATTTCCTATGACTCTTTGCCCTAACCTAGTGAACAGAGTACCTTCTTGTTGTCCTTTCACAAGTCCAAGAAATAAGTGTACTACAAGGAGGGCCAGAACGGCCCGAATCTTAAGGCTTTCAGACTTATTTAGAAACTGCTCACCAGGAAGTCTAAAAGCAGAACCGCATCCCAGTCTGTGGTTCACTTATTCCCCATTAAAACAAGCTACGGTGCCTATTTCAAAGCTGGGCAACTATAGCTGACCTTGGAGTGCATGGTACTTTTTAGTACAATGAAGTGGTTTCTTTTTACATCCAAGAACAGTCCAAAGAGCATATGTTCCAGCCAGATAAGAAGTAATCCTTTGGCTCTGATTCAGATGGATTTGAAAAGTATGATTTTCTTGGAAGAAAAATGAATCCCTTAACTGTTCTCTCCTACTACTACCATAGCACTAACAGTGATTTACAGCAGCTTGTTGCCTAATTTTCCATCTGCATATTATTTGTAAAGGGTAAAACTTATGGAAATGCCATGTGCAAATGAGTGAAAACAGAATTTGTTTGCTTTCCTTTCTGCCTACACACAGAGTTTTCTTGTAATGCACAGAATCCTTTTGCTTCGCACATAAGCTTTAATTCAATTTGAGTTCCATTATGTCTTTCAGAATCAGGCTGCTGAGGACACTTTCAGGAATGTGTTACAGGTAAAACACCACGAGACAGCACTTATGTGAGAGAAAGTGAATGACAGCTTATTAGCTATTCTGTCAGAGCAGTCAAAAGCTCTTACTTTTGAGACAAGTGAATGGGGGAAAATACACTGCTTCTGTCAGTTTAGGTTACAGTAAGAAAAGAAGGTAATTTTCTATGTTAGTAGTTTTCAGTCCCTCAAGGAACTGGAGGGGCTAGAGGTAGAGCAAAGAGGATATGATTCTCTCTCCAATATCTAACTCTTAACTGATTCTGCTCTCTTCTCTCTTTAACATATTGAAAACATAACTTTCAAGTATGGAGATGGTTATCTTTCTTTTAAAAGTATAAAAAAACCTTACTGAAGTTGCGATAACTTAAAATCATAGTGCAAGCAAAGAAATAGGTATTGACCTATTTTTGGCTTCTTAAAGAAATAGTGACCTCAAAATGTGGGAAAAAACTGTATTCCTGGCCCTACTTCTACTTACATTAATGCCATCAATGGAGAGAAAATATACAAGTTTATTGGAGATACAATTATGATTCATTTGAAATTAGGTCTTAAAAATAACAATTTACCTGACTGGACCAAAAAAACTAATGCAAAACAGACTGGTGGAGCAGTATGTGTGCTTTGGTGGTGGGTATGGTGTGGTAACACACACCAGAAGAGGTGGGACCCCATGATTCTGAGTCATATACAGTGTTGTAAACCAGTGCTACCTTCATAAAAAAAATGAAATCGACTAAAAAATGTTGAATTATATTCATGCCTTTACATCACATTTTTATACAAAAGATAATATAGCTGGCAACTTGGGTAATAATCAGTGCCATACATTCGTAAAATTCTTCTTTTTAAGCGTTTTTTATAAATGATTTTTCTCTTTATGTCTCATGGTAAGATTACTAAATCATGTAAGAAAGAAGTAAATTGAATATTACACATTTGGAAAATAGAATTCCATGGAGTAAGAAGGTATTTAGTAACCTTACTCTGTCATACTCCCTTAATCAGCATCAAATTTCAGGATTATTTTTATTTTAGCTTTGGATCCAGTCTGTCATAATCAGACAAATCATGTGCCAAGTGTCTGCTGCCTGTTTGAAGACTTGCCTTATGAGAGAAGCCTTCTGGCCACTGGAAATGCAACACTGCATTTGACTATTTCTGCAAAGTCTTTGGTAATTGATGTGCAGCATTACATATATGTGCTGTGCACAAGGGCCAAATTAGTATGCAATTCTAGGGCAAGAGGTGTAATTACCATATACAAACTGGAATTACTGGCACAGTCTCACATCTATTGTCCCTAATTTGAAGAAAGATGATTTTGTCTTGAGAAGTAACTGTAGATTAGATAGCTTTGGCACTATTTTAGTAGGAAATCTGGCAGTTTATTTTCTCTTAATTTACTCAGATACTGCTGATTTTATGTTATTCCTAAGAAGGAATCCAATAGATTTTTTTTTTCCTTATGGATCCAGTTAGTCCTGAAACTCTGTGAAAGCAATCTAAACTTATTGGCCACACTATAAATACAGCAGAGAATAGCACCTTCTTGTCCCAGCTTTCTACTCAAATCTTTTACCCTTCTACAGATGTGCCAAGTTATTAGGGGAAATGTGGTGGTCTCCGAGGCGGTATTCTGGAGCCAGATGTATGTCAGGAAATGCAATCAGTAGTAAAATCTAGGGATACATGAGTTCTGGCTCATCTGCCTGATGCCTCAGTGTACAAGGGCTATGTTTTGTGTTTGACTTTAGAGAACATGAATGTGTCCTAAATAGCTTCTCTTTTTTCAGATCAGTATAGTTAACATTAAAACAGCTGACTCTTATACCCAGAAAATATCTTCACCATCTATGATCTTATAATCTAACATCTTAAAGTTACAACATCCTTGATATCATTTGGGTAATTTTTATAATGAATTTGCATTAAGGTATTTTTTTCTTTCAAAAACAAAATTGAACTTGAATATTTAACTTTTTGAAATAATTTTGTATTATATATCCAAGTATCTTATGAGATTGTCTCTTAATCAGAGTACTTTAGCTTGAGTTATAAAGATGTAATTCATTGAGTTTGAAAAATGTCTAAAATAATTTTTAAAACACTTTAAGTACATAGTGCATATATTTTCATTTTTTTCCTAAAGAAATCATGCCTTTCTTCAGAAGTTTACCCCCAAGAAGTTAAGATACTCTATAAATAATAATTGTTATTACATTTAGTTTATAAGTAGTACTAGAAGCAGCATTTTACTGATAAAACTAAACTGAAATTTGTAGAAGAAATTACAATCATTTTCAAATTTATAATTGTCTACTATAAAATATTCTAACATGTTATCACATGTCTAACATACAGCAGGATTATAGTATAGATTCTGAAGCACCTCAAGTCAAGCAAAAGTTTTCCCCAAGGCTTTGTGTTCTCTTTCTATTTTTCTTTATATTCAGTAATTAGTAGGTACAACACATCTATTGGAAAAAAAGAGAAGATAAGCACCCAATGATGAGAACAGAAACAAGAATTGATTATACAGTGATTTCTATCTTTCTGGCACACCTCTAAATGTTTTACACATTTAACTTAATTTAATCCCCCAAACAACATTATAAATAAAATACTATTGCTTTCCTCCCAGTTTTATAAGTTTTATAAATTTTGTATGTTTCATCCCAGTTGATGAAATCAACACAGGAGAAATTAACATGTTATGCCCATAATCAAAAACTTAGTTAAGTAGCCTGCCTTCGAGCTTGTAAATTAACCATAGTAGCTATGATGTCTGTATAATCAAAGATAATAAGGCACAAAGAACAGTATTCATTTCAGGGTTCATGAACAAGAGGGTACTCTTCACTTTTCCTTTCTATCAGCAACATTAGATCCTCCCAGCTCCGATTTCCATAGCCCTTGCAGCCCTCAAGCCCTCAGTTACATCAATAAATTTAGTGATGTCCAGCAAGTTATTTTGTCTCTATTTATATATTCTTTCTTTCTTTTATTTTTGTTTTAAACTTCCTTGTTTACTTGTTCACAGTATAGGATCTCTCCCCTCAGGTGTGGTCACCATCATTTTCCCACCAGCAAAGTGCCCACAGTCCTCCACCACTCTCCACAGTGCTCTTCTCACCCCACCTTCTCTACTCACTCCCTCCTCCGCTCCTTTTTTCCTCCCTTCCTGAGTGTCTCAGATCTACTGTCTGCCTTCAAGTGTCAGTCTTGCAGTTTGTCTTTGTCTGAACCTTTTTTAGTTTCTCTATATTCCAGATGTAACAACATAAATGCCCCAAAACAGATTAGTGGATCAACAAGTGGATACACAATGGAATACTACTCAGCAATCAAAAAAATCTAAACTCATGCCGTTAGAGGCAACATGGATGGACCTGGAAGGAATTATTCTAAGTGAAGTGAGATAGGGGAGAAATTAAATACCAGATGGTTCCATTTATATATTATTTATATTTATATATTATTTATATATTTATATAATATATTTATATTTATATATTTATATATTATTTCCTTCAATCTGGTTTCCAGGGAAAACAAGTATTTCATAGCCATGTTACAAATTACAGTGGTTATCAGGTATGTCCCTACCCCCTCATCTTTGTAGCCCTTATGGCATCAAGGGATTCAGTATTTAAGACTTTCATAGTTCAAGCCCATACACCTATGAAATGCCCATTTTGTGGAAAGCTCACTGTATACTCCAACTTTTATAAAAGTACAGCTCATTATGATCATAAAATACCAAATTTGAGGTAGCTGGATGATTTGATGATGTTATATATGGTATCATGGTGTCCCTGATATGATTACTGGGGAAGAGAAATTCAGTTTGATCTTATAACTAGAAGCTAGTTTCACAAAAGAGAATGGAAGATTTTGCGCTCCATGGCTGCAAATTGTTAAGAATGCAGATTAACTACAAAAAAAAGTCAAATGAGATATGGGTTTAGTGAGCATATAATTCTGATGTGTAAGTCAATTAAGCACCCAACAGCTCATACTGAAATAAATGAATGATCCTCTAGTAAACTCAAATATTGAGGCCTTCCTTTGCATAAGAGTCTTTCCAATTCCTGGACAGATACATGCCTAGCATTGCTTTAGCAGATCTTAATGATCACATGAAAATATAAAAGACACCTTGGGGACAAGGAATGATAATTTCCAACATACTTGCCTTGGGGGGAGAAATCTGTCATATATAGAAGTGATTAGTCATAATCAAAACAGTCTATGATTTCACACAACCTTAAGAAAACCACTTGTAACACTCAGTTATTTGATTTTGTAAAGAAGCATTTGTTCATAGTTTAATAAAAATAAACATTTGTCATATTACAAAGAGTTTAGTGTAGTTTGCTTCCAATTCAAGTAGTTTAGTTTGTATTCATAGAGAAAATGATCAATAACAGCATTTGCAATGGTTGGTATGTAAATCACATTACTTTCAATGTGATTCTTCTTATGAAGAAATGCTTAAAGATACTAACAATGTGTGTCATCAGAACAACAATAACTGAATTTTTGCCAAAAAGCTTATTTTTATAAGTAATTAACGATATAAATTATTATGTTTATGAGTAGCTCCATGTGGTTTTCAAATTCAAGTCCTCACAAAAGAGATATACAGTATGAGCCAGAGTCTCAGTGAAACTTTCGGAAATACTGAAGCAATGCAAATGCACCTACTACATCAACTATACTACATACAATAAATAAAGAAGGGCATGTGAAGTGTATCATTTTTTTTAACTATTGGTTTTTGGTTTTTTTATTTAATTTTATTGATTTATTTTTTATTTATAAAATAGCTGGGGTACAGGCCAGAGGCACAGGAGGGTGAGAGGCTTCACCAAGAGACAGAGTGGGGAGCAGAACAGGCAGATAGTCCAAAAGCACTGCTGAGGGGAGCAGCGGGCGCCACAAGAGAGGTCTGTTGCTCCATGTGGGAATCTCTCTGGCTAGCCAGAAATCGAATCCAAGCTGCAGAGGCTACAGACAGCTTCACAGTGCTGTGATCAACCCGCTGTGCCACTGGGGAGGCCCCAACTGTCGGTTTTTGCTTGAAAGTAATGCCTCATTGTTTTATGAAAAAAAATTAGATTTTTACTATTTTTTGTTACAGTTTCAGAAAAACCATTGCTGTTTTCCTGATCATTTGAAACAATGCCAAACTGATGCTTAAAGAAAACAGTTTCAATGACTAGATAGCTAAAGTGATATCTTTTTTTTTCGATTTCCATAATTTTATTTATTTTATTTTATTTTTATATTCCCCATACAAATGCAACCCCCTTATTTTGATCCCCATCCCTCCTTTCCCCGCCCCCCTCCATAGTGTGTCTCTGGTTCATAGTTATTTGTTGATTTTGATTTTTTTCTTTCTTATAGTTATTCTTTTTCCTGGTCCCTTATTTAGGTTTTCTAGATTCCTGCTATGAGTGAGACTATCCAGTATTTTTCTTTTTCTTTCTGGCTTATTTCACTGAGCATGATCCCTTCAAGTTCCTAGATAGCTAAAGTGATATCTAATATCAAACCCTTAGTTCAAAACCATTTAGTAGAAATCATATGTTATCATTGCTGCTTTATTTTAATACTGATAATAATATCAAATCCAGTAGTTTACTCCACATAGATCTATAACTATACCACACAGCTGTATTTCATAGTTACATTTCAGAATAGCATTGCCTTCCATTTATTTGATTAAATTATCATAATCAAATAAAAGTATATGATATGTTGAAATGAGTATATGCTATGTTTCAGTCTGATGCAATATATTGTTTAACCAGTCATTTCATCACTTTGAAAAACAGTCAATAATTGAGAAGAATATGAGTCATTTTATCCATACATTCCAGCTAAATATTTGGACACAAAACCATCTGGATAGAATCCTGTGCAACTTACTTCTGCTGACCTCCAATTTTGATGTTTGGACAATAATTTTACTACACTACTACAGCTTTCGGCTAGCACTCTGAGATTGCAAATAGAGATGGAGGGCCTAAATTTATAGATGCAGGTCTCAGAGTTAATATGCAAGATCAGTTCAATAGTATAGGAAAACAACCCACTGAAAAACAAGTAAAGGGATAAATAATTATAAGACTTTATAGCACAAAGATGAAAAGATCAAGTGAGCAAAAGACAGATACACCCTGCCAGGGGAAAAAAAAAAAACAGTCTTTTTCTATCACAAAATGTTAATAAAAGCTTATTTAAATTAAGATGCAATTTAATTGTATGATCACTAAAGTTGCTATTTAATAAATATATATGCTAGATTGCCAAAAGAACTTTGACTTATTTTAACATGAAAGCACATGTACATGTGTGCATGCATGCACACACATACACACAAAATCTTAGTCTTTTAAGAGACATTTCACTAAAAAAAGATTGCCTGCTTTTTTAAAGTAAAAACCTCATAGCTGACTGGGAATGTGAAATTCCTGGGAATAGAGTAATTTCAACTAACCCTAGCTATCGCACTATTCTCTAGATATGCAATTTATTACACATTGATCACACACAATTCCTTACAATAGACCAATTCATTCACCAAATTTATATATATATATATACACACATATATATTCCTTTTTAAGTATCAAATTTAATTTAAATGTAACCACATCAGTCTCTAAAATACATTTTTATTTCAAGTTACATTCTGACTCTCAGAGATTTTCCAATATCAAGTACATGCATATGTAACATATTTCAAAGGAATAGACTTTCCTTTTAAGGGGAAACCAAAATCCAGAATGCTGTGTGTACTATACTACTTAAATTGCTTCAAATTCAGAAAGCATGCTAAAAACCCATAAGTAAAACCCAAAACCTAGATTAGCCTACCAGGAAAGAACTGGATGGTCAAAACAATCATAAATATACATGCCATGTGAATATCTACTTGATGTTCAGAGAAGATAGCAGAGGGAGATGAAATGATGTGATTCTACTGACTCATAATTAAAAACACTCCAGCAATCATCCATAAAAGGTTTGTGGTAATGTGAGATGTCTTATTTGAATAACTATCATAATTCAGGCTTGGCATTTGCCTTCGCCTTGGTCACAAAGTCTGTTCTAGGTTATTATTCCACACTCTATGGACTCAGTTGCAGCAATGATAGAAGCCAGTTTCCATATTAGTGTTAATTGACCATTGGCTTGTGTTTTAGCTTAGATCCCATAAAAAGTGATCTTATGAGGGACCACTGGATTGCTAGTATCCAAACACTTTTCTTTCTTTTGCTTATCTCATAATTGTTAATGCATGCACAAACATGGAACAGGCAGTTTGCCAAAACACTCTAAAATAATGCCCCTAATTAAAGCAAGCCACTTTTATCATTGATGTACAAACTGTTCCTTTTTAAGGTCTGTCACAAAGAGGTTGCATATTGAATATCAAAGTGAGTTGTCTTTTCTTGAGCTCAGAAAATATTTCTACATTATATTTTGGCGTCATAGATAGTTCAGAATGTGTGTATTTGATCCTTTTATATCCTGGAATCTGTAGATAACTTAGAGTTATTGACTATGTTGACATAGCACAAAACAATGTAAAAATACAGTCAAAATAATGACTTTGGGACTAGGTTAAGTTGGTTTTGTCCCTTTCTCATTAATCTTTATAAATGCAGTATGATTTATTAAGCCAAATATGAATTTAAATCCAGGAAAACCTTGAGTTGCATTTCTTTAAGCAATATGGTCTAGGAATGTTGTGTTGCATATTTTTTCTATCTAATGGTGTCTCTAAAATGATTCACTTCTGTTTCAAGTCCCATCTTTTTGATATAAAATTTGTATATTAAAAATCATCTTTCTCAAAAGGATTCAGATTCAAGTCATCTGTTGTTATCATCAGTATTATGGAACAATAAATTTTCTATTAAAACTGCTTTAGCACTAAATCAACTTTATAACATTGTTTTGAAAGAAAGATTAACTCTGACAAGTATTTCTAAACTCAATACCCAGGAAAAAGTTGGAATTACTTTTTAAGTTTTTATTAATAAAATTCAATTGTTTTATTAAGTGAAGGACAAACACTATATCCTGTTATTTGTAACAAATTCCCATTCTTGACAACAAATAGTTAAATAAAAAAAAACATTTATTTTCAATTAAGTTCTCCAAATAGGTATCTCAAAACAAAATCCGTAAATATTTGGTCATAAAACTCAATAAAACCTCAGGACAATGTATATTTAAAGGATATGGCCTAAGGGAGTATTTCTCAAACTTCATTCTTCTTACATTGTGTTATAATAGGTATAAATCACATCCAAACAAGACACATTATTTTTAGAGATTTTCAACAATGTGAAAGTGATAGTGTTTTCTTGGATGGACATGTAAAAATATCAAAGCAAAACTGACTTGCTCCTCTTCAACAAAATGGCAATATAAATTATCTACCATTATCTATCCTAACCCTGAGAATGCACTATTCACCACAATTTTTAGTTGCATATAAATATATCCAGCATGATTATCAAAATCTTTGTGACTAAAGTCACCAGTATTTGGTGGTGGGTATTGTACGGTAATACACAACTTAAAAGTTTGAACCTATACCCCTAAATCATATAAAGCGCTATCAACCAAAGCTGCCTCAAAAAAAAATACAATTTTGAAAAAGAAATTATAATATTATTTCTCCAATATTATCAACATTATTCTGGTTCTGGGTAAGATGGTATAAGCATACTCTTCCTGGAAGTCTACTTGATAAAGCTGAAAATGCTACACAGAATGTATGGAACAAATGTATGTGAACTCAAAGAATAAATGGAGTATAGCACACTCTGGAAATAGCAAACAAAAATAATATTGAAAACACCACCCAGAGAAAGCTGCATGAATCTTTCACTTAAAGTCACAGTTTACTGTCTGCTCTGAAACTAAATATAAACATTATCCACAACTCTTAGAAGACATAGGCGTCTCATATCACAATATTCAAAATGCAATTAAAAAGTAATCAGTATATACAAAGAACAAGAAAAATATCAACAGACATAGGATACCACAATTAATGTATGCTAAGCGGATGACACAGATGTTGGAGTTATTTGACAAAAAGTTTAAAGCAGCAACTAAAGAAATGTTCCAATAAGTAAAGTGATCACAGCTGAAATGTATGAAAAAATAGGAAAATTCAGGAGTAGAATATGTAATGAAGAATCAAATGGAAATTTTGTACCTTAAAACTGAAACCCCCTAAGTAAATCCTCACTGGAATGCCTCAATAGAGTGGATATGATAAGAGGAAATAGTAAACTTGAAATTATGTAAACAAAGTAAAATATATTAGAAAAAGGAAAGAATTCTAATAACTTATCAGATAATACCAGGAAGGAGAAAAGAGAAAAAAAAAAACAGTGCCAGAAAAAAAATCTCAATACTGTCTGACCAGTATTTTAAAAAAGACATAAAGTTCAAACTTAAGACACCAATCAACCTGAAACATAAGAAACCCAATGAAATTTTTACACACCATAGTTTTAATGAAAGTGCTGTAAATTAGAGACAAAAAAAAGAAAATTTCAAGACAGTCAGAAAAAAAAATGCATTGGTTGTTGGAGAAAAAGCTATTTGAAAGTTGAACAATTTTACTTTGGAAATAAGTGAGAACAATATGAGTGAAACAAAAAAGTCACAATATAGAAAGAAAAAAAAAAACTTAGCCTAGACTTCTTTTTCTAGTGAAACTATCCTTTAGGAATGAAAGGGAAGAAATGTACTTTCAGATGAAATGAAACTAAGAGAAGTGGTTGCCAGTAGGTCTGCACTAAAAGAATATCTAAAACAAGGCTTTGAGCCAGAAGGATGCCAGATGTAACCTTGAATCATTAGGAATGAAGGAAGAGCAGTAGAAATGTTAAGTACCTGGCTAGATAGAATAGACTATTCATCTTTACTAGAGTTCTTTAAAACACATTAGACGGTTGAATGAAAAAGGTGAACATTATCTGACCGGATTTCAGTGGAGGGAGGGGTGATGCAGGACAAGAGAACACAAGGGGGAGGAAAGTGAAGGAACACAGTGTGTTGAGGCTATTTTCTCTACTGGAAGTGGTAAAACAGTTTTTATGAGCAGAATGTGGAAAGGCAGGTATATAATTACAATCTTGAGGACAATCATTAAATGAATAATGCCAAGAGAAAAAGAAAAAAAGAAAGGAAATTGAAATCAAATAAATGTTCAAATAACTCAGAATGCACCAAAGGAAACAAAATAGGGTAATGAGAAGAAGCAAATGAACAAAGAAATGTTAGATCAAAATATATCAATGACTGTATTGAATATACAAATCCTAAACACATTGATAAAGAGATGGTCAGAATTAAAAAAATATGAAACTATGTTGTGTCTACTAGAAGTCACTTAAATATAGTAATACAGAGAAACTGACTTGCAGAATGTCATTGCAGGTAGCTCTATGGAACCTCTCCTCAGTGAAACAGCTGTAATAGGCAAAAGCAAACATTTAATGTCTTTGAAAAGAGCCCTAAAGATGTTCAACTGATGGAAAAATAGTTTCTCAAGAAAATCTACTAAATTGGTGCAAACGGCATTAATCTCTCCCAGTTGTATCACCACCATCTTTTCTTGCTGGCAAGCTCAGGAATATCTATTTCAGGCAGGGGCAACCCAAATGACAGGGCTCCCTCGCTCCCTGCCTCCCAGATGAGGATTACCATTTTGTTCTGGCCACCAGCACTTGCCATGCCTCCCACATGTCATTCAGTTCTGCGGTGTAGAAACTCCACTCCAGGCAGTGCAACCAAGATGTCTGGGGCTCCTCTCCAGGCACAACCTCCACCCCTATAGTGGAAGCCCCACTGCAAGCATGTCAGGGTGAGAATACTCTACCCTAGTCACTCCAGAACCAGCTCACTATTGGGTTGCATGCCAATAGGTAAGCTGAGAAGATCCAGGGCTATCTTCCTGACCAAGCTGCCATTCATTGACTGAGGTGTCACCCCAAAGAAGCAATTGTTAGAAAGGAGTGGCTTGGAAGATCTGCTCAGGAGCTGGGGCAGGCCTAAAAGCTGAAAGCTGAGTATCTCTCACAAAGGGAACTCAGTTTTTGTGTGCCAAATGATAAGTTCCAGCCACAGGAACAAAAGAAGAAAGCCAGAAATGCTAATTTAGAAGCTTAACATAACTATAAATATGTACTATTTTTCTCTTAGCTTCTTTGGAAGACATAGAGTTACATAAAAAAATAATTACAATGTATTACTGGGTTTTTAAGATCTGTAGACATAATATGAATAATGAAAAGCACCCCAAAGGGAGAAGAAGGCAAAGAGCTATATACAAGCAGCATTTTCCATACCTACCTGGAACAAGTTTGTGTAACTCTGAAGTAGATTCTGGTAACTGAAGATGATATAAATCCTAAAGCAATCCATAATAAAACTTAAAAATACTAAGTGAAGCAATCATTAAATTGATTAAAATCCTGCACTATAAAACATACAATTAATTTAATAAAAAGCAGGGTGGGAAAAAAAAAAAGCATTGCAGAGCAAAATATATGAGACGGAAATTTTTTTTAAATAGCAAATCTAAATCCAAACATAAATAATAGAACTAAACTGTGAAAGTGTCAAAAAATCCAAACAAAGGCAATGACTGTTTCCTATTTATGCTTCCCCAAAATAGTAAGGCAAAGCATTAGTATGTCAAACAGAATTACATATTACCAGATATTTTTTAAAAAAATTATAATCGAGAGTATCCAGAGTAAAGGAAAACAACAGTGAATTAAGCAAATAAAAAACCCCACAATTCTGCTCAAATATCTTATAATCACAGTGTAAATCACAAATATTCACATGATTTACATATTTCCCTTCTGTTAGAATTTAATGCCTTTCAAATATTAACAGTAGACCTTTAACTGCGCAATGTTCACACACTTAATCTGTAAGAGTTTGGAAGTGTGATGAAGACAGCCTGCTGAGCTAACGGGGAATCCAGACATTTTTAAGTTAAAGTAGAAAAACATCCCCATATGGTTAAGGTAGTACAGCCTCATGTTCCTTTGGGCATGTGGTCTGTACATGAATAACGCTCATACATGAAAGAGTTTCTTGAAATATGAATAGATAAATTAATCATTATAATGACATCAATATCTGTTTTGTTTGTTAATACTTGAGAGAAATTTCATGAATTAGCACAGTGCACCCTTAAAATAATCTTATGTGATGCATTAGATAGTTAAATACTTGTACAAAAAGGAAATATTCCAAGGTAGAGAGAGCCTTTTAAGGGACAAGGCATATAACACATAATCACATCAATCCGGTTTCTACTAACCATCTGTATATTCAAGAGTTAAGATGAATTTCTATTAAAAGAATCTCTAGGCCAGTGGTTCCTTATAAACTAATATAGCTGAGATTTTTACCAGCAGCAAAAACATGAAGGAGGGAAAAATACAGATCTGTTTATCTAAAATCCTTTTTATTTTGACCTTTTTTAAATTTTTTTGAAGAGTAAGAGTTAAAAAACAAACAAAACCCTTCTAATTAAAAGAATATTTACAGCCACTTTTATTTTATTTTATTTATTTATTTATACAAGAACCGGGGTATAGGCCAGATGTGCGAGAGGGTGAGAGGACTCACCAGAGACAGAGCAGGGAAGAGAACAGGCAGACTGACGAAATACACTGCTGAGGGGAGCAGCGGGCGAGACAGGAGATGTCTGCCGCGCCATGTGGGAACCTCGCTGGCTGGCCGGGATTGAACCAGCGCTGCAGAGGCTGCAGACAGCTTCACAGCGCAGCACTCAACCTCCTGTGCCACCAGGGGAAGCCCCACATTTTTTTTATAATAGAAAATAATGGGGTACAAAGGGTTTTTTAAACTGCAATGTGAGTAAATTATGGTACATTCATCAGATGAACTATTGGCTAAAATGAATAAACAACAGCTTCCAAAAACAAAGATGACACTTAAAAGTGAAATGTTGGACAAAAAAAAAAGCAAGGCAGAAAAATGTAGAGTTGATACCATTTAAATAAAGTTTAAATATGAATTCATACTAAAATTTTGTGTTCTATGAACCTTTATGTTTGGGAATATGTCCTCAGTATTTTTACAAACTCTAGACAGTCTCCCAATCATGTTATCTTTTCACAAAAACTTAGTAGTTCTGAAAGAATAGTTTTAGCAAATAGTTCAAATGAACAGTGTTGAATAAAATTATTTCAATGGACCAGCCAACTTATTTAAAGTCAATTAAATTTAAAACCTGATTCTGTACTCAGGCACCTGAGCTGAGCAACCTCAGTTGATTCACTGACAGTAGATGTAAAAAAAAAAAAAAAAACTATTAAAACTTAAAATCAATGGTAAAATGAGCAGAGTGGCAACATTATCTTCACATATCTCTTTATGAAATAAAATTCCAGCTTTTAATGAAAATATCATGAAACTGATCAAGACTTAAAAACTTCATGACATTCTCATTTTCTCCTAATATATCAATTGACTGATTTGTGTATCAGTAAACTACAATAAGTATAAAATGGGAATAAACACATTGCTTTGACTGGGATCTTTTCCTTTCTTTGAATAGAAAATAAAAAGTATAATAACAGTTTTTAAAAAGTTTCACTGAAGTTTATTAAAATTTTATAGATTAATGCAAGTTTCTATTATTTTTCAAGCTTCTATTTTCTTTTTCAAGTTGACAGATGCTATGATGTTGTAAATAAAGATAAAACTCAATAGTTGAAGCAATTGTATTCTGCAGATATATTTTTGTTTTCTTAGGGAAAATAAATACACTGTGTTTCTCTTTGAACAAATTTGGATAGGGGATTAGATTTGGATTAGGTTATACATGAGATAAGAATATTTCTTTTAGGCCAAGGCTCTTCGGCACAGAAAACCTTTGACAATTTCAATACATAAAAACTAAGACTATATACTCTTTCAATGATCATAGATAGAACAGACTACAATGAAAAGTACTCTGAAATTTTGTCATCAAAACAAGTGCTTCATTCTTCTTGGAAAGAGATGCTTAAGGCACTTTACATAATTAATGCTACATGAAAAGGGGACAGTCCAAATCCATAAATGGCAGGTGGTGAAAGAAAAGCTATCAACATTTCAAGTCTGATCCAAAACACTGAGAAAGTACCATTATCCATCCATGATATACTTGTAATTTGATTCTTTAAGAATGTCTTTCTGAAACATAAGCTTTTTAAAAAAAAATATTTTTATTTGCTGTCATAGTGAGTTTTGCATGAACCAATACATTTTTCTACATGTAATAGATTTGTGTAACTTAATTATTTGAGTTTTTGCAATTAGCAAACCTTATAAATGGAGTTTATAATATTTTATTTAATGTGTGAAGAAGGTGAAAAAAAGAACATGACTGCAGAAAGCAGAAGCAATAGCAGTATGGATGAGAGAGCACATGGATGGAGGATTTACAGGACACTTAGTATGATCAGAACATGAACTAGAGGGCAAAAGGAAGCAGTGATAGTAGATTTAAGAAGGACTAAAGCATGAAGGCAAATTTCATCAGGTTTAGCAGTCTTACTCAACACAGAAAAGTGGCACTGTCTTATTTCCAGTACATTCTAATTTTAACTAAAATAAATTTCAGTGGACATACGGTCTTTCTAAACCTGATGCTGGGGTTAATCAGATTTAGTAAGTGCAAATGTTTTTTTAGACCTGCTGGATTATGGAGTATCCCAACATTAAAACCAGTCCATTTCCAATTGGAAAGTTTTAACATAATATTTTTCATTTGGATGGTAAAAGAAACAGACCTTAATAAGTTGGATGTGCTCTGTGCACTGTGCACGTGGCCATTGAAAATAGATTGACCTCAGATAAGAATTTCAAATATCTGCTTTCAGACTTCTGCTCTACCTTCACTGTTCCTGAACTTTCATTTCCACTTTTGACAGTCTTTGTTACCCACCATCCCAAATTTTTGATAGTTCCCACTCATATTTGTATTACTGAGCCCTACTTTATTCTGATTCCAATCCTGATTTTACACCTAGTATCCACCCCTTTCTACCCTTACTTTGGTTGTACCCATTGACTTGGCTCTCACTGCACCTCATATTTCACCATGCATTATGTAAAGACTCTCAGTTCTCCAGAGGATATCTGGAATCAGCTAGTCCAGCATCCTTAGATAATCTAAAAGGGAAGCTCAAGATCATAAACTTATTTAGTGGAAAGAAAGACCTAGGTATTTATATTATAACTCCTAGATCAGTGCTGCTGTTTCTATCAAATCTGAAGTACAGATTTGTCACTGGGGGGAAAAATAAGCTAACATAAAAGATGACGAAATTTTGAAGTGCCTTTCTAGTATTGCTCTTTCTAATCCTTAAGATACTTGTATATTCTTTTATTACTTTAAAACCTATATGAGATTTGATAAAAATAACCTAGTCATATTATATCCAGTCAAGTTCAGGTACTAATTAGATGATTTTCAAAACAGAAGCTGCTAACAGTTTTTCTCTACCATTTCCTCTGCTGACTCTTGATATTAATATATATTTATGAGCTAACTTCCATTTACCAATGGCTTAAAAAAACATGGATAAATGCCAAACTTAGCCTCTGTCTCCTCCTTTTAATTTCAAGGATTTTAGTCCTTAGAGAGCATTGTGTTCTGCCACTAGTTCCGTCTCTCACCTCATTTTCAGACTCTTAAACGCATAAGCAAATGTTTCATTGAAGAGGTTTTCGATTCTTTCCCAATGTTAGTGTTTTCTTGATGACCCTGGCAAATATTTGTCTCTGTTCTCATCTACTGTCACTATATAAAATGACACAGGCCCACACTTGTATTTAAAACTATAAATAAAAGAGAACATTATTATAATATCAAATATTATAGTTACTATAATTGTTTTAAAATGAATAACCTCAACACTTTTTTTCAATTCCAAGTGAGTTTATTATAGAGCTAGATGTGCCACTTTGTATGCTTTTCAGACTTGAAAGCATAACCTCTCAGATAAAAGTACATTATTTACAGAAAATTTAATTTCAGTTGTAATTCCAGAATGCAAGTAGTACGAACATTCAGTCTAATTAGCTAACCCCAGAAAATGAGAGCTTGCTCTCATGAGATTCTAATTATATGTACACAACCTACTTTATTCACGTTTAGATTTTCCTGGTAATATTTTTTCGTTGTGGCTTATGCATTTTTCATATGGCTAGAGGATGTATTCCAGTTTTCCCCATTAACCCAATAAGGGTTTTAAATGGTTCACTGTGCTCCAGAATTTCTAATTTAAACTCGGGACTTCCAAACCCTAGATACTCTCAAAGAAACCACTAGTTTAATTCTGTATTTTGGCATACTTCCTGTATTTTTAAACTTCATTTGGATGGTTAGAAATTTAGGTTAAACATGGAAATGATGTAAAAAATAGAATTGTTTGATATGACTGATAAGATTCTGATATTTTACATCTATCTTCCTTATAGGGTGAATTATATAACCAACAACTGTATCAATTGAAAATTTGTTAGGATATAAGACATTTTCATTATGATACAGCCACTGGGTGGACAAAAATAAACTTGATCAAATGGTTACCTTTTCCCTGCCTCACTGTTAATAGAATATCCTGGAATTTGACGTGCGTCATATTGGTTTGTGGGAAATGGCTTCATGGAATAAATGTTTAGAAAATCAGCCCTTCAAAAAACACTGTTAATATTTTCAAAACATGGGTTTGAATATCTTATTCTTCTCCTGTCTACTGTATAATTTCACTTTTTTTAACTTTAAAAATATTATTCCAATGATTAGACTTTATTGAAATTGCTTTTAATTCCTTTTAAAGACATTTTACTTAAGTTTAATTTTACAGTAAAAAGTTGAGTACAAAACTTAATAGAATTATATATCATTTGAATTAATTCCACCTTGCAAAGAGGTTACTTTTGCTTATTCCTATACCATTACTAGATTCAAGTGTTAAAAGATAATTTGTCTAAAGTTTTTACAATGAAGTAAAATTTTAATATTGTTTGTATTCTTCACTTAACTTGGAAAATATTGGTGAATAGAAATTACACTAACAAGGAACACAAAAAGACACACAGAACTTTCATATGTTAAGTGACCTGAAAAAAATAACATTGTTGATTATAAATAATTACCTCCCAAGAATATTCTGAATTGGTTTCCTCAACTTTAATTCTACCTTCCTAACTGGAGAGACTGGAGGTAAAATTGTATCCCCAATGTTGGAGGGGAGCACAATGAACTATGATATAGGACTCTGGGTGTCTTGGTGGTAGGCATGAAAACATACCTAAAGAAATGGGATTCTGTATTTCTGAAGCATATGTGGTAGTATAAATCAATGTTTCCTCAATAAATAAAAAAGCTATTGGTATGCACATCAGAGAATTTTTAATCTGTTGTGTATGTATTTTATTCTTAAATTGGAATCATTTTATAAAATGTGGAAATATTATCTATACAGTTATAAGTATACAATATGTACTTACTGACTGTCAAACTCTACACAAAGAAGTTGTGCTGAAAGCAATTTCCTAAGTAAAGCATTCTACTAGACATCAAACAGAGGAGTCAAAGGTTATCCTTACAAGACATTTACTTCTTAATCCTAGGTAAGGAAAAGGACAACAAGTCATGCGGCCAGATATTTATCTGATTTTCTTTGACTTCCCAAGCCATGTTTGTACATAAACTAACCCAGAAACAATGGCTCTAATGAAAGGTTCACAAGAGAATCGGTTGTGAAATCAGCAGTTCCATGTCGCTGAGTCCACTCTCTGATTATAATGCAGAAAGAAGTATTGGAGTGTGGGCACATTAACTTTAAGAGGTTCACAGATAAATCTGATGTCTATCCTTACTTGAGAGCCTCTGATCACACTATTAAGTATATTATATAACTTAATATAATATATATTAATATACTATATATATACACTATATTATATATAGTATATATTAAGTTATATAGTATACATATATATTATATATTATATATATTATATAACTTAATATGGTATATTAAGTTATATAGCATAATTAATATATAGTATGCTTAATATATTATATTATATTAGCATTTATAAAATCTCAAATATTTCTAAATCTAAAATAAAATATTTAGGTTGAAAACAGTCAAATGAAATTAATGTGGTATCATAGTCTGGTTATTTAAAGGTTATTAAAAGGTAGCAAAATCAATGTGAACTTTAGATTCTGTATTTTAGTTAAGATTTCTTGAACTTTAGTTTTCTGTATTTTGGAAATGGCTAAGTGGCAATCATTCTCAATATTGACTTAATTGTAGCACACATATGTGCACCATGGCTTTAGTGTGACTCCAGGAAAGTGATTTTTAGGGAAAAAATTCTTCTTTTTAATTTAATTTATTATTATTATATTAATTTTTTAAACTTTTTATATCATTGTTCATTTTTAAACAATATTTGCTTCCCCCCACCACCTCAGGTGTAGTGCCCATAGAGTTTCCTTCACCAATGTACCTGTGCACCATCACCTCAGTCCCCTGTGCTCCTCCCTCCCTCCCTCTGATCCGTCTCCCTCCTCCTCCCCTGCAGGATGTCTCTGGTTTATAATTGTCCGTTTTTGCTTTGTTGTGTTTTGTACTGTTATTATTTTGGAAAAAAATTCTTAATGAATAAAGAAAAAATATCTCCAGAACATTAACTGCAATGAAAAGACTTGAGATCAAATTCTTTCTCATGTCATGAATATTAATATGAACGAAACATTAATCATCTATGATTATTTATGGAAAATCAGAAAATAGCAAATACTGAAACAATTTTAATCAAACTTGCTTCTCTATCACAACAGCCACTAATATGTAATATCTAATAAATAGTATATGAAAGTTTGTCCTGTAGAAACTTTCAACTCTTTTTTTTTTTACTCTCTCTCTAAAAACATTCATTTAAATTTCTTAGGAGGCATCAGCAGCAACCAAGTTATTCCTCGGTACATGAGGCAGAAACTTAGTGACCCAACAAAACACCATAGAACCACCTACACTATCTTAAGAATAAACAGATTCTGTTTTAACTAGCTTTGGCCTTTGAAGACATTAAAACACTGTAGGGAAGAGTTTAATGAAACACATTGATACAATAAAAAGGAGGCAACCATTGTATTCATCAGACATGACATTTTGGCATGAACCTTGGGGAATTGCTCAGGTTTCTGAGCTATTACTTTCCTCAGTATCTTGAGGCATTGCTTAATGCCTAGCTGGTTTCTTTAGTGCCAAAGAAAGTGCCAAAGAAATTGTCTATAAATACTAAAAACAAAATTGCATTCCTTCAGTCTTTTTTTTTTTTTTTTGAATTAAACATATATTTTGACCTGGAGATCAGTGAGTTCAATTAATTTTATTCTTCTCCTGTGCAGTTAGGGGCCAACAAAGTACAAAATTCTAATCAGTGAAGGGTAATTGGAAATCTGTGAATCTGAAATCGTGTTTTAGAAAAACCCTTTGATTTTCTGATACATTTTCTGAGTTTACCTTTCTTCCTGACTTGATATGGACATGAAGTCTGAGCTGAAATAACCAGACTGTGCAGGAAGTAAATGGCTCTTATCTCGAGGAAAGGTTCTTGTATCTGGAATGTAGCTTTGTTGGTCTCTGTACTCAGCCAGGTTCACAGTTTACTGAACTGAGTCAAATGCTGTAGACTTTAGAGAGTGTGACTCTGCTTAATCTAGATTAATACCTCTGTAATTACCTCATAACACTTATTTCAACACTTAAAACCACTTTTTTTCCCTCAAAAACACTTAGCAAATGGGACAGGTAGCAGGCAGCAAAGGCTACGTGATTTTTTTTTCTTTCTGACAAGAACCAGGACCTGACTAAGCTCCTCACACAATTTTTTCACCCTTCAGAGTCTTACTTTTTCATATACAAATGAGTATGCATATGGCAAGGGAAAATGAAAGGGAATTAAAAGATGGGGAAGAAAGACAAATAAAAGGAAAAAGAGGGGAAAGCAAAGCAAAAGGAGAAAACAAAGCATGAAGAGAAAGCAAAGAAAGCAAAACACATAAAACAACATTTTAACATGTATGTGGGCATTATCAGTACCCTAATAAAATTATAATAAATATCAGTAAAATACATAATTATTATAATGCAATCACTATAAATAAAAACACTATTTCTTGCCAAGAACCATGACTTTTACTTTCCTTCCTTTTGTGAGGAGTTGCCATATCTAAATACATAAATCCCTATTCAAACATGGCAAAGATACAACTACTACTAATAATTATACTTTTCAAGTTACATTTTTTTTCTCATCTAGTGTTTTATTCAATCACTTCAACAATCCAGGCAAATAGAAACAATAAACTTCACAAGTTAAAAACTAAGGGCAAAATTTTATGCAATTAAAAATAAGAATTCTAACTGGATTTTATGGAAAATTTCAGAAAATAATTGACAATTTTAGAAACAGAAGCAGTAAATTTGCAAAGCTATTAAAGAACTAACAACTGAGTAATAAACTGAGTGATATTTCCCAAACAGGCAAATTGAGCTGGGTGATAGTTTTTGGCTGACATATATTTTGGTTGAGCAGGGAAGTGAGTACACCATTTTTCCATATAAGAAGCAATGTCAATATCTTTGGGCAGAATAGTAGTACTTCTGTTGCAAAGTGTCTATAACAAGTACAATTTGTGGATTTAGCATGTTGATGTCTCTCATTGGAGAGAATAGGAGTTTAATAGAAGAGTGAATGAAAACCAAGACCTGACCTCAGCAAAACCAACTCAACTTTTTTCCCCCAGTAATAGAAATTACGCCAGTATGCATGTGTGCTCTGATGAGTCAGATTGAAATTATTTACTACACGCTGCCTATTGTAGAGGTTGGATAATCTATTGGCACTTGCCGGGAGTCATTCCAGCAGAACCTTATTGAATTAAGTACTTACTTATTGAAGTAAATAGCAATAAGAAAACTCTTCCTGATTAAATCATAGCCATTACTGACATCAAAACACTGACTTCCAAAAATTAGAACTTGAAGCAATACCATCTTGAAGTACTTAATTGTAGTCATCATTCTATAAATCAGAATTTTTTGGTTTGTCTTACCACACAGAAAAAAAAATATTTCTACAAATTCATTTTCACTTTAATTATAGGATAGAAATAAAGATGATATTATATACATTTCTATAGCACTTTTATGTATTTGTGAAGGCAGAAATATATAAAGGGAGAAAAGGAAAATCTTTAGGAGACTAAAGCATACCTTTTTTTCCTATTAATTAGTACTCACTAACTCATGAGAGAAAAATAGTTTTAATAAAAGAACTAATTTATTTTTTCCTTCTTAGAGAATTGCCCAGGTAAGAATAAATTCAATTGTCTGTTTCAGGACCTTGTGTAAACAAAATAATTTTTAATGCTTATTATTTAACAACTGTTTACAAGGCATTGCACAGATGCCTATAGCTCAATCTCTCAACAATAATGAGGTATTACTATATTCAATTCACAGATGAAGGAATTGAAGTCAGAGGGCTATGCCAGCGTAGAACTTACCAAAGTCCAGTTTACCTTTATTGGAAAACTTCATGATGCCCTAGCCCTTGTACTCAAATTAGATGAGGTCTACAAAAACTATAATCCCAGCTGTCTGAAATAACTCTGCCTGGGCATGGTGCCAGAGCACACTCCCCGAGACCCCATTCTTCTGTAATGCAACAAAATTAAAACCTGTGCAACCACCAAGCAAAGGGGAGTCTTTGTGAAAACTACTGAGAGCAACACTGGGAAAGAGACCCCTCTGAATACGTGACCAGGGGCACAGTTCCATAAATCAGATTTTCAAACCTTTAAACTTAGTGAGGAAAAAGGTCCTCCTGTATTAGTTCCCTATTATTGCTACAACAAACTACTACAAACCAAGGAGCTTAAAGCAACATAATTTTGTATCTTACAGTTCTGGTGATTCAAAGTCCATAATGGTTCTCACTGTGGGTAAATGTATCTCCTTATGTTTTCCGACTTCTGTAGGTTGACAACCTTTCTAGGTGTATAAGCTCCTTACTCCACATCCAAAGTCAGCACTGGATGAGGTCCCCTCATTTCTCACAGCTCTGACATTCAGTCTTCTGCCTCCCTCTCCCACATTTCAGAACCCCTGTGATTACACTGGGTTCACCTAATAATTTAGGCTACTATGCCTGCTTAAAGAACAAGTAAGTAATCTTGCTTTCACCTGAACTTAATTCCTCTCTGCCATATCAGAAATATAGTCACAAATTCCAGGGGTTAAGTCATAGGATGTAAGGGGATCATTATTCTGCCTACCACACTACCATTTCACAAACAACAGTGGAAATTCAAAAGTAGGTACAAAAGGTTAAATGTGCCACAAAACTTCAAACTGTTTATTTCAAAATGCCAAGTACTGCAAGTCAGTGGATGAACCTGATGCGGGGCAAAAGGACAAACACAAAAATATCTAAAAGGCTTCTTGGAAATTCTGATACCTGAAAGTTGTGTGACCATAAGCATATTATTTTGCACTTGTATCTATGCACCTCAGATTTCTCATCTTCAAAGTAATAGGCACTGACCGGACAATCTTTCATGTAATTTTAATAGGTATAGTACAATCTGCTGAAAGGGAGACTTTCATGAAGATATAAAATCCTGACAAAGGAAGGTACCAGTGATCTATAATAATATGCACCTGGGGGACTCCGTGGTGGTCTAGGGTTAAGTCTCAGGACTATCCCCTCCATGGCCTAAATTCAATCCGTAGCCAAGGAGCTAAACCACATGGCAAAGCAGACCTCTTCTGTTTCGCCTGCTGCTCCCCTCAGCAGTGTATTTCAGTCAGTCTGCCTGTTCTGCTCCCCATTCTGTCTCTGGCGGATCCTCTCACCCCCCTGCACCTCTGGCCTACACCCCAGTTCTATTCAAAAATAAAGTCTTGAAAAAAACAAACAAACAAAAAATGCATCTAACAACAAAGCAAGGCAATGAACAGTTTACTACTTAAAAAATGTATAAATATGACATTGATAACATTCATTATATAGTACAATTATAAATAGGGAACTTTATTTTTTCTTGATGAAGAATAGCCTTAGAAGCATTTTGGTCAAAGGAAAGTAAATGCTTATGAGATAATCATGTAAAACATTTTTTATTTAACATTATATTCCATGTCATAGGAAATGAAAATAGATTGAAATATAATAAATAGAAACATAAAGAAATCTTTTTGCAGAGTTAAAAACAATTGCATTGACAGATGATTAATGAACTAGTGAAAGCAGCCACACAAAAATGTATGAAGGTATGGAAAAGTAAAATAATTTCATATTTATGACATTTCCATTCATATTAAATTAGGATTTATTATTTTTCTTTGTCTCATATTATAAAACCTAAAATTTCTCTATTTACTTAAAGTAAAAGGATGTACAATAGAAATGCATGAAGCAGAGAATTACTTTCTGGTAACAAGTATTGCCAGACATTCAAAAACCTGTTAGTCAAAATTTTTTTCCAAAATGTTGTGTTCCTTTCTCTTCATATTAAATCTAATCATATACATGTGACTCAAATATAATTTTGTGAGTGGTTATTTTATAATAGTCCAGGAGTTGCTGGAATGCTGATGAAGACATCTGTGACTAGAAAACAACAACTCTAAGGAAAATTAGATGGGGATAAGGCAGAAATATAAAGCCAGTGAGAAAAGACATTCCAGGATATTTAAAGTTGGACACTTAAGCAATTTCGCTGGTCCTTATTTTTCTGATTTGTAAGATATATAATGTTTTTTTCTATCTATAAAATCGGTGATTCTTTAAGAAATGCATTCAAGGAACTACTAGAAAAACAGAAGTGTTTAACATTAAAAGAAGCAAGAGCAATCATGATAAAGATTAAAAACTTAGACTTGCACAGAAAGTGACTAAACTGACAATAGAGTGGCAGGTAGTTCCGTAGCGAGATCTGAGAACAATTAAAGGCAAAAAAAAAAAAAAAAAAGAATTGTTCAGTGCTTAGAAATCTTGGACCAAAATGATTTAGAAAAAAATACAGGCAAATAGGGTGTGGTTTGGGTCTGGAATCTTGTGGGAATATATGGAAAGACTATTTTCCCAGAGAGCCACAAAAAGCAATGAGTTTTCAATAGGGCTGAAACCGGGAGATAGACAGATTGCCATTTGTGGCTACAACCTAGCATGAGAACGAATGCATAGTTGATACTCAATAATACTTTGCCCAACTTTATATTACAGCTCTACATACTATTTCTACTGCCAGATGACTGTAATTACAAAGATTATGCATCCGCTATCCCCAAAAACTTTGTAAGTAAGTTCTTTTCATTCTTAGGAAAGCTACTAAGGTACTTAAAAACTGATGCAGATCTAATAAGAACTTCAACCTTGAAAATATTAAATTTCTGCCTCGTTAATAGCGTTAGATTTGATGCTACAGTAAGGGGAAGACACTATAATAGAGTAGAAAAATATTTTGTTTCTGTAAGAAAACATAGTTCAGTAACTGTCATTTGCTGAACATTTAATAATGATACTGGATATAAATCAGAAGGCTTAAATGATAATTTTAGTTGTGTTATTTACTAGTTATGTTTCTTTCTACAAGTCATTTAAACTCTCTTTAATCTCAGTTGCCACAGTTATAAGTGGTAAAGAAAAATACCTATTTTACCCCTACCCAAAAGGATTGTTGTTCGAGGAGACAGAAGACACACTTTATTCCTATCTATAGCTATATTGATATATGAATTATTTTTGGAAAACCCTAAAAAATTATAAAACCATGGTTGAGGCAAAGTTTAGGATATTAATGCATATACAAAGTCTGTGAGACTGCATATAATATGTTCAGAATGTCACTGCAGATCACAACAAATGATGTAAGAAAAGCACAACTCAGTTTCATTTTGTTTGCTAGGAAAATACATGAGTGAAGGACTGTAACATAAATTTTTTGACTCGGTAGACTTGATGGAATGATTAGAATGGATAAGAGGAAATGTTTACAAAAGGCTGAAACAAAGCATGTGTGAATGTTTGTGTTACACAGAGCATATCCACATTGCATTCTTAACACTGTTTAGTCACCCTCATCTGCCACTCTGACCTTTCATATATGTTCATTTTAAAAGTATATCAGACTCAAAAAACTAGCAGATACTTCAGCTACCATCTACTAACAGTGCCACTGTTAGTGTGTCTCTTAAAATATTGAAACTGCAAAAAAAAAAAAAAAAAGTCAAACACTGCTACTGAACTTTATTCTAAAGGCTTAATATGAGTTAACCTGTGGACTGACTAACAGTGGTATAAAGAAAATAATAATAAAAATATGTATATTTGGTTGAATGTAGAAGAAACCACAGAGAATTTAAAGTTCAATTTTAGGAAAACCACAAAATTATTAGATTATAGATTGTGTTCCATGGGGAAGTAAAAGAAAACCTGTGACTACTAAAACTACATTGGGGGAAATGAAACAGGGCAGAGAAAATGAAGGAATTCTACACTGAAAGGAGAGGGGATAGATGACCTTTGATTTTTTTTTTTTTATATATATATATAGCATTCTTGGACACCAAACTGCTTGGAGACAGCAACATTTTTCTGAATTAACTATAAATAAATCAGAAACATATGCATTAAAGTCTTACATTCTGAAAATTAACCCTGGTCATCCCTAATGGATAGGGGAAAGTTACTCATTAAGTTCCAGATATTCTCAATTTAGCAAGCTATGGAGTAAGGGCATATTAATGAGCATAGGTGTAGCCCAATTAACATCAAGACTAAAAGGGACATGTCTATATAAACAGAAATCTGAGGATGTCTCTCTCCAGTGCTATCTTATCTGTGCCTTAACCAGTCATCTCCTTTGGGCAAAACATATTCTAGAATGACAGAAACTATTTGTGACACAAAATGCTCTGTACCGATTTCCGGGATTCTGTTGTGGCTTCTCAGCAGATTCTGGCTGGACTGAACAGGAAAACCACTTTGATACATAATTCAATAGAAAACCCAATATAACTTTTCAAATCTACTACTGACATCCAAGTATATGAAGAATGACATTCATCTTTCTTCCTGGAACTACAAGCACAGTGAATAAAACATTCCTGTCCAAAGAGCATATTCTACATGGGTAGCCACATCACTGGGAGAAAAACACCAAGATGACCGACATTTTTAAATAATAAAGGAAAAGATGAAGGGATGTAGTCACTAGGGGCTTTTCATCACATTCCAATCCACCACCACCACCCTCTTCAAGGAAAAATATTCTTCCTACATACTAAAACTAAGGCCTTGTGTGAATAAAAAGCAGAACAATAAACATAACAAAAAACTTGATTACTATCAATACTTTTTTTTAATTTTATACAATTTTTACATTATTTTTCATTTTTGCACAATGTATGCATTTTCATCTTGGTTATAGTCCCCATACAATTTCTGCCCCCCTTGTTTTGATCCTACTCCCTCCTCTCCCCCCGTAGTGTGTCTCTGTTCATGAAATTTGCAGTACCATGGATGGAGCTAGAAGGGACCATGCTCAACGAAATAAGCCAGAAAGAAAAAGAAAAATACCGGATGGTCTCACTCATAGCAGGAATTTAGAAAACCTAAATAAGGGACCAGGAAAAAACCTAATTATAATAAAGTAAAAATCAAAATCAACAAGCAACTATCAATGCTTTTCAACATAGTTCATGAAATACATTAAGAATTTCTTTTAACATTACCACAGTTTTCTTTCACAAAAGAATTCAGATAAACACTATTGAGTGAAATGCTCAAAATGTTCTATTTGCAAGGAGACGCTTCTGAAATTTTCAAAGATGTATTTATAAAATTTCAAAATGTCCAACTACAAGAACATTCTTATTGTGTTTTTTAAATTATATTGTATATTTTGACTTTTTTTTGAGGTAATAGGTTCAAAACATGTATATGATTCAGAGGTATAGGATCACACTACTCCATATATATATGATATCATACTGTACCCATCACCAAGTCAATCACACTCCTACATATTATTGGAACTCAATACTCGAATCTCAAATCATGATTATGCAGAAATGCACCTACATCTTTGTGGCATCTTTAGAGAATAGTAAAAATTTTGCTGCAATTTTTTTGCCTAAGATGAAATCTAAGAATGATTTATGTTGATTATATTTTAAGTTTGCTTGAGAAAATTCTTAATCCTAAAACTAAACTATTTTAGGATAAACAGGAATAACAGGGTCATGACTTTTGTCAGTAATTTGTCTTATATTTTGAAATTAATGTTTATATGTTCAGTCATTTTCAAAATGTTTTAAGAAGTGTTATTTGCTAAAAATCCTTATAGCTTAATTTGGTATTTATATGGAAAAATATATTAAGAATATATGTGCACATGTGCATTACAATATGTAACATATATAATATATAATACATTACATTCATGTATGTACACACATACAACATTCCTATTATGTATGTATATATGTAAATATATAGTAGATACTATCTATAACGTAGACATATGCATACAATTTTCCTATCTCTTAGGATGATTTTTCCCCATATAAAATTATGAACTATTGGGGATAATTCAAAAGTTAAGTAGAATTTTTAAACAACTTTTACCATTCAAAAGTTCAATGTTCTTTGACAATTGATTATATTTTTTGGCATTATAGATGTAATAAATTATAAGATGGAATTGACATCACATACCTCAATATGTCATTGATTGGTTGTTAACTATAGCTTTAAAAACATGAAATCAGATATAGTAGATGAATTTCCCTTTAATGCATTTTCAAATCTACTGAGAAAAAATAATCCAACCCAAGTCACAGTTTGCAAAATACCTCAAAAAAGAAAAGAGAAAATAAAGGTTTATAATGTTTGGAAACTTCTTAGTAGTTTTGTTTCCAGTACTTTATTTTACTTACCGACTTCAGTCCAATACAAACTATCTAGAGTAAGGTTAAATCTAATGATTTTCCACCAAATGAATTCCAAGCTTATGAAAAATAAGAACTGATAATAATAAGAAAAATATTTTGATATCTCCTTCTCTTATTTATGTCCATCATGAGGAAATCTATAAAAATAAATAGTGATCATCAAAAAGGCAGAAGCACAAACATGACAGGCCTTGCGGTATTATTTCCTGAATGGTTCATGTGATTTTTTTGGACAGTGTGTTTATAGGCTAAATTACAGACTCAGAGAATCATGGAATTTTTAGAACTGGAAAGAAGTTTAGTAATCACTGGGGTGCTGTTTAGTAAACTCTCCTTTGGATGTTCAAAATAACCCCAACAAGCTAGTACAACTTACAAAGAAACTTCCAGACTGTTTTCCATCAATGGTGGAGTAGACAGGACCAAGTATATTCACTACACTATGGTGTGGTATAGTCAGGATAAAGTTGATTTCGCTAGGATTTTAACCAAGGGGATTTGTTGATGGAAGTTAAAGGAATTCATTGGCATATATATTTATCTAACAATATCTCATAACAAAAATCTGGATATCACCAGGAAAAGTATCCAAGGTATAAGGACACATGTCACTAAAGATGTGCCTTATGTAACAGAAACTTTTACTTAGTTTATCATTTCTAAAGTTACATCATAACATCTTAATATATAATGTTTTAGGGTAGAAATTGTGTGTTATGTTTCTGTAACTCATACAGAACCTCAGTGCCTACAGGGACTTGCCTTTTTTTTTTTTTCCCTAACAGCATTTGTGGTATCTGTCTCAAAGAGAAAAACAAACATCTCTAGTGTCAGATGAGCTTCTAAAGATTTACATTTATTTTAGTAGAATCATTAGGGAAATTTTAATTGTGCTTACAGAAAATTATCTCACTTAAGCCTGACAAAAATTGAGTATACAACACAGAAGACTACTGAGAAAAGGATATTAATTTGCTGGAGTTATACAACTGTTATGGCCCATTACTGAGCTTCAATCCCAGATGTGTCAGTCAAATTCCCCAAGTGAGGACTGGTAGAGAGCCAAAAAGATTTACAATTTAGTTCATTCATTTATCAAAGGAAGGAAAATAATTGTTGGAGAAGTGATTTCAAGTACCAACATAGGTAACAATTCTAATTATTATATTAATTATTGTATAAGCAGTTTTATACCACGTAATCTAATCAAAAAGTGAAATAAAACAAAATCATTCTCCCCAGAAGAGTAAGAAACACTTCATCAGAGTCCCTTCATATTCAATGCACTTGCACGTGCAAACACAGGCAAACGTGCACACACATACATATACACACATACATAATTTTTTGGAATAAGAATTATACCTGAAAAACAGGCTCCTGAAAATGCTCTAGACTCAGTTTCTATGAAGTCTACTATCCTGTCAGTGTAGCTCTTAAGTTGTGAATTCATGTTTCAGAAAAGCTCTCTACTGAGATGTTTAGATAGTCCACAGACTTCTTCCATATATACACTCTGATCTTCCAACTTTGTACATTTTCTTCAGCTCTACATTTTAAGCATATACAGATTAGATCAATATATTGATATATTTTACACTTTTTATTCTTAGTATTAGGCACTTCTGCCTTTCAAGTAGTTTATTAGGCAGTTATACTTATTCACTAAACTCCAGCCTTTCGACTGAGAACTGCAGATAAAACTTTGATTCTATAGATTAGCATGATTTTATTTTTTTATTATTTTTAAAAATATTTTATTTTATATAATTCTTACATCATTTTTCATTTTTGCACAATGTATGCATTTTCATTTCGGTTATCTTCCCCATACAATTGCACCCCCCCTTATTTTGACCCTAATCCTTTCTCCCCCTACCTCTTCCCACACCTGTAGTGTGTCTCTGGTTTATAGTTGCTTGTTGATTTTGATTTTCACTCTCTATTAGTCTTTTTCCTGGTCCCTTATTTAGGTTTTCTAAATTCCTGCTATGAGTGAGACCATCCTGTATTTTTCTTTTTCTTTCTGACTTATTTCGCTGAGCATGATCCCTTCTAGCTCCATCCATGTTGCTGCAAACTGCATGTGTTTATCTTTTTTGATTGCTGAGTAATATTCCATTGTGTATATGTACCACATCTTCTTGATCCAGTCATCTACTTTTGGGCATTTGGGTTGCTTCCATAGCTTAGCTATTGTAAATAGTGATGCTATAACCATAGGGGTGCAGGTGCCCTTTGGAATTAATGTTTCTGTGTCATTTGGGTAAATATCTAGGAGTGCAACTGACATGCACCTCAAAGACATCTTTACAGACCCAAAGCAGTGATAGTGAAGGCAAAGATCAACAGCTGGTACTACATGTAGGGTAGGTAAAAGGTATCAGGCTTTTCTGCCCTCCCACCATTAGGATAGATGAGGGAATCCTGTGCTCCTGAATGCATGCCTGATGGCAGGCACCTGAAGTGGGTACACCTGGGCTGAAAGACTGGGCATTTAAGGGCAGTGTCACCGGGACGCCAGTAGAAGCCGAAAGAGAAGCCGAGACAGAAGCAGAGAAGCAGAAGCAGAGATCTCCAGAGAGCCCAGATAGAGTGAGGATTTGCGGGGGGCTTGGGAGGCCTGCCGGCCTCCCAGCCCCCCAGCACCCTTGCCTGCTGTGTACCGGGTAAATCCCAATAAAAAGCCTGCAAAAGCCACTGAGGACTCTGACTCCTCCTTTACCTGGTCTGCTGGATCATAGAAAACCTGCACTGTGGTCTTTCTGCCCCTACACTACATCAAATTAAAGAGCTTCTGCACAGCAAAAGAGACAATAACCAAAACAAAGAGAAACCCCATCGACTGGGAGAACATTCTTGCATACAACACTAATGAAAAAGGACTGATCACAAAAATCTACAAAGAGCTGATGAAACTCAACAAAAAGAAAATGACCCAGTCAAAAAAATGGTCAGAAGAGCTAAAAATAAACTTCTCCAAAGGGGAAATGCAAATGGCCAACAGGCATATGAAAAAATGTTCAACATCACTTGTGATCAGGGAAATGCAAATCAAAACTACAATGAGATAACACCTTACACCAGTGAGAATGGACCATGTTAAAAAAACTAGCAGCAGCAAATGTTGGTGAGGATGTGGAGAAAAAGGAACTCTCCTGCACTGTTGGTGGGAGTGCAAACTGGTCCAACCACTATGGAGAGCTGTGTGGAGATTTTTTGACCTACTAAAGACAGAGCTTCCATCTGATCCAGATGAGCATGATTTTAAACAGACTTCACAAGTGGTGATACTAAAGTCCATTCTCTTTATTTTCTCTGTCATTAGGTATTTCTCCCCATCCTTATTGGGGTTTCTAAAGTCCACTAGATAAATTTATTTTTATTTAGGCAACCTTCTTGGCTCTTCATTAGCAAAAAAGAAAGCTTTCCACTGAAAATAAACAGTGGGTGAACTTGTGAAGTTCCAAATTTTTTGGGGGGGTCATATTTAGCTGCCAAAATTGATATAACTTGTCAGCTTGCATTTTTGGTGCAAGGGTAGTTTTAATTACTTGAATCAACTTTTTAAAGTATATGAAGAAGTTTTCCTCGACATTAAGCAATTTTTTAATATTGTATATCATTTGTCTATTTTAAAGTCTGACTGGGTAAAATTACAAATAGCATATTAGGTAATTACAGAGAAATTAAAAAAACTTATTAAGAATTGATTCCATCTGAACTTGTACTAATGTAGTATGTAAATTTCATCAAATGCTGTAAGTTTCATGTAGAATTCATCATCCACAGTAATCAGTTCAACATCAGAGGCTCAAAATTTTAATAAGTCATAGTTGGATTTCATTAACAAGTAGTGAATGAACAATAATTTACCATGCAAATTTAAAAACAATCTATACTTTATTAAGTCTGGTTAATCAATACTTCTGATAAAGGATTCCATTAGAGTACTACTATTACATGGAAGGAGGAAGAAAATTCACATTACATTCTAAAGGAAGGATGTATAATTTTTTTTAATATTTATTTATCTATTTATACATACAAGCACTGGGTATAGTCAGAAGCGTGGGAGGGTGAGAGAATTCACCAGAGCCAGAGCAAGGAACACAACAGGCAGAAGGACCGAAGTACACGGCTGAGGGGAGCAGCGGGCGGCAGGAGAGGTCTGCACGCCATGTGGGACCCTCGCCCGCGGCTAGGGATCGAACCGGTGCTGCAGAGGCTGAGGGCAGCTTTGCAGCCCAGCGCTCAACCGCTGCGCCACCAGGGGAGGCCCCAGGATGTATAATTTTAAAAGAAACTATGTTTGTAATCTCAATGATCTCATTTCAGTTCCAAAATTATCAAATTTTATACTTGTATTAAAATATTCAATTTTATTTTTGCCTTCAAAATACAACCTATACAGAGCCCATTTCTCAGTCAAATCATTTCTGTCTCCTGTCCTACAAAATTACACAATATAATCACATCTATGCTTTAGTTGACACAATAAAATTTAACTGGAGAACATACTGTATTTTTTAAATTATAAGTTTTTATATCCACCTTTTTAAAAATATATTTTGGAAAAATAAAAGGAGGGTTCCTTGTGTTTCATCTTTTCATTCTCTACTTAACACTGAACTAGCACAAATAAGATGATCTAGAATTTGTTTCTGCTAACCAATAAATTGCATTAGGAAAGGATTTTTGTTCGGTCACTGACGTGTCATGATCCCCTAGGATGTGTGCAAAACAGGAAATATTCAACAAATATTCTTTGAACTCACAAGTTTTGTTGAATTGCTTTGAATTAGTTTTCTAAAGTGTTTAATCATAAAAATTATTTGCCTTTCAAATAATTGTGTTGATATATAAAATATTCTCTGACTTGAAGTTTATACCTCAACTCATATTTCAGTCTTCAAAATAAAAGAGCAAATCAGATCGTCAAGTTTAAATTGTAACCTCTGCCTGCCCTATGACATGATCACCTTCTGACACACGTGCACTACATCTCCCAAGGCTGGAGCTTTCATCACAGGCTTTAACCAAACTGGGTTTGAATCCTAACACTGAAAACAGGGTGGAAACTGCTGCACAGTCTCACTCATGATATTTCTGGCACTGTTTAGTTCATTTCATGCCAAATAATTGCAAGAGACCACATTAGATTTCAGAAGTATTATCTCTTGCCAGAAACAGGAAGATAAGTGAACGTGATGAAACTCTCACAGGTTAACAATATCACAACAACATATTTTTCAAGGCCTCTCTTTGGCAATCTTCTGTTTCCAATCTATAATGTTAATTGCCCCATTCATAGTGATGTAAATGTGAACTAGGAAAATATAGCTTGTTTGTTTAAAAGAATACCAGAGTGTGGAAATCAAGAGGCCAAGATTCATGTACTAATTGAATCATTAACAAGTTGTGTGTCTTTGGCAAGTTGCTTATAATTTCTCATTCTTAGGATCTTAAACTAATAGGAGACCTACTGCAAGATATCTGTGATTCCTTTAAACCCTAATTATCTCCAAACAGTGATATTTCCCAACATTCACCAATATCACTATACTTCATGCTCTTTCCTTAGCTTAGAATATCCACTCTTCTAGCCTTGTCGAATCTTTATCAATTTCAAGACTCAAACTACTTTGAGAAGCTACCCTTCTGATTAGTGTTCTCACTGATTTTCTTCCCTCTGATCTCTTACCTCATTCAGTGTGGACATATCAAAAGTCATGTTAATCCTCTATTGTGTTGGTTTTATTAAAAATTTTTATATTCAATAACAGAACTGCACATATATTGGTCTTATATATAGATTAACATGCTCTTGTAGGTGATATAGTAGATATGCTTCTTTTGTGTATTCTATGATATCAGTGGTGTTCTGGACACTCTATTTTTTTAAAAAGAATTACTTGATTGTATGCCTTCATAATTGATTTAGAAGGAAACAAATATAATAATTTGTGCAATACAAATTTCACAACTAAAATTCCACAGTTTTTTTTTTTATAAGAACTTAAGCAAAATTCTATTTGTAATGCTAGTATTTGAAGTGTCTTTCATTCTCTGATTCATATATCTTGCTTTTTCTCAGGAATTGTTTTATCAATAGAAGAGAAAAAGGCTTTAGGTGGGGCATTTGTGTTTGTTCAAACAGTGGAAATTATACCATTCCAAATGATTCATTAAAGCATAAAGATTTCCTCATGTGGCCTAATGAATGAAAGCAGGCTCATGACTCAAGAACCAGATATTAGTTCCAGCTTTGTCAGGAAATCCCCGGATGACAAACCTAATAAGTTAATATGTTGTTGCTCAGTTTTTCTATTACATACTTAATTCAATATTATTCTCCTAATTACAGATTAGATAAAGATAAAAAGAGAAAATTAAAACAAAAAAAAACCCTTGAGGATATAAGCAAAACATTAAAATGAAAGAATATCATTACTTTCAGGTTGTTTTTTCTATCCTCAGTTCATCCATGTCCTCGTTATCGATGATAGTTGTTGGGACATTTTATCAATTTTGGTAGAAAAATATTTCACTTTGAATTAATTTTTGTGTATAGTGTGAGATAATGGTCTGGTTTCATTTGTTTGCACAACATTTTTTTATGTTGTTTTTTATTTTATTTTATTTTTTACATCATTTTTCATTTTTGCACAATGTATGCATTTTCATCTTGGTTATAGTCCCCATACAATTCCCACCCCCTTTGTTTTGATCCTCCTCCCTCCTCCCGCCCCCTGTAGTGTGTCTCTAGTTTATAGCTGCTTGTTGATTTTGACTTTTACTTTGTATTAATTAGTCTTTTTCCTGGTCCCTTATTTAGGTTTTCTAAATTCCTGCTATGAGTGAGACCATCTGGTATTTTTTTTCTTCTTCTTTCTGGCTTATTTTGCAGAGCATGATCCCTTCCAGCACCATCCATGTTGCTGCAAATTGCATGAGTTTATCTTTTTTTGATTGCTGAGTAATATTCCATGGTGTATATGTACCACATCTTCTTGATCCAGTCATCTACTTTTGGGCATTTGGGTTGTTTCCATAGCTTAGCTATTGTAAATAGCGCTGCTATAACCATAGGGGTGCAGGTGCCCTTTGGAATTAATGTTTTGTGTCCTTTGGGTAAATACCTAGGAGTGGAATTGCTGGATTATATGGAAACACCATCTTTAGCAGATTGAGGAATCTCCACACTGCTCTCCATAGTGGTTGGACCAGTTTGCACTCCCACCAACAGTGCACAAGAGTTCCTTTTTCTCCACACCCTCGCCAACATTTGTTGTTGCTAGTTTTTTTTTTAATATGTGCCATTCTCACTGGTGTAAGATGGTATCTCATGGTAGTTTTGATTTTCATTTCCCTGATTACAAGTGATGTTGAACATTTTTTCATATGCCTGTTGGCCATTTGCATTTCCTCTTTGGAGAGGTTTCTTTTCAGTTTTACTGCCCATTTTTTAACTGGATCATTTTCTTTGTTTTTGCTGAGTCTCTCAGCTCTTTGTAGATTTTTGTGATCAGTCCTTTATCATTAGTGTTGTATGGAAAAATGTTCTCCAAGTCGGTAGGGTTTCTCTTTGTTTCAGTTACTGTCTCTTTTGCTGTGCAGAATCTCTTTAATTTGATGTAGTCCCAGCTGTTTATCTTTGCCTTCACTATCACTGCTTTGGGTGATGTGTCTGTAAAGATGTTTTTGAGGAACATGTCATGTAGTGTTTCGCCTATATTTCCTTCTATATATTTTATGGTGTCAGGTCTTATGTCTAGTTCTTTAATCCATTTAGAGTTGGTTTTTGTGCATGGTGTGAGGTAGTAGTCAAGCTTCATTCTTTTGAATGTAGCGACCCAGTTTTTACAGCACCATTTATTTTATTTTTAAAATTTATTTGTTCATACATACAAGAACCGGGATACAGGTCAGATGCACGGGAGGGTAAGAGGATTCACCAGATATAGAGCAGGGAACAGAACAAGCAGACTGAGTGAAATACACTGTTGAGGGGTGCAGTGGGTGAGACAGGAGAGGTCTGCCACATCATGTTGGATTCTCACCCAGCCGGCCAGGATTGAACCCACGCTGCAGAGGCTGCGTACAGCTTCACAGCGCTGTGCTCAACTGCCTGTGCCACCAGGGGAGGCCCTCCCAGCACCATTTATTGAACAAACTTTCTTTGTTCCGTTGCATATTCTTTGCTCCTTTGTCAAAGATTAGTTGACTTTAAATCTGTGGGTTTATTTCTATATTTTCTATTCCATTCCATTGGTCCATGTGACTGTTCTTGTTCCAATACCATGCAGTTTTGATTATTATGGCTTTATAGTATAGTTTGAAGTATGGGAGTGTTGCACAACATTTATTGAAGAGGGTTTCCTTTCTCCAATGTATATACTTGGCCATAGATTAATTGTTCTGATAGGTGTGGGTTTATTTATGAGCTGTAAATTCTATTCATTGGTCTCTGTGTCTGTTTTTGTTCTAGCACCATACTGTTTCAAGTATCATAGCTTTTTAGTTTAAGGTCCAGAAGTGTGGTCTTTTCCCTTTTGTGTCATGCTAGTGGTTAGTGATTGACTAAACATTGTGTGTTAACATTAGGGAAAGCCATATGGAAGACATTCAGAAACCCCCTCTACTGTCTTTATAATTTCTCTTTAAATTTCAAGAATTTTTTTTAAGTTTAATATTTTAAAATGCTTTTATAAACTATCCGTGCTAAGTAGTCAGAATAAATAATTAAGACAGGTCCTTCTCAGTGAGTTCATAATGTAATTAGAATAGTAGTTCTGCCTGCAAAAGAGCAGGATTCTCTCTCTCTCACTCTCTCTCTGTACACACACACACACACACACACACACAAACACATACACACGGAACAGAAGGGTACCAAAGAGAAAGGAAAGTAACTGATTAGCCAAGATAAAGAGTACTTAGAGATTCTGATATTATTTCAAAATAACACTACATTGTTTAAAATTTGTCTGACAATAAAATTGGATATTATTTAAAGGATGATATTCCATCATATCTCAAGGGAACAAAATATTTCTATTTATGAATAACAGGTAAATTTTAGATGATGATAGATAGGTAGATGCATATACACATATAATATATATACTTTTTTCAATTACTTTTGTTAAAGTAGTGATATGCAATGTGCATATTCTAGACCAATAACATGTAATTAGCAAGAAAATCAAAACAAATAATTTAAACATATGAATTGATATTAGGCAGTATAAATAACAATTCTCATTCAAAAATATAATTCTACATATTCTGGTAGTTAGACTTATAGAAATATTCACTTTTTTTCTAAAAATAAGGACTTTCACCTGGAATATTTTAGGCTGTTTATAACACGGTCTATCACAATTCAGATAGGAAATTTTTATCTTAATGTCTTCCTCAAATATTCAATTACATTTACTACATTTAACAGAGTTATGAAAACTTGTACAATAATTGCTTTGATAAGAGGTTTATGTTAATATTCATAAACAAAGTATACTTGAGAGAAAAATTATAAATCAATTATGGGATCTGCTTTAGTAACTTATCCTTTAGAAACACATTAATGGAAGGTTCTGTGAAAGATGAAATACTGTGCATGTCACTGTATGTTTGGATACTATAAATATAGGATTGGAAAGGCTTTATGAACATTTAACTACATTTTAACCAACACTCTGAACTACATTTTCTATCAGTAAAATGCTGAGGAGTTTACACTTGTAGAATTTCAAGAAATCCAGATGGACCACATTACCATTTGGCTTCTTCAAGCAGTATGAAAATATGACCTTGTTTCTTAGGAAGTATACAGTTTTATGTTAGTGTTAAGTGCTATAATAGCTCTACACCTTTAACTTAATTCAACCTGTTCAAAACAGAATATTCTATTTTTATGAGTTTATCTTTTTTATTTTATATATTTTTACATCATTTTTCATTTTGTACAATGTATGCATTTTCATCTTGGTTATATTCCCCATACAATTCCCACCCCTCCTTATTTTGACCCTAATCCCATAGTGTGTCTCCGGTTTATAGTTGCTTGTTGATTTTGATTTTTTACTTTATTATAAATACTCTATTTTGATGTCATATGAGAACTGTTATGACTCATGATGATACTGACGAATTTGCCAATAAGTAATGGAAGCTAATATATATAATACAATCAATAGTGTCACGATGCCATCTTAGGGCTAGAAAGTTGATCTTTCACACACTATCAGAAGTATATAAACTCCCATTTGTTTCCCTGGCAGTGGTAATCTATTTGACTCAATCCACATTCTGTTTGCCAATCCTTCAGATGACCTATGATTTTTATTTACGTGTTAGTTGTTGGAGTTCTCAAATCAAGTACATCCAGTTATACTGAAGTAATACAATTTATTTTAATTTTGACCTCTACTTTCTGTATAAATTGCCTGTTGCCAGAGTGCCAGCCTGTCTCTCTTACTCAATCTTTAGATATTTTCTATTCCAGCACAGTGAACTTTGGTAGAGGCCTCTGGGTGCTTTGGTGGTAGAAAAGCTGTTGTGACTACACCTGATGGGGGAAATCTATGGGGGAAATCCTATAATGTCAAATACTGGCAAGAATGTGGGACAATGGTACTTCATTGACAATAAAAAGGAAGAAATGCTCTTAAGATAGTAGCTGATGACCACAATTACATTTTAGCATAACAAACAAAAGCATGTCCCCAGAGGAATTTTCTTTTTTAGCACTGAAGAGGTACTTCCATAATACCAGGCACACAGACTTATTGTGAGGTCTGCTTGGATAGAAGATGGACCTTCTCATTTTCCTAAATATGGGTGATATGTAGGTCCATACGTATGCTTTTGCTGAAGTTTGCTGGAAAGCAACACAGATCATACCTGTTTGTGTGAGAGCAATAGAGCTCCATATTAGAAAAGACAAAGAGCATATACAATTTCTGGTGAAAAATTCAATATCTGATATCTGTTTCAAATTTTTGTAGGAGAGTTGATTATAGAGATGATTGCCAGAAAGGCTGTGTTTGGCTCAAGATTCAAGATCCAGTATAAAACTAGAAATTGTAGGCATTCCAACAAAACTTAAAATCTTTATCTGTTCCAAAGGAATTGATTGATATCACATTTATCATTATTAAAAATGTATTTTATAAAAGCACTTTATTAATATAAAATACTTGCTGTTGGGTCACTGGTTCTAATTACATTTTCAACATGAGTCATGTTTTTGCTGAAAATTCATGACACAGTTGCCATGCTAGCAGCTGACAATCTCCAAAGTTTAGCTATCAGAGTAGTAGCAGTAGTAGTAGAAAGATCATCTTGTTACATAGGACAAACATTTCACCATAGTCTAGAGTATCATTTGTGAGGGTATTCCTCCATGCCTTTTCACTGAGTTTTTCTATTTTCAGATAATTTTTAAATGAATATAACTATATAATATGATATAAATTTTTAACTTTAAGAAAAAATCAGGTAGAGAAATCTTAGTGACTTTTTTATTAAACTTTATAATAAGGAAAGCCCTTAAAATATATAAATTTTATAGAAAATCATATATACTGCTAGTAAAGTAATATGGGGAAATACATATATTTCCATTTAGATTCATAACAGTAATAGACTTCAAGTGAAATTTCTTAATCTTCAAAATAAAAATAATAAATTTTTTTTCCTATTTATTACTTATAACCCATTATAAATTTCTACCTCATAAGCAGCAAAACAGAAACCCATGAACCACACAGAGTTATTTATTATTTAAATATCATTGACTATATACTCCAAAATTGGAACTATTATATAAATGTACAATTTTTAGTATTTAAAAATACTGAATCTTGGGCTTCCCTTGGTGGCGTAGGCGGTAGAGTGCCGCGCTGTGAGGCTGTCTGAAAGCCTCTGCAGCGCTGTTTCAATCCCGGCCAGCCAGCGAGGGTCCCACATGGTGCAGTAGACCTCTCCTGTCTCTCCCACTGCTCCCCTTAGCAGTGTATTTCATCAGTCAGCCTGTTTTGTTCCCCATTCTGTCTCTGGCAAATCCTCTCACCCTACCACACATCTGGCCTGGACCCTGGTTCTTGTGTAAAATAAATAAATAAATCTTAAAAAAAAAATAAAAATACTGAATCTTGCTGTAGATAGGATATTTCTTCAATTTAATACTTTACATTTCTCACCATATTCTTACACTTCATATTTTCATTTCTGTATAGTTTATCAGCCTGTTCTGAATGTACTCACTTGCCACTTACATAGCACAGTGCTCTCCACCATTTTCACTGAAAAACTTTCTCTAGAATAATTTCCCATGCTTCCTTACAACTATGGAGGCTGGAAAACTTAAAATCTACCTTACTGAAGTACCTTGGAAATGTAATTCTGACGTGACTTTGGTTCTAGCAATTCAAGTTGGTTTCAGTTTAGGTATTTCTGCTCCCTACATGGTTCAGAAGATGTGATCAGCAACAGTTAAATCTGTAGACACAGCAGCCCAAGTTAGCTTATGCTAACTTGCTGAAAAGAGACAGTGGTAATGGCCCACATGTTAGCAAAAAGTTTGATGAGCCTGGATTACAATTATTAATTCACTCTCCAGCTACTTACTCCATGATGGCATAAGGGAGCATCTCATGCTCTACATTTATTCTTTTTATGCTTTAAATGACTAGAACAGTTTTTATTACCTGTCCTGACACTGTTCCTATTAGAGATGTCTGTTGTACATTGAAAAACATGTCACTCTTGGCTAATATTTATTTTGGAAGAATCACTACAATGATCACTTTTAGATAAATTAATTAAATTAAATTAAATTAAAAGAACACTTATTGGAAGAAGAAAGTGGCCATAAAAGAGGACCAGAAGGGAGGGAAGCGCAGAACCCTGCTCCCCTCCCCCGCCCACAGAGGCGGCACTCTCCGACCAGCAGAGAGGAGGAAACAACAAACCAAAACAACCGACAAGAACAAACGACGCAGCAAGCGGGACTGTGAGCGGAAAGGAACTATTGCAGCCACCACACCCCATGAACGGGAGCTGAGGCGAACCCTGCAGGATCCGCCGCTGCGGTGAGCGAACGGCTCCGGGAGCCATTAGAGAAGAACAAAGACCCCGGGAGACGCGCATACAGCCCGGGCTGCCGGTAAGCCTGCGCGGAAACGCGGCAAGCCTGGCGCGCTTGAAAAGCAAGTGCAGACCGGGATCGCGGCTGCCCAGGCCCCCGCGCCTGCGACCTAGGCTTGCGGGGAGACGACCTAGGCTTGCGGGGAGACGCACGGAGGTCCTCACTGAGGTGAAGGTCCCTCCCTGAGTAAGCAGGAACCAGGTGCCCAGGCACGGGAGCCGGGTGCAAAAGGCGCCATTCCCGCGCCACTGAACTGGGCTACAGCCCGCGTCCTGGACCTGAGGGCTTTGAACTGAGACCCGGGGCACGAAAATTCGGGGCGTGGTTTCTCCACGACGGTGGGGCACAAGGCAGACACAGCACACCAAAGCTGTTGAGGTGTACCCTACCATTCCCGCTCTGTTCTCTGTCCCACGGGGTGGGGGGAGGCGAAAAACAGCCCCCCAAGGACAATAGGAGAGATCTCTGGCGCCACCTAGCGACCAGGAAAAAAAAAGTCACTAACACCCTATAAAACAGGACATTTCTTAAGTCTGCTTGAAAAGGGCAGAAGGTTTCTGGAGGACCCAGTGGCCAGCCGGGAAGTTATTCCACGCCAGGCCCCTTCCGACCAGCAGTCTGAGCCCACAGAGGGAGCAGGCACCCACGTCCGGGGCAGACCGGGTGCGCAGAAGAGTGTGCCTGAAACCGGAGGCGCAGGGACTGCATCCCGCTTCGCCATTTGAGAACAGGGACATTTCTTCAGTAAAAACTGCCTAAAACCAGCAGAAAGCTCCCCCAGAAGACAGAGATGGCTCCTGGAAGAGCCAGAGGGGAGCGGAGAAGTTCACCCAAGATGTCAGTCAGTCCGAGCAACACAGTGTCCCAACGCATACGACAAATTAGAAAACAGACAGTAGGGAGTAGAAGAACCACACGCAACCTAAAAACTCCTCAGGAAAGAAGCACACCACAAAAAGAAAACCACTCCCCAGATTGCAACGACAGCAACTTGGAAGAACTTCTGAGCCTTCCAGAAAGAGAATTTAAAATTGCCATGATTAAAAAAGTGATAGATCAGAAGAAGGAAATTGAGTCCCTAAAGAGGGAAGTAAGAGAAATGCAGGAGATCAAAGAATTAATGGAGGAACTAAAGAACTCTGGGAAAAGCAATGAAAGCAGAATAGATGAAATGGAAGAACGAATAAGTAATCTTGAAGACACAGAAATAAAAAGAACCAAAACAGAAAAGGAAAGAGAAGTACGAAGGAAAAAGAATGAAGAAAGACTTCGGGAACTATCTGACTCCATGAGGAAAGGAAATATAAGAGTTATAGGAATTCCAGAAGGAGAGGAGAGAGATGTAGGAACAGAGAAAATATTCATGGATATAATTGAAGAGAACTTCCCAAATGAGAAGAAGGAGCTGAAAATTGATATACAAGAAGCAAGAAGAACACCAAACTTCCACGACGAAAGGAAAAACACAGCAAGACACATAATAGTAAAGCTCCCAAAGAATCCAGGACAAGGAAAAAATAATGAAGCTGACAAGAGGGAAGAAACAGATAACATTCAAAGGAAAACCAATCAGGCTGACATCAGACTTCTCTGAAGAAACACTACGGGCAAGGAGAGAGTGGAGGGACATAGTCAACAGACTCCAAGAAAACAGATGCCAACCAAGAATACTCTATCCCGCAAAGCTCTCTTTCCTCCATGAAGAAAGAATATGGACCTTCCCAGACAAAGAGAAACTCCGGAATTTCATTGCGACTAAACCCCCACTCCAAAAAATACTACAAGGAATCCTAAAGCCAGAACCTCAGAGGGACGAATAACAACGAAAGAAGACCAAAAAAAAAAAAAAGTTATTAAAAGAATAAATAAATAAAATCAAAGGAAAGACAAACATAATGGCAAATACAGATGCTAACATATCAATATTAAATCTAAATGTAAATGGACTAAACTCTTCAATAAAAAGACACAGAGTTGCAGCCTGGATTAAGAAACAAAACCCAACCTTTTGCTGTCTCCAGGAAACACATTTAGCTACAAAAGATAAAAATAGGCTCAAAGTCAAAGGATGGAAAACAATCCTACAAGCAAATGGGCCAAAAAAGAAAGCAGGAACAGCTATACTTATATCAGATAAAACAGACTTCAAACTCAAAAAAATAAAAAGAGACCCCAATGGTCACTACATTATGATTAAGGGGACAATACTTCAAGAAGAAATAACACTCATTAACATATACTCACCAAACGAAAGAGCACCAAAATATATCAGACAACTGTTGTCCTCTCTGAAAACAGACATCAGAGAAAACACATATGTAGTGGGAGACTTCAACACACCACTATCAACAATGGATAGATCAACAAGACAAAAAATAAGTAAAGAAACTAAAGCTCTAAATAAGGACCTAGAGCATTTGGGCTTAACAGACATCTATAGAACACTAAACCCAAAAAAAACAGAGTACACATTTTTCTCAAGCGCACACGGATCATTCTCCAGGATCGATCACATACTGGGGCACAAGACAAACATCAACAGATACACCAAGATTGAAATCATACCAACCATCTTTTCTGACCACGAAGGCATCAAACTAGAAATAAATCATAAAAAGAAGGCAAGGAACTATCCTACCTCATGGAGATTAAAAGCCACACTACTGGAAGACCACTGGACTAACGAGGAGATCAAAGAAGAAATTAAAAAATTCTTTGAATTGAATGACAAGGAGGACACCAATATCCTAAATGTATGGGATGCAGCAAAAGCAGTAATAAGAGGAAAATATATAGCAATAGAAGCTCACATCAAAAACAAGAAAGAACTCAAAGAAACAACCTAATCTCGAAGCTCAAAGATCTAGAAAAAGAACAACAAAAAAACCCCAGAACCAGTAGAAGAAAAGAAATAATAAAAACCAAAGCAGAAATAAATGAAATTGAAACTAAAAAAACAATCCAAAAGATCAATGAAACCAAGAGCTGGTTCTTTGAAAAAATAAATAAAATAGACAAACCCCTAGCCAGGCTCACAAAGGAAAAAAGGGAGAAAGCACAAATACACAGAATCATAAATGAAAGAGGAGAAATCACAACGGACACAGCAGAAATCAAAAGAATAATCAGTAACTACTATGAACAGTTATATGGAAACAAGTTCAACAATCTAGAGGAGATGGACAAATTCCTACAACTCTACAATCACCCAAAGCTAGATAAAGAAGAAATAGAACACCTAAACAGACCAATTACAAGCAGCGAAATTGAAATGGTAATTAAAAACCTCCCCAAAAACAAAAGCCCAGGACCTGATGGATTTACAAATGAATTCTACCAAACATTCAGAGACGAATTAGTGCCTATCCTTCACAAACTCTTCCAAAAAATTGAGAAGGAAGGGACAATACCAAACACGTTCTATGAAGCCAATATTACACTAATACCAAAACCGAATAAGGACAACACAAAAAAGGAAAACTATAGGCCAATCTCCCTAATGAACACTGATGCAAAAATCCTCAATAAAATTTTAGCTATCAGAATCCAACAATGTATCCATAAGATAATTCACCACGACCAAGTTGGATTCATTCCAGGGGCACAAGGATGGTTTAACATCCGAAAATCAATCAACGTTATCCAACACATCAACAAAAAGAAATATAAAAACCATATGATAATATCAATAGATGCTGAGAAAGCTTTCGACAAAGTGCAACACCCATTCATGATAAAAGCCCTTGAAATTCTTGGGATACAAGGAACATACCTCAACATCATAAAGGCCATCTATGACAAGCCAACAGCCAGTATCATTCTCAATGGTGAAAAGCTGAAAGCAATTCCATTAAGATCTGGAACAAGACAAGGATGTCCACTCTCACCACTGCTTTTCAATATAATACTGGAAGTCCTAGCCAGAGCAATAAGACAAGAGAAAGACATCCAAGGAATCCAAATAGGAAAAGAAGAAGTCAAACTATCACTATTTGCAGATGATATGATAATATACATAGAGAACCCCAAAATCTCCACAGAAAAACTAATTCAACTCATCAATCAATTCAGTAAAGTGGCAGGATACAAAATCAACACGCAAAAGTCAGTAGCCTTCCTATACACAAACAATAAATCTGAAGAAGAAGAAATCAAAAAAACCACCCCTTTTATTATCGAAACAAAAAAAATCAAATATTTAGGAATAAATCTAACAAAAGAGGTAAAGGACCTATACAAAGAAAACTATAAAACACTGTTAAAAGAAATAGAAGAAGACACAAAGAAATGGAAAGACATCCCCTGCTCATGGATTGGAAGAATAAACATTATTAAAATGGCCATCCTACCAAAAGCAATATACAGATTCAATGCTATTCCAATCAAAATCTCAATGGCATTCTTCAAAGAAATAGAACAATTATTGATGAAATTCATATGGAATCACCAAAAACCCCGAATAGCCAAAGCTCTACTGAAAAAAAAAGAAGGAAATGGAGGCATCACACTCCCAGACTTCAAACTCTACTACAAAGCCATAATCATCAAAACTGCATGGTATTGGAACAAGAACAGACATACAGACCAATGGAATCGAATAGAAAATCCAGAAATAAACCCACAGATTTATGGTCAACTAATCTTTGACAAAGGAGCAAAGACTATGCATTGGAGCAAAGAAAGTTTGTTCAATAAATGGTGCTGGGAAAACTGGGTCGCTACATGCAAAAGAATGAAGCTTGACCACTACCTCACACCATACACAAAAATCAACTCAAAATGGATTAAAGAACTAGACATAAGACCTGAAACCATAAAATACATAGAAGGAAATATAGGCGAAACACTACGGGATTTGCACATCAAAGACATCTTTACAGACACATCACCCAAAGCAGTGATAGTGAAGAGAAAGATAAACAGCTGGGACTACATCAAATTAAAGAGCTTCTGCACAGCAAAAGAGACAATAACAAAAACAAAGAGAAACCCCACCAACTGGGAGAACATTTTTGCACCCAACACTAATGATAAAGGACTGATCACAAAAATCTGCAAAGAGCTGATGAGACTCAGCAACAACAAAGAAAATAATCCAGTCAAAAAAGGGGCAGAAGAGCTAAAAAGAAACTTCTCTGAAGAGGAAATGCAAATGGTCAACAGACATATGAAAAAATGTTCAACATCACTTGTAATCAGGGAAATGCAAATCAAAACTACCATGAGATACCATCTCACACCAGTGAGAATGGCACATATTAAAAAACTAGCAACAACAAATGTTGGCGAGGATGTGGAGAAAAAGGAACTCTTGTGCACTGTTGGTGGGAGTGCAAACTGGTCCAACCACTATGGAGAGCTGTGTGGAGATTTCTGGACCTACTAAACATAGAGCTTCCATATGATCCAGCAATTCCACTCCTAGGTATTTACCCAAAGGACACAGAAACATCAATTCCAAAGAGCACCTGCACTCCTATGTTTATAGCAGCACTGTTTACAATAGCTAAGCTTTGGAAACAACCCAAATGCCCAAAAATAGATGACTGGATCAAGAAGATGTGGTACATATATACCATGGAATATTACTCAGCATTCAAAAAAGATAAACACATGCAATTTGCAGCAACATGGATGGCACTGGAAGGGATCATGCTCAGCGAAATAAGCCAAAAAGAAAAAGAAAAATACCGGATGGTCTCACTCATAGCAGGAATCTAGAAAACTTAAATAAGGGACCAGGAAAATGAATATAAGAAAGTGAAAATCAAAATCAACAAAAAAACTATGAACCAGAGACACTTTTTGGGGGTGGGGGGCGGGAGGGGAAGGATTGGGGTCAGAATGGGGCGTTTGCAATTGTATGGGGGAATATAAAAATAAAATTTAATATATAAAAAAAAAAAATATACAAAATAAAATTTAAAAAAAAAAAAAAAAAAAAGAACACTTATTGTCCCAATTAAAAAAAGGCAACAGGACATTTTAGTTGATTAATACTACTCCAAGGGATATTATTAGACAAATACCAATGTCTTTGAGTTAGAGGTCAGAGACTAAATGATCAAGAGTGCTCTAAAAAGAATATAAAAACTCACTTGTTTAATAGGTTTGTATATGTCCAACTTATATCTGCTGTTGGAATAAGAAAAGGGGAATCAAATTCTACCCTTCCCCAAAGACAGAAAAATTCAGGGTGTGGAATAAAAAAAATGGGTATTATATGTTTGAAAGTTGCCGAGAGAGTAGATCTTAAAACAAAATTGCAAGGGTCCCACATGGCGCGCAGACCTCTCCTGCCGCCCGCTGCTCCCCTCAGCAGTGTCCTTCGGTCCTTCTGCCTGCTCTGCTCCCCGCTCTGGCTCTCGTGAATTCTCTCACCCTCCCGCGCTTCTGACTGTACCCAGTGCATGTATAAATCAAACAAACAAACAAATAATAAATAAATAAATAAGACATGCCTCTAGAAAATTTAAAAAAAAAAAAATTGCAACTGCATGAAGTGATGGATATTAACACATCCCATTGTAATGATCACCTTGCAATATATACTAATACTGAATCATTATACTATACACCAGAAACTAATATAATATTATATGCCAACTTTATAAAATGAAACACATGTAACAAAGATGTTTATGGTACCTACAGGACACTTTGAGAAAAGTGTTAACACAGGGAATAGATGTAACAGATCTTCTGTAATACATTTAGGGAGATTTATTAAAACAGTTATAACAAACATGTTTATAAAGTAAAAAAAATATATGAGTTGAGGGGTAATTTGTCAATAGAAAGGCTCATTCTGGAACAAATTGGTTGAGACTAAATTTTTGTACTTTGAATTCACAGACATTTTAACATGGATATCAGGCATGCTTTGGAAAATAGCTATGGATCTAAGGATCAATTGAACAGTATAAAATTTAACTTCAATTTCTATGCTGATGTACAAAGGTGCCTATATATTGATTTAATTATGAAGACAGAGAGAGTAAACTTCCTGCTAAGCAAGCTGGTTGTCACTCACTCAATTTTCATATGACAGTACTTAAAAACTAAATTCCAGAATGGAATTATTGGTTCCAGTATGTCTTTGCCTGGAGAAGTAGGAAACAATTATTTTTTCCCAAATTCTCTCTTCACAACTCCTTGTCAAGGATTTAAATGCTTCCATTATATTTCTAACATCCTATTTTCATCCATATGACTTCTTTCAAACCACAGTAAGAACCTCATATTGGTCTCCTGTCTACAGTAGCTCCCTAGCATTGGATACTGCTACCAGATTAATCATCCCACTGCCAAAGGATTCCAGTGACTTTCTGTCATCCTTGAACATGAACACTGGCACTGTAGAATGCAGGATGGAAGCACTTATGAAAAAGTATTTGCAATTTAAAAATGTATATGTCAAAACCAATTTCCCCCAAAGAATTAATGATACAGGAAGCCCAATTCATTTACAGTGTCTGGCAGAAGTAACCAGTAATTTGTCTCTATAGCTTTAGGAGAAACTAAAGCATGAAGTTTTTCACCCCACAAACAGAAAAAGTTACTGTCAGCTGTGTAGAGTTGGAAGATAAAATGCTGCTCCCTGGTAGTGGCATAGGAGGACAGTCATCAAGTCATCCATATTCTAATCTCACATTCCCTGGGAAAGGTCAGTAATTCAAGTGGAAATATTATCTTGTGATTTCCAAAAACTGGAGCTTATTTTAAAAAAGGAAGTTTTACTGACACTGATAGTATCACATATGGCAAATGACTAAGCTTAAAATTGTAGTAGAGATGCGTGTAATACAGCAAAATGCAATAAAAAATAAATGAAAAATTCTGCTTATGAAGGAGATGTGCCCCCATGAAGGCCTTATTACAACATTTGCTCATTCTGTGGTATGACACTCTTGCAAACGGTGGCACAAGTCATTCTGAGAAGTTTATAGGTTGACTATAATTTTTTTAAATGAGTTATTTCTCATGTACTTTATTTTTTTAAGAAGTAGGGTACAAGCCAGAGTCGCGAGGCGGCGGAGTGGTGGTGGTGGCGGGGAAAGATTCACCAGAGAGAGAGCAGGGAGCAGAACAGGCAGACTGACTGAAATACACTGCTGAGGGGAGCAGTGGGCGAGACAGGAGAGGTCTGCTGTGCCATGTGGGTAGCTCCCCAGATGGCCAGCGATCGTACTTGTGCCACAAAGGCTGTGGAAAGCCTCACATCACTGCGCTCAAACCCCTGCACCACAAGCGAGGCCCGACTGACTACAATTTTCTTTTTTTTTTTATTTACACAAGCACTGGGTACAGTCAGAAGCAAGGGAGGTTGAGAGAATTCACCAGAGCCAGAGCGGGAAACAGAAAAGGCAGACTGACAAAGTACACTGCTGAGGGGAGCAGCGGGTGGCAGGAGAGGTCTGCGTGCCATGTGGGATCTTCACCCAGTGGCCGGGGATCAAACCAGCGCTGCAGAGGCTGCAGGCAGCTTTGCAACCTAGCACTCAACCACTGCGCCACCGGGGAGGCCCCGACTGACTACAATTTTCAGTAATAAGCATTCAACAAATATACTAGCATAAGCCAAAACTTTTATATTAAATTCCTATATGAGTTGAAAAACCTATGTACTACATAGTATTTATTCTCTAAGTCTACAGACTAATACTATTATTATTTTTTCCCAAATTCTCTTTACAACTCCTTGTCAAGTACATAGTATTTATTCTCAAAGTCTACAGACCATTACCCACACATTAAATACATTTACCTGTCTCAGTGTATTTGGTACTGCTCACACCCAAAAGTCATCACATACCAGTTAATTCACAGTCACCTATTATTTGCCATTATGTGATTCTGTAAAGACACCAATTAAGTAGGAACTTTCTTTGCTATCCAGGCAGAGAGCAATAAATAAGATTGAAGACTTTCTCTTCAATCTAAAATCTCATATTCAAGGGAGAGATAGAGAGTAATGTAAGCACAAAATTGCAATATATCTAAAGAAATTATACACAATCAAGCATGGTGAAGAAATATAGACAAGGTTGTTATTAAGTCTTGTTGAAGCAAGTTAAAAGAAAGCAGACAATTTTCCATGTGCTGATAAAAATTTATAACAATCCTTGCAGTTAGTTTGAGGTCCTGTGACTATGCCTGCTTCAGGACTGCATATAACTTGAAAGATGGTTTCCCTCCTCCCTCTCTGAATCCTCTGGTTAATGGCCATGGACTTGAAAGCCTTGGATATTGCAAAGCCACAGGATAGAGAGAGTCTAGAGCTCCTTTTCAAAAAAGGAGAGGTTCTGGTAGAGTTGAGAAAAAACTTCGTCTTCATAATCCACTAAGACATTGATGTTCCTGTATCTGCAGCTAACAAAAACTATGCTGGCTCTATCAGACAGAAATAACTTGAATAGTAAACCTCATTAAATATTACAGCTTGGTATATTAAATTATACCACATTTGAAAAGATGAATCATTGTCTGCAACATCCAGTAGTATAGTACCATTAACTAGTACATCTGTATATGCAGGCATACATTTCTGAAACAGCCTCCAATAGCAAATAAAGAACAAGTGATTTGATAGTCACATACCAATAGGCAGGACAGAACAGAGAAGTTTCACATATTGTAAAAAAAGAAACTTAAAAGTCATATGACAAAAAAATGAGGCATTAAGCAATTTTTAAATGGAATAAGGATCATGTTCAGGTTTTGTTCTGTTTTTTGTTTGTTTTTTAAGGTTAATCTGGTAACAGATTGAGTATATTATAAAAGCAGTTTGACAGGTAAGTTAAAAACCTGTTACATTAGTCTGGGTAGAAAATAAGACCCTGATAGGGGAAAATAAGACCCTGATAGAGGAAATGGAAAGCTTTAATTTAATTACTTTTAACAAGGCACAATTTGAAATACTTAGATAACTGATTATAAATGCAAGGGATATGGTGATGAAGAGTCAGAGTTTAGCTCCTAATTTCTGGCCTCTGCAGGAATAATAGCATTGCTAACTGAGAAATTATATAGGAGAAAATAGATCTGGAGGTGAAATAATGAATGTAACTTTGCAAAACCAGCAAACAAATAGAAATGTAACTTAGAAAATTGAGTTATAAAAGCTAAAGAGAAAAACTTTCACAGACTATATGAACATAGTAAATACCATTTTTTTTTTAAACTGAAGAAAGCTATTTGGGCAAGCTATTTGGGCGCTATACCAACGATTTTAAAATGTTATATATTAACAAACTGAAGAGCAAAGTTTTGATCGCACTGCATGGAGAGGAAGCATGCAAATGCCATAAGAAGATATGAGATTTCCAAAGAATCTCTAAAGGAATGAGGGCGATGTCCTGTTTGACTGCTATCCAAATTTTGCAATGGATTCCTTTTGCTGAAGAGCTGTTTCCACACATATCTGAAAATGAACTAAGAAAGAACAGATCATGATTTTCTGAAAATAAGTAAAGGGAGGGAAGTGGATAAAATGGAGATGACAGATGATTTAAACAAAAACGAGATTTGATTTTCATTGAAATCTTATAAAAATTTCCCCATTGCAATATTTAAGATGGTTAACAGAAAGGGAGAAAAGTGAAATTATCAAGACTTGCTGATAAAAAAGAGGGCTTCACATCTATCAAACCTGTGCTGTCACATTTCCCTAGTCCACACACACGATGTATTTGATTAAGCCAGTGGAGTGGTGCTTCCTGGTAGCAATTTCACTCTTTATAAATTTTTAATGTCAAAGTGGTTCTCCAGATCTTGTTAATGTTACTAAGAATTTTTCCCAAGAGTGCTGCCATAGTACAGTTGTCAAAAATATAGCCACTACGTTTAAATAATCAGTGTGACATTTTACAAATGAGTAAAAGCCAAGAGACTCATAGTTCAGAAAACTTAGCCTGAACTAACATTCTTGATTTCCTCAAAGCCTTAAAACTGAAGGAAAAAAAAAAAAAATCCATGTCACTGGTAAAATTTTGATGTTGTCTCAGTATAGGTTTCTGTAACTAATTACCTTAAAAAAAAGTTTTTGCAGACCTAATATAAGGCCTTTATAAGAAGCACACTCTAAAAGTCATCCTGTCAAATGGTCAAAACCTTGGACCACAAATACTTGGTCTTATTTGTTTTGCTTGTGACCTTATGAAGCTACATAACTTTTCAATTTCCTCATCCACCAAAAGAAGGGGAAAAAACCCCACTCTGATGGAAATCAGTTAATGAATTAGAAAAAAGCAGTTCATAAAACCCAATTATCAGATATATTTTTGGAGTTTTATTTTTTTTCTCAAGGGCATTTACACTAAACTAGAGGTAACATATGTACAATAAAGATGTTATGTTTCTTCTTATGCTCAACCAGATGTGTAAGCAAATGTTTTGAACTAAACAAGGATTTATTAATGCAGAAACAAGGATTTATTAATGCTTAGTCTTCAAGACAAAAAAACATGCTATGTATCACAAAAGTAGCCATGGAAAATGAAGGATGTGTTACATAGAATCTAAACTGAGAAACATTTATTTATAATGGTAACAATCATGGCCAGTTTCAGTGATTCTAAAACACATTTTTAAATCTCTGAAATTGAAAAATACTTTTACATTTGCTGACATTTCACAATTTATTCTAGGATAAACATACTGTTATGGGGTTGCATTTTTTTTTTTTTTGCTTTGCTTTTACAGGAATTAATATGTGCAGTGTATTGTATTGTATTGTATTGTATTGTATTGTATTGTATTGTATTGTATTGTGGCAACATTGGTTTACAACACTGTATACGATTTAGAGGTGTAGTTCATACTCTATGTATGTTACACATACCCACCACCAAGGCACCCATAGTCCTCTACTTTAGTCCACAGTGGTCCCTCCCAACTTTGTACTTCCCTCTCTCCTTACTCCCTCTGAGATCTTCAAATTCTACAATCAGATTTGTAGGGTTTGTTGTTGGATTTGTCTTATCTGACCCTTTCTTTTGTTTTGTTCCACATATAAGTCACATGATCCAATATTTCCAATATTTGTCTTTCTCCTTCTGACTTATTTTGTTTAGTATAATCCCCTCCAATTCCATTTATGTTGTCACAAAAGGCAAGAGTTTGTCATTTTTTTGAATAGCTGAAGTAGTATCCAATTGTGGATATGAACCACCTCTTTCTAGCACTTATCTGCTGTGGCACTCAGGTTGTTTCCGCAACTTGGCTACTGTAAACAGGGCTACAATGAACATCAGAGTGACTCACATCTGTGAGAGTAGTCCAGCAGAAAGACCAGAAACAAGTGATGTGGGTGTGAAGAAAAAGGAACCATTGTACACACTTAGTGGGAATGTAGATTGATCCAGCCCCTAAGGAAACCGGTATGAATTTTTCTCAAAATATTAAAAATACATCTACCTTGGGCCTCCCCAGTGGCACAGCGGTTGAGCGCTGGGTTGCGAAGCTGCCCGCAGCCTCTGCAGTGCTGGTTCGATCCCTGGTTGCTCCCCGGCCACCGGAGGAGGGTTCCACATGGCGCGCAGACCTCTCCTGCCGCCCGCTACTCCCCTCAGCAGTGTACTTTGGTCCTTCTGCCTGCTCTGCTCCCTGCTCTGGCTCTGGTGAATTCTCTCACGCTCCCGCGCTTCTGACTGTACCCAGTGCTTGTATGTATAAATAAATAAATAAATCTTAAAAAAAAATACATCTACCACATGATAGCATAAATTCATTCCTGGGTATCTACCCAAAGAGTACAAAAACATTAATTTGAAGGGACACATGTGCAGAATATTTTAATACTATTTTCAAAGAGACTTCTTTGTGAATTCAAACTTAAAAACTACTCTTTAACAAAATGATTATTTTGTCTACATAATATAAATACAGAAATTCAAGATTAGAGTTTTAAGAGTATGTTAGTTCATGCCTCCAAGGAGAAAGACTAAGATGGGATTAGACATGAAAAAGATTTAATTGGGGAGGGACAGGAAAAGTCATGAAAACCTTCTGTGACTGATGCTGAGCTAACTTCTATAGAAAGAGAGATAAGAAGGAGAATGGAGAATTATACCAGAGGAGCCTTTCACTGCAGCTAGAGTGATAAGTCATGATCTTGTCTCTTGATGCAAGTTTTCCTTCTACCATAATGGTCCTGCTGAGCATCTTGCCATGTTCAGTTCAGTTACAGGCTAAGAGCTTTCCTGGATGGAACCTGGCCTTGGCCTGACCCCAGGGAGGATCCTGAGTGGCAACAGGATCAATTTTTCTTCCCACAGTAGGAAATAACAGCTTTACATTTTCATGGCTACCACCCTAAAGCTTACACAATGCAGCGCAGAAGAGGTGACATTTTTTTCCATTCTATTGTCAAATATTTTTATTTTGACATAAATAAGAAGAAATGCATTCCATAAATAAAGTATAGTCTATATCCCATTAGAGTTTCTTTCACACATTAAAAGTTTACCAGTATGAAGAGTCTGATAGTTTAGTCTTACAGAAATATAAAATGAATGATTTGCTCCATGTTTTCGGCATTCACACATGGGTATTTAGTTGCATATTTGTCAGGGCCCACAGATCTCTCACTTAGAAACTAGAAATGTGAAATGTAAAGAATAACAGCTGACAATTCAGGAATCCTAATTTTTTTTTTACTTTTCTTGCTCTAGACACTTACCTTTTCTCTTATTCTCTCTCATTCTTTCTTTCTTTCTCATTCTCATCCTCCTTCCATCTCTTAATGACCTCTAGTAAATCATTCAGCATCTTGGTGACAATTTCCCTATATGTAAAATGAAGTCACTTGAAATAGTCCAGGAAATAGTCCCTAGGAAAATACATTCAATCAGTAGACTAGAGTTTAGAGAGATAATTCTAGGTCAAGATTAACAATAGTAAAGGAATTCTGAATTCTGCAGAAAATGAGGAAGTTGGACCAGCTTCAAGGAACACACCAGGCTGATTTTGTTACTTTCAATCCAAGCCAGATCTGTGGTTTCTAAAGCAAACTTGAGTTATGCTTATAGTCTAAGGGTTCATCCACTGGTGGCACTGCCTACTAACAACACTGGATTTGAACAAACTGTTATGTTTCTGAAAGGGAAATATGCCTCTACTCTGTGGTTTTTCAAATATATGTATAAAATGTGAAATAGCAGAAATGGATCCAAAAAACATGGTTTCTTATGGTTTCAAGATGGATTTTTGGGAAAGCTCATTAATTTTTTTAAGGTAACTCTATTGACTAAGACTAAACGTGTATTGTCAAAGGACAATAGAAAACATCTGAAAAGAATGAACAGACTGAAAATGTTTTTGTGCCTCTAAATTTTGCTTTTAAGACTCTATCTTCTTAACTAATTTTCATAATTTATAAATGAATTAGATAGTATTATGATGTTACAAGTAATATGCTTTATATCTCAATCTGTGATTTTGATTCACATAGTATATTTATATATTATTTCTATAGTAAATAGGTAAATGTAATTAAAATACATAATTGATATGACTTCATTACTTGTATTCCTCATAAAAATGACAGCAAATTTATTGAAAGTAACTAAATTATACACAGATAATTTTTCTTTCACAACAAAAATATGAAAAAAATTAAAGAAGTTCTAATGTTCAATAATATGAAAGATACAAGCATGCTATTTTAAATACTCAAAGAATTGTGGTTTTCACAGCTTTAAGGTAGGTTACAAGTAAAAAATCACCAATTTAAGTATATGATTCCATGAATTTTAACAAATGGATTTAATCATATAAGCAATACTACAATCATGATCTGCAACATTTCTATATTCTAATGAAGTCTTTCTCATGTTTCCTTTCAGTTTTTTCTACCTTTCTTAATTCCAGGCAAATAATCATCTGCTTTCCTATCACTATTAGTTTGCCTTTTCTAGAATTTCTTGCAAATGGAGTCACATAGAATTTAGTTGTTTTTCACTGACTTTTCCCATTCGACATAATGCTATTGTAATTTGCTTATGTTTTCCAATAGCATTTTATTCTTTCTATTTCTGAGTACTGTTTCCTTGTAGGATATTCCATAATTTATCATTCTCTAGTTGATAAGACAACTGCTGTTTCCAGAGTTTGGTCATTGTAAGCAAAATTACTAACAATATTCAATAGTACTTCTTTACATGAACACAATATTCATTTCTCTTGAGAAAATAGCTAGGAAGAAATTTTTAGAGTACATTATTATTACATAGTTAAAATGAAATTATATATAAGTGTTTTTCCAAAGGAACAGTCATGAGGGTATGTCTAATGGTTATTATAAAATTTTCAATGGCTCTGTATCTTTCCCACACTTAGTACCACCAGCCTTTCCTTAATTCTAATAATTTTAGTGGATTTGAAATGATAATTGGTATTTTCCTAATGAGTAAAATATGATGCTGAGAATGTTTCACCAAGTGAATATCTTTCATTTTTGAAGTGTCTGTTCACTTGCCCTTCTTTAATGTGTTTTTGTCTTATTTTTTCTAAGAGTAAGTTATACACTGAATACAGGTATTTTACCATTTATATGCTTTCTAAATATTTTGTTAATCAAATGGCTTGCCTTTTGTCTTTATTGATTAATTTAATTTTAATTAAATTTAATTAACATTAATTTTCATTGTCTTAATTTATTAATTAAAATCTTTTATTTATTTAATCTTTTGTGTAATATTTAGGAAATCTTTGTTCCACCCAAAGCAATAAATATTTTGACCTGTTTAGTCTATAAAATTAATTTTTAGCTCTTTAAATTCACTAATTCATATCACATTTTTCTAATTGTGTGATGTAAACCTGATTTTTTTAGTCCATGGATAAAGAATTGTTTCAGCAAAATATATTACAAAGTCTATGTTAGTAAGTTTTTTATTTTAGTATCTTGTTAACAAAAATGTGCAATACAGAATACTTGTATACCCAATGTCTTAGTTTTTGCTACTATTAACCTCTCATATTAGATTGGCACATTTTTCACAATTAATGAACCAACAACTATATGCTACTACTAAATAAAGCCCACACTGTATTCAATTTTCCTCAGTTTACCCCTAACTTCTATATTCAGCACCTACCCAGGATACATTATTTTTAGTGGTCATGCCAACTGAGGCGCCTTTAATTGTGACAGTATCTCACACTTTCCTTGTTTTTAGTGACACTGATAGTTTTGAAGATTATTAGTCATTTTGTAGAATGTTGCTCAGTTGATGTTTTTCTTGTTTTTCTCATGACTGAACTGGAGTTAAATGTTTCAGGGAGGAAGACACAAAGTGCCTTTCTAGTCATCTCACATTATATCAAATGTACTCATTATTGACATGATTTATCCTGGTTAATCCTAACACTGGTTTCCTGACTTAAGTTAGCTTTCCCAGTTTTCTCTACTGTAAATTTACTTTCATCCCTTTCTATACTGTAACTTTTGGAAGATAGTCACTGTGCAAGTCCTTGTGAAGGAGAGTAAGGGGTTATATTCCATCGGAGTGATATATCAACACAAATTATTTGGAATTCTGCACAGGAAGTTTGTCTAGTCTACTCTACTTATTTATTTGCTTAATCATTTACTTATCTAATATTATTAATGAATATTTACTTAACACCTTAATTTTAACTTAATACCATTTTTCTTACTTTCTGGAACTGCAGCATATTCTAGGCTTTTCTTGCACATTTCTTTCCAAATCATAAAATCAGGCATTCACTGACTGTGCAAAGCTATAAGCTCATTTAACCCCATGTATTTTCCCTTTTCTCATATTCACCACACTAGAGATTTTTCTTCAATCTCTCTTTCTCAATAAAATTAGTTACTATGAAAACAGTATCAAAAATTAAAAATGGAGTTACCACGTAATCTAGCAATTCCTCATCTGGGTATTTATCCCTCCAAAATGAAACCACTCACTAACTTGGATATCTCCACTCTGATGCTCACTGCCACATTCTTCACAATAACCAAGACTGGAAATAACCCAAGTTTTCATCAATGGATGAATGAGTAAAGAAAAAGTGATATATAATTGTGAAATACCTTATATATAATGTAATATGCAGCCATAAAAACGGAAAGAAATGCTGAAATTTGTGACAACATGGATGCACCTTGAAGACATCATTCTAAGTGAGATAGGTCAGACAGGACAGGAGAAATACTATATCAACTCACTAAAAGAAAAAAAAAAACTGCTCATAGATAAACATAACTGATTGGTGGTTGTCAGAGGTGTGGGTCAGTGGTAGTGGGAAGGATGATGAAATGGCTGAAAGTGGTCAAAAGATATGAACTTCCAGTTTTTAATGAAAAATTCTATGGATATCATGTAAGCCTGGGTGAGGATAGAAAATAAACTGCAGTGCATATTTAAAAATTGCTGAGAGTAGACCTTAAGAGCTACCATCACAAGGCAAAGAAGTTGTGATGTTGGATATTAATGACTTCGTGAGATCATTTTGCAATGTATACATATATGGAGTCATTAAGTCACACATTTGAAACTAATATAATGCTATATCTCAAAATTTAAAAATAAAAGATATACAAATAAAATATTTATATTAAATATAAAAAGTGAAAAAATATAATAGTGCATGTGACTGTTTTGAGAATAAAATTACAGTATTTTAGAATACAATTAAAATGGAACTCACTATATGTTCTCTAATTTCTTTGAATAAAATAGAAGTCATGAGTTACAAACATACACTGGGCATACCCTCTATGGTGGTAGAATAGTAAGGCATAGCAATATTCATGCTGAACAATAATCAATACCATTCTATGCACATACACACATGTGTATATATACTGTTACAGACTCCACACTAAACATTCCTGCTCCTAGACTTCTATTAACCCTTTGATTTCAGAACTTTTCATTCTCTGACAGACAGAATTATTACCAATGGCTTTTGTGTGCATATACATATCGCATTCCTTTCTTTATCTGTTCTTTTGTTTTTTACTTTTGTCCCTCTCTACAGTAATTTAAAATGCCTAAGCCTCTCTATCTTTAGCAAAATGTGGAGTGGACCTAATAGACTATGGTATTTAACAATGGGTACATTGTTGCTGGGTGTGCTGTGTAACACATCTGAAGAGGTGTGAGTCTCTGAATCATAAAGAGTGCTATAAGCCAATGTTACCTTAATAAAAGAAAAATGTTGCAGGCTGAGTATATAATTCTATGATCTCATCTTTTAAATTAGGACCACCATGTCAAGGCTTCATGAAATATGAGTCTAAGTATTTCAAAGTGCTTTCCAAATATGAAGTTATAAATAATAAATAGAGTTTATTTGTAGCAGAGAGAGTTAATGGTGGGTAATTTTTTTTAAGTCTCAGGTCATTAAAATATTGTCTGATATATGATGAGGAAGGAGAAAGAGAGCAATACTGCTTTGCTTCCATTCCATTCCATTACAAACCTACTACATTCCATGCACTACTAATAATATTTCTATTTAAAATATCTAAGCATATATAGAAATTCAAAGGTAGACAATGCTAGGATTTGGTTATCATAAGTGCAATAAACTTAATGGAAAGGAAATGTTGATTGACATGATTTCAAAGAGCCCCAAAACTTAGTCATTCTGTGATTTCACTTAAGTGTGTTATGTCCCAAACCGGCACTGTCTGAAAACATTAAGTAGCATGAAACTCAACTCTAGGAGTAAAGCTCTGTGGACCCTGAAATAAACCATTTTTATTTCCAAGAGAAGCTAGAAATGAACCATAGTATTACAAAACCTAAAACTGAAAAATGCCCATTGGCCCATTTTATTCTCCCAGTGCTTCAGCATATGAATCATAACTCCCCAAAGAATACCACCAAATGCTTCCTTCTTCTGTTAAATGATTCAAAGGATGGTCTTTGCACAGTTGTTTTTACTTGTACAGTTAGAAAGCCCCAGCATTATGTATTTAACCCTTCACTGTTCTTTCTTGTTCCTGTACCTTTAAAATCAGGTTATCCAGTAACGCATAAAGACTAGCTATAATTAGCTCTTTCTGTGCCTTGCCTACCACACAAGAACTGAGTTCTATTAAAATAGTCTTCTCTACATTACCAGAATTTACACTTAGAGGATCACAAATACATGTTTAGAATTATCCCTCCAAAAACTTAAAAAGTAGAATTATTTTCTTTATCTTTCCGAATCATATAACCATATAGAATTGCTTTATCTTAAATGTCAAAGACTTGTTTAACCAGAAAATTACTTTCTAGAAAATGGTTTAAATGCCTGAAACCATAGTAATTTTGTCTTTGTAATTCAAGACAAAAAAAAAAAAAAAGAAACCTTCTGTTGAAATTTGCTAGTTGTATGGGAGCAAAACTTTGCGATTTACCCCCTAAAAAATATTAACACAAGTGGAAAAGTTTGATTAGCCAACATGCAGTGGAACCCTGAGGCATGGAGTCATGGAACAGGTGGAAAGAATTTTAAAAGACTCTGAATATGAAGAAGAAAATCAAGGGTTGGAATGAAATGGAAAACACATTTTGCCTATGGCATACACTCTATGTAACACTGTGCCTTGCAAAATTTTAAAGGTTTTGACGAAGATGTTGATTTATATGTGTACATATGCTTACTTGATAATATTTGGATCTAGGGTATTAATAAATGATGATTAAAGAAAATTGTGGGCTTCATGTGTGCCTAAGGGCACCCTTGACAGGCTTGCCAATAATTACCATCTTTCTGATTGTAGAAGGGAAGTTGAATTTTAAAACAGAGCACCAAAGTTTTAATTAAATGTACAAGAGAATGTTGATACTAAGTCACACAAGAGAAAATTACTGAAGTATATCCAATTTGACCAGAAGTCAAGAATTTTCAGTGAAAAGAAAACCTCATAATCATAAGATCTTGCTAATACCAACACACTCATCTTACTCATCTCATAGATCTAACGTCGAATTTTAATAAGCACCCAAAACCAACATAGCTAAAACAATGTTTTCATGGGGTTATGGAATTGAACACCCTGTCTTCGCAAAGTTTTTGACACATATCCAGGATTTATATTACAAGTGTACTAACTATAGAAAGGTATTTTTCACAGCAAAGGAACTGGAAAATGGGAAAGAAAGAAGAGTAATGAGATTTGGAAATCCAATGAATAGATTTTCTTCAATTTAGGCCTACCTAACTATGTGGCTATTAAATTTCACAGTAGTCATTTCCACATACTGAACTATACATTTCTTTGATCTAAAAATTAAATTTTACATAATTTTAATAGCACAGTGGAAAACTTCATTTCAATTTTCAGATTGAAAGAATAGACTACAAGCATTACAAACTCTTCATATTACTTCATGGTAAATATATTACAATGATTATTCATTCAGAATTGAGTACAAAATAATATATAACTAATGAACATAATAGTTTTCATTCATTTGTTCAATGGATTGCCTGCTTATTTTGTTATATTTGCTGTCTGAGGCATCAGAGATTCAAACAAAAATAAATTTCCACTTCTTTCAAGGAACACTCAGAAGTTGTAAATTAATCAAGTAAAACAAAAAAGATAAAATCATGCAATTTGCAGCAACATGGATGGAGCTGGAAGGGATCATGCTCAGCGAAATAAGCCAGAAAGAAAAAGAAAAATACCGGATGGTCTCACTCATAGCAGGAATTTAGAAAACCTAAAAAAGGGACCAAGAAAAATACTAATTATAATAAAGTAAAAATCAAAATCAACAAGCAACTATAAACCAGAGACATACCACCGGGGGAAAGGAGGAGGGATTAGGGTCTAAATAAGGGGGGTGGGAATTGTATGGGGACTATAACCAAAATGAAAATGTATACATTGTGCAAAAATGAAAAATGGTGTAAAAAATATATAAAAGAAAATAAAGAAAAAAAAATCTAACGAACCGACTAGCATGAAGAACACAAGGAAGGACTTTCACCCAGAGTGGGGCAAGAAAATTCCCAAGTTACACAAAAACACAATCCTTGGTTTATAGCACAATGTCATTTTGGGGTCTTCACTGCCATTTTAAATATAATTTTTTGTCATATAAACATATGCTTTAATAAAGTACTCTTTAATTTTGCTTACATTTAACCTCTAATTTCTTTGTTTTTATTGAAATAAAAAACACTCAAGATCCCATCATTTAACGTAAAACTAAAAGCACTGACATAATTAAGACTGGTATGATCCAATATCTCTAAATCACATACAGCATTGTAAACCAAAGATACCTCAATTGAAATAAAAAAAAAAATTTGATAATTCACATCTACCCATCCACTTGATGTCTTTCTCACACCGGGTCCTTCATTCTGTCCTGTTCATCACAGAGATAACCACTATTCTGTACTTGATAACTATTTCCAAGTTTTAAATTAATTTTTGCATTTACCTAAATAACCTACAATATAGTATTGTTTGTTTAAATCGTAATTCCAAACCTGAAACAACTTTCAAAAGTTGAACAAGTACTACTTGAAACATTACTGAATATTTACTAGTCTAATCAAGATTATTTAAAATGAAGCTACTTCCTCTAGAATGTTAGGTGTTAGTCCATCCTTTCTTTTTTTATGAATTATTTTATTTTATATAATTCTTACATCATTTTTCATTTTTGCATAATGTTTGCATTTTCATTTTGGTTATATTCCCCATACAATTCTCACCCCCTTTTTCTGACCCTAATCTCTCTTCTCCTCCCGCCATCCCCCACTGTAGTATGTCTCTGGTCTATAGTTGCTTGTTGATTTTGATTTTTACTTTATTGCAATTAGTCTTTTTCCTGGTCCCTTATTTAGGATTTCTAAATTCCTGCTATGAGTGAAACTATCTGGTATTTTTCTTTTTCTTTCTGGCTTATTTCACTGAGCATGATCCCTTCCAACTCCATCCATGCTGCAAATTGCATGAGTTTATCTTTTTTGATTGCTGAATAATATTCTATTGTGTATATATACCACATCTTCTTGATCCAGTCATCTATTTTCTAATACAAGTTCGAAGACATCAGTTTAGGGGCACAATGTGAGGAACTGGTAGAAAAGACAGTACCAATTATTCTAAGAAAAATGTTGATTTCTCGCTCAGATCTCTGTAGCCTTTCCTTATAATTAGTTTGTTACTCTACTTGTCATCTAAAAGGTATAGCACAATCACTGGGTGATTTTTCAAACTATAAATATAGGTGTGAATCCTGTATCCAACCTCATATGAGGAGGGGACCCAGCCTCATGGATGTTGAAGAAACCTCCAGAGTGATCCTGAATTGCTTCACGCAATCCCAATCCCAAAAAAATAAAGAGCAGCCATGCTATTGAAGATCTCAAAAAAAAAAAAAAAAAAAAAAAAAAAGATCTCAGCAAGACTGAAATTGGAGCATGTCTTACTAGAGGAAAGGAGATACTTTGACAGGTAGTTACATGTAGTGAGTCAGTTTTTCTTTATGTCTCTGTGCATCAGTTTCTCATGTATTAACATGGATGATGCATTGTAGACTCTGCCTTATGAATTGACAGTGATGGAAAATTAAATTAATAATGGTAAAACAGTCATTGTTAATATAATTAGATTTCCTCATATGTAACTGTTGTGAGGATTCATTCACTAAGTCTTCACAGTTATAAATTACTAGAAATTAAAGACACAAATTTGACTTTTCCCATACATGTTTTCAATCATAATGTAATCAAGAGGATATTAATTTTCGACCTTTTAAAAAGGGAGGCTGATCCAGCTTTCTGAGGTCTATAGCTTACATGATTTAGGGGATTAAACTAAAAACACAAATTTATTGAACTTTCAGTTTAAAAATTGGAGTATAAAATGGGAAATAAATCACAATAATAACAATCAAAGTTTGACTTAAAAAATACATCTTAAAAAAACCTAGAAAAATAATGCAAATGAAGATAGGGAAACAACCTAAGTGCTTAAGGAAGGATCACTCATTAATGAAGATGTGGTATGTAAAGACAATGGAATGTTACTTGGGTATTAAAAAGATGAATTTTTACCATTTGTAACACATAAATGGAACTGGAGGGGATTATGCTGAGATAAATCAGAAGGAAAAAAACAAATAAATACCAGATGATTTAACTTATACGTAGAATATAAAGAAACGGCAAAGGAACATACAAACCACACTTAAATCCTTGGAAACTAACTGCAGAACTGAAGTTATCAGAGCAGGAAAGGAGGTGAGAACAAAGGGTGGAGGGGTCTTTGGGGAAGGTTATTAGTGTTTTGGTGGTGGGCATGGCTTAGAAACATTGATGTGAGAGGTATGAACCTGTACTTCTAAAACATATACACTGTTGTAAACCAACATTAGCTAAATAAATAAAGTCAATGTTTTTAATTTAATTATCTGCCTGACACAGTTTTATGATAAATTTTGTTCTATAATTTTTGGCTTAAAACTTTACCTTTTCAAATGATAATGCTATTGTAATAATATAGAGAAAAAGTTGAAATTATCTTTCAGAAGTGACAACAGAAACTTTTTTAAAATAATTTACTCCTAAAATTTTAGGTCATAGTTGAGTATATGTCTGAAGATGTTAACTGTTTCAATCTGAAAGTAACTTAATAAAAAATAATTATGGAGATTAGTAACTGGCTCAATACATTTCTCACCCTGTACCTTCCTCACTTCCCCCACACATCAATATCTGGGACCATAGGACAGGTTGTTTGTATCTTCATATGACCACTGGCTTTGTAAGCTCCATGCCACCATGCTGGACACTTGGTCAGCACTCCTGGAAACTATTCTTAAAAGGGAGTGGTGAACAGTAATTTAATTACACAGAAGTCACTGCGAAATCATAAAGTGACTGACAATAATATGTCCCACTAAACTCAAATAATATATGTCATAAGGTTCTCCTTAGGCATATTACGAAAATGCCTTTGGCTACGCCAAAGCCCTGTGACATGGAAGTTGAAATAAAGCCACCACAATAACAAGAGATTTTAATGGTTAAATTAAAAAATTGGTAAATTCCAATAAAAGTGTAAAAATATGTGAATACATTGCTAAGGCTTCTGCCAGGGTCCGAGAAGGAGCAGGGAAGAGTTAGTGAGCAACTAGTCTTATGCAGGTAGAATCTTGACAGTAAGACTGAAACATATTTTTTAAAATTTGTGCTAGTTTGGCACAAACTTTTGCAAAACATAATGCTGTTTATAGACACAAGAAAAAGTACAGGTTTCCTTATAGAATAACTAGGTCTACATTTTCAATTTCATTTTACGTTTTTTGGGAAAATGTGTTATCTTAGTGACAAATTTAAATGTTATCTTTTTGGTATGGAAAAACTCTCTCTGAAGGAGAATGATTTATTTTCAAGGTTATACATAATAATAACTGTTGGGCCTCCCCGGTGGCGCAGCGGTTGAGCGCTGGGTTGCGAAGCTGCCCGCAGCCTCTGCAGCGCCGGTTCGATTCCTGCCTGCTCCCCGGCCACCGGAGGAGGGTCCCACATGGTGCGCAGACCTCTCCTGCCGCCCGCTGCTCCCCTCAGCCGTGTACTTCGGTCCTTCTGCCTGCTCTGCTCCCCGCTCTGGCTCTGGTGAATTCTCTCACCCTCCCGCGCTTCTGACTGTACCCAGTGCATGTGTAAACAAAACAAACGAACAAACAAATAAATAAATAAATAAAACATGCCTCTATAAAAGGAAAAAAAAATAAAATCCAAAACTTTAAAAAATAATAATAATAATAATAATAATAATAATAATAATAACTGTTTATGTAAGTCTCACAATTTTAGGGTAGATTGCCTTGGTCTACTCCCTGCAAACTCCAGAGCTGTGAACTTTCTTTTCTCTTAAAAAGAAACATTATATATATAAATTATTTATTATGCTTAAGATAAAGAACTTTTTATATTAGGGCTTTTTAAAACTTAAAATAGAAATGGCACCTGTGATGTCAAACATTACTAATTTTGGCTAATAAATTATTATTTTTTTAAAATTGTTTACTGAGTTAACATTGCTTTACAATTACAACACGGTATGTTTAGGAGTATTGATTCACATGTTCACTAATGTATGTTACCAAAACATGCCCACCACCAAAACCCCAGTAATTTTCCATCAGAAGGGGAGAGTAAGGTGGTGAGAGCAAGGCGGCATTGTTTCTCTATATTCCACATATGAGTATTTGCCTCCTTCTTACTTATTTCATTTAGCATAATACATTCCAGTCCCATAGATGTTGATCCAATCTACACGTCTTCTGAATGCAACCTAAGTCCCAAGGTTGTTTCCATATTTTGGTTATTGTAAAGAGTGCTGTAATGAACATAGGAGTACATCTATCTCTTCCAATTAGTGTTTATGTATTATTTAGTTAGATGCTTTAGGAGAAATACTTCTGGATTATATGGCAGATCTAAATTATTTTTCAAAACAAACCTCAATTAAAAAATTTTTCATTAGACCATTATGATTAGACACACCTTATCATTTCATATTAGTAATGATTAAATACATTAATTTCAGACTATTCAGACTACATAGTGGCTCAATAACAATTCACGGCTTTCCCAAGGTAATACAATTTTGGGAAGAGGATTAAAGTGCAGGTGTTATGGCAACTCTCTCATGGAGAAACATCATCCAAAGTGAACTGAGCACACTTATCAATTGTACTTTACATGCTTTTCCTAATAAGAGATTACTAAATGATTTACAACAATAGTGTCATTGTTAATTTTATTAATAGATGTTTAAAACTATAAAATTCAAAACTTAAAACCAAATAAACATAATTACTTTGTGTGCTAGCATTAATTTTAAATATTCAATTAACTATTGCTTTGAAAAGCCAGGTGTGGGTCATTTTGCATTTTATAAGAACCTAAAATTGTGGAAAAAGCCAGGAGGTATAATTTACCAGTCAATATGTTCAGACCAAATAATGTATAGAACAGTGAGGATCATTATTAGACTTTTCATCCCAGTTTTCTCCTGTCAGTGATTCCAGTGCTTTATCAGAGACACCGCATCATGAAAAAACTTTCCCAAATAATTACCTCCTCTTTAAGCTTCAGTCAAAATCACTTATAGAAAGATAAACTTAAAGCCACCTAAAAATGTTTTCAATAGCCATTTGATCTTTTTGTAAGATGAGAATCCTTTCAGCTTTTTAAATCAGTCTTCTCATTTTGAAACTAACATAAAATCTGATCAATGTAACAGGTCTACCTTACACTCGTCTCCATCTATAAATTTCTGTAGTCCCAAATACTAAAGAACCATCTGGATCACCACCACACAATGGAGAACAGATGGGCAAGAGACATATGGCACAATGAGAAAACTACAGTGCATGGGACATATTATTATTTGGATTCATGCTAAATATTTATTACGGATATACTTTTAGGTGATTTACATTTTAACATGTTGTAAATAAAAGCCTCTCAACAAATTTTTCATGAATACATTTTCCTTCCATTGGAAACTGTCATTTGACACAATTACTATTGTTACCAATGGAAATTTATTACCTGTTAAAAATACAAAGTACACTGGAAAGATCACCACAAAATGTATAAAATATACATAATACTTCCTATGAAGTAGGCTATCAGAAACAAAGTAGAATGAAGGATACACTCCCAAATTGAGGACATTAATGAATGTATGTAGTACTAGGTGACAACAGTGAAAGGGAAGAGGAAAATAAATGGAGGAGACAGTGAAGAAGGCCTGCAAACCCAAACAAAACTGGTTGCCTGAAAGGCTACGAAAGAGGAGGACAAAGTTTAGAGAAATATGACTCAGAACTAAGGTGATTCCTTCTTGAGCTGTGCATCTTTGGACACACCTAATCGAATATTTCACGCTTCGTAATCACAAATGATAAGTAACTATTTGTTTGGTGTCTAGAATCACAGGAGTCAGCATCCGTGATTGCAACCACTCCCCTTCAAGTGATTATATATTTAAATTTCATACTGTATGAAATAACATGGTTGTAAACAATATGAAAAAGAATTCTCAGCATGAACCATTGATCACTTTGAGTATTACCTATTTGATATATTTACATGGCAACTAGACTACTTTCTCTTCTTTGAGAAAACAGAACATACTCCTAATATTATATCAAACCACTGTATATTCTTTCTAAAAGATTTTATTTTCAGAAAATGTGTAACATATCACAACGCAGTAATGATAACATGCCTTGTAGAAACCTCTACACTTACACACATACATTAGGTTTTCCCTTGTGCATAATAACTCCAGAACCCAAACATTTGCTTTTAACCATTTTTCTCATAAGTAAATATGATCAGTGATTTTTTAATTACACTACTGTAATATAAAAATACTATTTTATCTTATAACAATATTAAATTAAATTAGCTACATTTTACAAAGCTATTCTAAGTAATTTACATGTACATGCTCAGATATCCAAAATATCTTGATGTGCTGATTTTATTTCTATCTCATTTTACACATAATTAAGGCTCCTATATGACTAACTGTAGCTGATTCGAAGCTGGCTGGACACCACACTACGAGGTGAAGACAGATGGCCTGATTTCCAGTTCAGTGCTTTCTCAACTTGTTTTCAATAGGGAGCATATACTAACTGGGCTAGAAGCACCACAAAGAATGTTGCTTGACTTATGTTCCTAACTTGCTCAATAAATTAGTATTTCAATTTCAATTGGTCCTACTAGTACAGAGAGAAAGCTACAAAAGGATCTGAATTCTTTCACATAGTTCCCTGGATTTGAAAAATTCCTAAACATTAAAGCATATAATTTATTATATAATTGAGGTAATTAAGGTGAATGACATATATAACAATAAATAACAACATGCTATACTTCTACTATTAAGTTTGATTCAACCTGCTGTCATTCAGAACTAGGGGTATCTTCATGCAGCAGAGGGGCATAACGTGGTTTTCTTCTCTGCCTTTTCTTCTCTCGTGTCCCAGATAGCTCACACACTTTCTGATCTACCTTTGAATGATCATTTCTGAATATTACAAATTGGACATAAGTAGAAGGTTTAATTTTCAATCATCAATGTTTAGACATTAAATATACCCTCCCTCCATCAGGGATTAATTAAATATTAATTACATTTAAAAGAGATTATCCTTTAATGAAGTTATGAAGAACCTCACTCAGAAATGCCTCTCTCTACGGTTGCATTGTTTTCTATTAGTTTCAATGCCTGGTACCACCTAGAATCTGTTTTCAGCACAATATACTGACCTTATCAGGGTGTAGATTAATATTGAACTCACATCAGCTCTGTGAAGTAAGACAGCTGATGTGAATACCCGTGATAGAGTGAACTATAATATATAGATTTAACCAGCACTGAGGAATGTTGTTTTTTTTTTGAGAGTGAGAATTTTTAACACAAAGAGAGAAATTACTGACTGTAAAATGTACCATAAAACATTTTTGACTAATTACATGCAGCTAAATATAACTAAACATATGCATGCATATGGATAAGATATTCACTTGATGAGTTTGAATCTAATAATTACATCACATGAAATATTTAACCTAAAGCCAATTTATACTCACTTTCTATTAGCAGTTACTTTAACTGCTAACTACTCAATATTTCTCAAGACCCAGTATGGAACAGCTGACAGCAGACTGGTCTGGTATGTTGTATTTGGTAAGTTCAAGATTTACAAGGATTTCTAAAACCAGACAATCATAAGAATAAAGTGCAAATCCCTTCAGGGTACACTGTATTACAAAGCCTGAAAAAAATAAAACTATTGGTATGTTCTAAGTAGTCAGTTCATATAACTTGCTAACCAAAAAAAGTGTGGAAAGTTTAACTCTTGCAAAACAATCTTAGCCCATGGCCAAATGTAGTCTTAGTGTAAAAACACATGTGACATGTATGTGTCCTGAAGGGTTCTATGAAGTGACTGTGTGTTGTCTCTTCTACCTTTTCTAGTAATGTTCCATCTTTCCTCCTTTTTGCTCAAATTATTCACTGGGGTTGACTCCACATGGGGGCTGAGAAGAAAGACTTCTAAGAAGGTATTTTAATGGGAACTGTTTCCTCAGCTACTTTATAATGAAGAATTATTTTATAAAAATATTTGAACTGGGGTGAAATGTCCAGAAAAAAATCCTATGACTTGTTATATGGGACTTGCCATTAATTTTCCCTTCTTTAGTTTTACCAATGTCCTATATTTAAATCTATATAAAATGGTTATGAAATATGTCCTTTGTTTTATCAGCTTCTGAGTCATGGCATTTTTTTCCTCGTAACCTACAGTCTTCTTTACCATTTCTTTCTTTCCTTCTTTTTCTCTCTATTATTTGAATATTTCCTTTGCACTGTTACATTAGTCCTAGTGGGGGGAAAAATCTATCTATGCACACGTGTGTGTGTCTTTGTGATACACTTCATGAAATTTGGAGGGAGGAGAGAGAGAGATTTGTAATAAGTACTTCAGGTCATTTGGAGATTTTTGTACATTCTAGTTTAAGAACCACTGCCATAGATTTCCTATTTATTACTCATTTTTTCACCATGGTGAAACAATTTAATATGCATGCTTTGAATAGCCATCATTGATCAGGAATTTTGCTATATACTATGTATGCATACTATGTATGCTATATACTATGTATGAATAAGAGATGATGTCTGTCTTCAACACATTAAACTTACATTTAATACTCTATTTTAAACCATTTTGTATTATCACATTGTCATTTCTAGACTTGTTAAACAATGCAACTACATGCTTTTCATCTACATAAGAAATTCACCACTGAGAAGTAATTTCAAAGCAACAATTTTATGACCTCAGTTATATTTCAAAATTTTGAAGCAAGCATGTCAACAATACATTTTGACATACTTTATGAATTTCAGACAGAAAAATTTCTTTTAACTGTCCCCCTAACTATTCATTTTATCTTTGCATTTTATGAGGTTTGAGAGGTGAGATAAGGACTATCTCCTCAGTGCCCAGAGGCATCACAACTTTTATTTCAAATCCTACTTCAGAAAAATAGGTTGCAGAAATTCTCTTCAATCTTAAAATTTCAGAAAAAAAAGTTAATAGGAAACTCCACAACTTCTATTGAATGAAATTGATTTTGAAATACGAACAGCTATGTCAGAGATACCTCTCACACAGTTTTGTCAAAAAACGTAAAAAGTTGATATTGCATTTTCCAGTCATTGTTCATAAGAAGCTTGGACAAAATCCAGGCAAAGCAGTTATTATTATGCATTAATCAATATAATATTCATTGTTTTAATAAATTTTAAATTATAAAATAAATTCAATGGAAGAGTAAAAAGTTTAGGGCTGATTCCTGTTTAAGTGTGAAACCTCAGAGTTTTTAAGGTATTCTTAAATTAGAAAATGGCATTTGCACTAAATCCTTCATTTTTATTTATTTCATTCAATGTACTGTATTTTTAGACATTGCATTGTGTCTGGTCATCTGATATTATGAAAAGAAAGCTGTAGTTATTTTTCCACTTTGAACAACTGCTGACTACACTACAGGCTCTGCTTCTTTTGTAAAATTCCAGAGAAATCTTAACTCACCTCAGACATGACGTGTATCATAAACAGGCCTCAGGCCTCCTTCTGAGCACATGCAGAGCAGGGCCCATCTGGCAATGCTGAGTTGCGGCCTTATTTCTGGCAAAGCAATCATTTTAGGGAGCCAAGAATAAGAGTATTAGAAAGAACTGCCCGTATATCAGACTAAAAGAAAGTGATGAGTGTATGAAATCTCCCAGTGGGTAGAAAACCATTCCTAAATTATTCTGGCTGCCTTTGCAGACACATTGAATGTCCTTGCCTCACTTTGTTCTCCTTGGGATCTTCCATTTTCACGAGAGAGACCAGTTGCAGTGACACATTCAACTCATTTGAGAAAACACATTTGAACCACAGGGCTTTTCATTAAAGTCTAATTCACCTCATAAACATTCCTTTGAAATTCTGGGGCACTTAAATAGTGCCAAGTGCAATGCTTAATTCTATTCACTAATGATTTTATGATATATCTGTTTTGCCAAGCATAGGTCACCCTAAAGTATACATTGTGGAGGAGATATATAGAAGTAAGAAGTTGCACTACTAATGGTAGCAAGAGCAATGGTAATAAAATAATAATAACAAAGCCACATTGTTTTCCCTGTGGGAATGTAGTGCTTTATATTTTACCTGGGCTATATTATTTATTTATAAAAATAAACTTATGAGCAAATATTATTATTAGTTTCCCTTTAAAAATTGTAGCAATTATAGGCCTTGAGAAAACTTTCAGAAATGGGAAATAAATGCATGGGATGTAAAATATGCATATAGTATTTCAATTAATTGGCAAATAAACCCTCAGGGAATAATTATGTGCCTATAGTTATTATGTTCAAATCATCATCAGATTAAATGTCCTCCTCAGGAATACACACCATAGGATTCTGATTTATAACTCTGGTAATATCTGTTAAGCCAACATTAAATTAGTTTCTATTTACTCTGTTCAACCTTAAGTTCAAGTTCCTAATTGAAATCTGTGCTGGTTTTACATTCATTTTATATTACCCTCATGGATAGCTACTAAAAAGTTCACAGTAAAAAGAAGTGATCTTTAATTACAAATATTTGAGCTGTGGAGATTTTAAGATGTTGATTTGTAATCAAAATCATGAAAATATGTTTTATATAACAAAAATGGTTTACATATTCATGTTTAAAATGAATAGCTACTTCCTGTTATTACCGTGCATGAAAATGTACTAAAACTCTTAATCAAGAGAGAAGCTTTCTTACTGGACTTCTTCACCATTTTTGTTTGTTTCTATTACTTCAATTTGGCTGCACTCTCAGTATGCATCCTTAAGGCAATGACTGATATCCCCCCAGGCAACAAGCAAAGTAACAGATATTGCATGAAAACAAAGCCCTCAAAGTACTAAAACTTAAACACAAGTCTACTTTGCCAAGGTTAGACAATACACTTGGAAATGGATAATTAGGAAGAATCAAGTTATGATATTTTAAGAGCTATCTCAACAATGGTGAAGACTAATCCTCCTTAAGAAAGAAGTTCAACATACCACATTTTTTTTTTTTTAAATTCTAGCTCTTAGAGACTATGTATTTCATAATGACACTTTCAAATTTGGTGCACATATCACTACCAAATTCATTTATACATCTATTTAGTTCAGATTCTCCAAATTCACATTTTTTTTTTGGTTAAAGTAATAAAGCTAACCTCAGGTTAATTATTGCCCAGGTGCCTAAATATACATTGTCATTAAAAAAAACAACATCATCAACATGGTTTAATGGAGCAGATTAACCGAATGGGGGGATTGCAATTGTATGGGGAATATAAAAATAAAATTTATTAATTAAAAAAAATAAAAAATAAAAACAAACAAAAAAATAAAATAGCATAAATCTGTATCTTAAAAAATAAATAAATAAATAAATAAATAAATAAATAAATAAATAAATCATGAATCTCATTCCTCAGAAAAAAAAAAAAATCTCCATGTGCATTCAGATCTCCCAAGAAGCAATAGTTCAAGGCCTCCCGGTGGCACAGCGGTTGAGCACTGGGTTGCGAAGCTGCCTGCAGCCTTTGCAGCACCGGTTCGATCCCCGGCTGCTCCCCGGCCACAGGAGGAGGGTCCCACATGGCGCGCAGACCTCTCCTGCTGCCCGCTGCTCCCCTCAGCAGTGTACTTCGGCCCTTCTGCCTGCTCTGCTCCCCGCCTGTCTCTGGTGAATTCTCTCACCCTCCCGTGCTTCTGACTGTACCCGGTGCTTGTATAAATAAATAAATAAATAAATAAATAAATAAATAAAATAAATCTTAAAAAAAGAAGAAGAAGAAGCAATGGTTCAGAGAATGTATGCTGTTCCATAAAAAAAATTTCCAAAATAGTTCCTCTTCCTCCAAAGCTTGGGAAGTTCACAAGCATTTGGATCCCTAACTCTCTTACTCCCTTAACAGTTTTTTTTTTTCTTTCTTTGCATGACTTAGGCCAAAAGAAATACCCAATACTTCTATCTATTTAGTAGCTAATTCCAAACAGTTTCATAACTATTTATGTGCTAAAAAGCAGTAGGCTTTTGGGGAAAATAATACACATAAATTGAAAGAACAAAGTTAATAGTTTTAGTTTATTCTTAAATAACGCCAAGTACCTAAAAACTGGATTTGTGCACCTGTTTGGCTCTGCAAGCCCCTAAATAAGATCAGGCACTCACATACTCATTTCCTGTTTCACATTGATTTCATACAGTACTTTTATCATGTAAATGCAGGAAACTCAGCAAGTTATGATATCATCAAAAGGAATGTAGACCAACGTCATGTTGAAATGGTTAATATTTCACTAAGCATCCAACAGATGTTAAACGTTGCTGTGCTTTCCTTAAAATTTTAAAATAGTATGCAACTCCCCACATGAGTTTATTGCAGCTCTTGAGGGAGCAACTTGCCACACAGTTTGGGAACTGTAGTCCCAGTGTGTTGATCTTACTGTTATATGGATAGATATATCATAGATAACGATATTTTTGCAACGCTGTTGTTGCACTACCATATTCATAATAGTGTCAGTTTACCAACCTTCTTTCCTCCTGCCATATGCAGAGAACCATGGGTGAAAGAAACCAGAAATAACAAGCAGCTGCTTCCAATTGGCTTTAATGGAATGAGCTATAAGAAGAGGCTACTGCATCAAGGCACTATAACACAGAAGCTTGTCTTTCCACGATTACTTTCCTAGAGTTCTATTTTTAATTTAATATAATTGGCTGTGCAAGATTCCTTGGAAATATATTTGACAGGGCCCTATATTCAGGAAAAGTTTGATTATAAGTAATGCCATGTTGGATATAATGAAGAGTCAATAAAACTCAGAATAATGGTAAAGAGATACATTTATAAAGGAACTTTCAGTCTTCATCTTACTATCCAATCAATGCAAATTGGAGTTTTGCAGAGTCCAGCAACAATTTTTTCCTGTCCTTGCTTATTTTTAAAAGCACCCTCCTAAGTAATTCCATTTATCCCATCAAGAGAAAAGAAAACGTTGTTACCTTTTCATTGCCAGGAAAAAATGAAGTCTTGCCTCTACACTTTCTGAATGCCATTAACTTAATGTTAATTACATCATCACTCATGATTCTCTATTTTCTATACTCTGCTCATGAATACTGGTTTCCAATCTTTCATAGGTTCTATATTATTAATATACTTTGTTGATGATAACAATAAACTCAAGTCCTAACCACAATACAATAATTGAATAATAATTATATGAATAATAATGAATAATAATTCATTTTCTGGTCAGATTAAGTTCATTTATTTTCCTTTTTTTAATTTTTTTTAAAGATTTATTTATTTATACAAGCACTGGGTACAGTCAGAAGTGTGGGAGGGTGAGAGAATTCACCAGAGCCAGAGTGGGGAGCAAAACAGGCAGACTGACGAAGTACACTGCTGAGGGGAGCAGCGGGCGCAGAAGGAGAGGTCTATGCACCATGTGGGACCCTTGCTGGTGGCCGGGGATCAAAATGGCGCTGCAGAGGCTGCGGGCAGCTTCGCAGCCCAGCACTCAAACACTGCGCCACCAGGGAGGCCCATATTAAGTTCATCTTTAAAAATTGTGGACATAACTGTAGAAGAACACATCTTCTAGCCATGTTTTCTTAAATTTTTAGTGAATAATCACTGGATTACTAGAAAATGGTCATTTTTGAAGTTGACTGCTCTCTTACCTTCCACACATTGAAGAGGATGGCAGTCAGAATGTGCAGCTGAGCCTATAGAATGACAATCTCATTAGAGAGGGGAGATTGGAGGAGACAGATGTGGTCACCCTAAGAATGTCCTGCCCCATGCCTGGCACCTATAAATGAGTAGAAAGATCACCCTGGGTGCCAAAAGCAGGGAGTGGGGAAAGAAAAGGTTATGGGATAAAGCTAAGACAAATGAACGTGATAAAGCTCTTTAGTAAAGTTGTTTAGGAAACACTCCATGGGGCAAATTAACTTTAGGTTAGCAATACCCAACAGCACATGAAAGTGAAATTTGGCTTGTGTTGGCTTCTGGACTTGTGAGTGGTGAATGATGGTATTTCCAGGTCTGCTTTTTAGTGACTTAGCCATTGGAAATAATTGATGTGCTATCGATCATCCTTGGGTAGGTTGTCAGCCTTTCCAAATTCCTCCCCTTGGGCACTCTTAAAACTTCCACAAAATATATTAATTTGCAAAGTTAAAAATATATGATAAAGATTCCCCTTTTCAATCTATGTCTTTACTTGCCATGTGTGTGAGTAAAACCAGGATTCTACAATGTTTTGCTCAGGGTATCTGATGCCCCACATTATTAATGAAAATGGGTGAAGCAAACTCCCTTGGAGAGAATTTTAATCATTGTGATCTTTCCAAGTACCATTATCCTGACAGAGAGCTATCACAAAGGAAAGGAAGTAGAAATTATGAATTTTTGACAGATAGATATAAGATTTAAATGCAATCTTCAGTTATGTATTATTTTGACAATTACCCTACATATTTTGCTAATTCTGTCCATTCCATGTATTTCTGGTTATTTTGTTGATGTATGGGTTAGGTTGAAACATTTGACATGAGTCATGCTACAATGCAAAAACATTTAGTTTTGGTGCCAGGACTCTTGTTTCTAGACCAAATCCCTATTGCTTGCATGTTCCTATATAATCACATTTTACTAAGCATCAAGCCATCTATCAAAAAAATTACATGAGCTCTAAGGCCCTATTATTTACCAAAATTTTAGATGTCTATGGTTTCTAGATGGTTTTAAGTTAATAAGTGACTGTGATTTGATTGATATAATTCAACTCTGTGTAACTTTGATACAACCTTCACCTTTTAGGTATGATTTATAGATGAAAGAAATTAAATTCATCCTAGTTATTAAAATATCATTAATATCCACATTAACCCTTTCCCCTCAAGAAGTGATAGTGAACTTAACATGACTCCTGTAATTGAAGGAACTAGAACTTAGCCACATTACAACAGAATGTGAATGATTTTATGTAGCTAGATCCCATTACTTTTTCCCTCATTCTTAGATGACATGGAATTGCCATTCCTTATGCCATAAATATAGTTTCAGTTGATAATTTACAATGTCTAATTTCATTTATTTATTGGTATTTTAAGCTTTCAAGGGTCTAATTAGAATCAGAGGCAAGAATAGGATTGAGGATTTCTTTCCTTTTCCCATTTACCTCTCCCATCTAGATCACCATTGCAGACAGCCAACATCACACTGGGAGGCAGGAAAGAAGGGAATGGAATGTGAGGTCCATTTTTTGTTTGTTTGTTTCTAGGGCCTCCACGCTGTGAAGAACTGGCCAATTCTAGGGCCTCCGCGCTGTGAAGCTGTCCATAGCCTCTGCAGTGCAGGTTCGATCCCGGTTGGCCGGGGAGGGTCCTACAGGGCGCGGCAGACCTCTCCGGTCTCACCTGCTGCTCCCCTCTGCAGTGTATTTCGTCAGTCTGCCTGCTCTGTTCCCCCTCTGTCTCTGGTGAATCCTCTCACCCTCCCATGAATCTGGCCTGTACCCAGGTTCTTGTATAAATAAATAAATAAATCTTTAAAAAAATTATTTTCTAGTTATTGATAACTATTTTACCTTTAGACTCTAAATTTAAATTTTGTTGGTTTACTTTTAATATTTTGCACCGTGTTTGGAAGAAGTCTATGATGAGGCTTGAGCACCTGTTGTTCGGGGTGCCAGACTGCAAAGCATGAGTAGAAGTTTCTGCAGCTGGTGGTATGAACATCTAAGTAGGATAAAAAGATCACAGGGTGACTACATGTATCTACTGGCTCCAAAACGGTAGGCTCTGGTTTGTTTGTTGCTTGCTACAATGTCTGATGTGTACAAAAAAGAAGTACCTGGTCACTAGCCCCAGGTTCCTCTCCTGGAAAGCAACCCACGTATGTTAGTGCCATCTGGCATCCATGTGGTCCTGTGGGGTTTGGGGCTCAGAGAACAGACATGATGCTGACGATTTGATGCTTTTTGATGTGAACCTTTTTTCTTGTCCTTTGTCAGTTCCCATGAACTGTGGCAAGTTAACTTACTATCTTGCCTGTACGGAAAATCCCCACCTCCCCCCTTTCTTTACATTGTTTTGTTATGAGAATGAGCTGGTGACAGAGACATGGCTCTGAAAAAGAAGACCTGAATCCTGTTGTTCTATTGATGGGATTTAAGGGGCATTTGTGGGAATTAGCAGCAAGGACATAGACCTAATAGTACACCAAATGAATCATAAATGTTATCCATATTACTATAGATTAATGAGGAGGAATTGGCCAGTTCTTAGTATATCTCTTAAATATTTCTTTGGTTTTGATAAATTTTCCCAAAAGTGTTAATTAAAGAAAAGGAGTAGCTAATTTCAGTTATGTGCTGCTCAAAAAATATATTAGATCAAAAGAAATAATTATTTTCTATATTCTTTCTCAAAATTGTTTTTAGCATTTTACTAAAACTCTCTATCAGAATTGTTACCTAACGCAAATGGCCAACAGGCATATGAAAAAATGTTCAACATCGCTTGTAATCAGGGAAATGCAAATCAAAACTACCATGAGATACCATCTTACACCAGTGAGAATGGCACATATTAAAAAAACTAGCAACAACAAATGTTGGCGAGGATGTGGAGAAAAAGGAACTCTCCTGCACTGCTGGTGGGAGTGCAAACTGGTCCAACCACTATGGAGAGCTGTGTGGAGATTTCTTGACCTACTAAACATAGAGCTTCCATACGATCCAGCAATTCCACTCCTAGGTATTTACCCAAAGGACACAGAAACATCAATTCCAAAGAGCACCTGCACCCCTATGTTTATAGCAGCACTGTTTACAATAGCTAAGCTTTGGAAACAACCCAAATGCCCAAAAATAGATGACTGGATCAAGAAGATGTGGTACATATACACCATGGAATATTACTCAGCATTCAAAAAAAGATAAACACATGCAATTTGCAGCAACATGGATGGCGCTGGAAGGGATCATGCTCAGCAAAATAAGCCAGAAAGAAAAAGAAAAATACCGGATGGTCTCACTCATAGCAGGAATCTAGAAAACTTAAATAAGGGACCAGGAAAAAGAATAACTATAAGAAAGAAAATATCAAAATGAACAAACAGGGCCTCCTCAGTGGCGCAGCGGTTGAGCGATGGGTTGCGAAGCTGCCCACAGCCTCTGCAGCGCCAGTTTGATCCCCGGCTGCTCCCCGGCCACCCCGGAGGAGGGTCCCACATGGCAGGCAGACCTCTCCTGCCGCCCGCTGCTCCCCTCAGCAGTGTACTTCGGTCCTTCTGCCTGCTCTGCTCCCCGCTCTGGCTCTGGTGAATTCTCTCACCCTCCCTCTCTTCTGACTGTACCCAGTGCTTGTATAAATTAAAATAAATTAAGCACAAATGTTTATTAAAAAAAAAATCTTCCTTAAAAAAAAAAATGAACAAACAGCTATGAACAAGAGACACTCTATGGGGACTGGGGGATGGAGAGGGGAGGGATTGGGGTCAAAATAAGGGGATTGCAATTGTATGGGGAATATAAAAATAAAATTAAAAAAAAAAAAAGAATTGTTACCTAAGAAAACCAATACCTGGCTAAATACTTTTTATTGTACCAATGACCAATAAATAAAAGTTGATTTAGTACTAAAATCCAAAGATATTAGGAAATTCTTATTTACCAACTTGCAATGTAGATTAATGATATTGAAGGGGAACCGCTAAGTAAATAAATCCTTCCAGTTCCCTGGTAGAGGGTCTTGGGCCTGGTGCAGTTAATAATCCAATGCAATTGTAATCAACAAGTTTGCTCACTTAACAAATCTTTCCTTAGCAGACCAACAAAGTTACAAGGTCAGACAGCCAGCCAAGTTGGTCGATCTTTTCAAGGCCATCCCAGGATGTCTGTGTTCTTGCTTTTTCCCAGCCCCTTGTTTAGGAACTTTGCAGCAAATGATGTTATAAATGTAAGGATAGTTATGTATAAAAGAAATTCTTTGTCTGTAAATAGGTGCTCAGACCTTACGGGGCTACCCAGGTCTGGGACCTCATGCATGAGTAATAAAGCTTCTCCTGACCTCACCATTCCTGAAGCACTGCTTGTTCTTCCTCTGCCTGGGTAAAAAGTAGAATTTATTTGTACAACAATATGAATTAATTTTCATCTATGTATTTGTATCACCTTGTCTACTCTATTTCCCCCAACTATATGTTACCATATATTACTAAGAGGGTTATTGTAACATGTAAGAGAAAAATAATGCTGCTCATCACAAAGCACCTTTTCAAAAGCATCATTAATGTTTTTATTAAACCCTGCAGGAAAGATCAGTTACTAAAGTGTATTGAGAAAATTGGATTGAATAAAAATATGTTAGGACTTGAAATTTCCATGGTAGAAAGTTAATTTTTAATTAATGTGTTGTTTGTTTTTTGAATCAGTTATTTAAAAGTACTAAGTATTTTACATTCACTCATTTAATCCTTAAAACAACGCTATGGTTAGGTTTCACTAATAACACAATTTACAAAGAAGGAAAATAAGAAATAGAGTTCCAGTGAGTTGCCTTGTGTTCCAAAGCTACTTCGTGCAGACCTGGAATGTTAACCCTGAAAGTCTGGGTCCAGAGCCAGGTTTTTAGCCAGGATGCTAAGTTGGGCAACTTCACTTTTCTGTCTGAGTTTTATAACTTCCCATTAACAAGCTTTATTTTCCCAAGATTTAAAAACTGCTTACAGACTTTTTATTCTTATCATTTTAAAGTAGACAGAGTCTAGGTAATTGTATTTTATAAATATAATCTAAGACTCACTGATTAATAATTAAAATGTTAATGATTTGGTATGTATGGAGTATTAAAACATTAATATTTACAGTAAGACACTTTGCTATATTCCCCAAGCTGTCATCTTTGCTAAAACCATGTTAGGAAAAAGACTATTCCAAGGCCTATTATCTCTGTGCCTTCTAAAAGTTCAATTACTGCCCATAAATATATATATAAATAAATATATTTAAAGTATTTAAATATATTCAAAGTATAAATATATTACTTTAAATATATTTAAATATATTAACATAATCTTTTTTTTATTATTATATATTTGGAAGCAAAAGCAAAGGGTGCATCTCCAATCTTGAACTAAGATTTAAACAGAAGAGAACTGTTTGGACAACAGTCAAGCACAATGGCATTTAACCCTTAACCTTTCCCTTCACTGAGACATTTTCTCTTTTTATCAGAATATTAATCTTTCTCTGTTAGCTACTTCTGCCTTCTCCAAATAGTTAACCTTAACGCATGGTGATCTTGTAAAATACTTCTATTTCACCTTTCAGAGTAATTCCAGCTGTTTCTTTTTCTAGCAACTTTATATTTATTGCATGCAAATTAGATAATAAAATGTGGGGTTTTTTTAGAGCTAAAAACTTTGCATTGTAAAAAACATTTTAATTCTATCTTGAAAAGGTTAGGATAATTAAAATGCATTGCTGACTATATTGAAATATTTTAGAATGTCTTTAGTAGAGCATGAACTTGGTATTTTATTAGTAGCAAAGAAGACAGCTGAAAACTGCATCAAAAAGGAATTTATATTAAGTTGTTCCATATTTCCTGTATTTTTCAAATATGCATCACAAAGCTTTTAGTACAACTGAGACAAAGATCCAAAGGAAAAAAAAATACTTTTTCACAAAGTCTTTGTGTATGTTGAATATGTTGAGTGAAAACAGAAATAATGTTTTTGTTTGTTTTAATGTACTGCCACCATTTACAAGAACAAATTGCTATATGAGAAGCATAGGCTGATAAGTGTATTGTTTCTATTTTGAGTTTGCTTCCATGTAGTCTCATTTCTGCATCTATTAATAACTCTTTTATGAAGGATACCTCTACTATAATGCCCTCAAACAAGAAAATATAGCAGTTACATATTTGACTCTGAAAATTTGACTCTGAAATTTGACTCTGAAAATTCAGGAATTTGACTCTGAAAATTCAGAAGATTACCAAAAACAAAGCAATAAACTTCCTATTTATTTTTGTCTTTCCCTTCCTAAGTTTTATTTATCCTTTATACCACATGTCTTTCTTTCCTCCTATCTAGATTATGGTAATACTCTTACTTGGTCTACTGCCCTGCAGTCTGTCTAAATTCTACTTCCTGCCTATCATTCCATATAAACATCATTAATAAATTATCTTTCCACATTATAGTTCTGATTATTTGTATTAATGCTTTTGAATAATAATTTATTTTAAACAATATGCCCACATTTTAATTGTGTGCCTAAACTGTTGTCACAATAAAGATATTGAACATCCCTGTCACTCCAAGAAAATTTTTCATGTCTCTTTCATTCAATTTTCTCCCAAACCCTTATTCTGGTCAATACTACTGAAGTGTGCTATGATCGCTCTATGTGGTTTTAAGTTTAAACTCTTATGTTGAACATTTTTTTATCAACTTATTGGTCACCAAAAATTTTATTTTGCTTGAGACCTTTGTCCATCTGGAAACTTTTGTTTGCATTTTTAGTAGTCATTTGTACAAAGTCTGTTTACATCCTTGATTGATGCATTTTGTAAAATGTACATTTAGCACATGCCTTCATTCCAATGTGAGTCTTTTCAAAGGCAGAAGCTTTAATTTGTTATGAAGTCCAACTAAGCAATTAATTCGTGATTAATATTTTTGTATCCCCTCCAAGAAATCTTTTGCTATACCAAATTCATGAAGGTTTTTCTATTGTCTCTTTCAGGTTTTATAGTTTTAACATCTATATAATATTTATTTTGAATTTTTAGGAGTAATAACCTATAAGCATTACTATTCATGTCTTACACACAGATACTCAGTTGTTCCAGGAGCATTCATTGGAAAGACTCCTTTTCTCTACTGAATTATCTTGGCATCTTTGTTACCTATGTGTCCAATCTTAGGAAAAACTGAATTTTCTTCATCACTATAGCACTAGAGTATGACTTCAAAGATTAGATAGTGTTAGTCATCCAATTAATTTTTCTTTTCCAATATTCTCAATTTTCTAGGTTCTTTTGTCAACATAAATTTTAGAATAGCTTGCCAATGCCTGTAAAAATGCTTTGCTTGTGTTTTTGATTGAGAATGTATAGAAACTGCAGATCAGCTAGGGAAATTGGTAAGTAAAAATATTAATTCTTTCATTTATGAAGCTTGTGTACACTGTCATTTATTTAAGATTCCTAAATTCCTCTTAGAAAGAGTTTGTGTTTTCATAGCAAGGATTTTATAGACTTTTAAAAATTTATTCTTCAGCTTATTTTAATGTCATTACAATTTTTTAACACTATCAATTTCCAATTGTTCATTTCCAGTCTACATATTTTTTTTGTAGTTAGTCACATTGATTGGTTGCTCTGGATCTAACATTTGCACTCTTAAATTATCAGACTTTACTTCAAATAAATATTGTATGGCACTCCATTCCACATTTCCCAGTTAAAATATTACAAAGTTGTAGAACTCCCTTTACTTAGCTTCCATCACTTTTACTATTGAAATAAATTTTACTTTTATCTAAGTCATAAATCTTATTCCTGAAATAAACTGTAATTTTTCTTTTAAAGAAATTTTGTTAAAAATTAAACATAGTTTCTATATGTATCCAATTATTTAGTATTTCTTGTGCTCATCATTCTTTCCTTCACCTCTGAATCTATCTGGTAACACTCCTTTTAGCCTGAGAAAGAGCATCCTTCAGCTTATAGTGCAGTCTGCTAGTGACACTGTCAGTTTTCATTTATTAAAATGTCTCTATTTCACATTATTTTTATAAGGAAATGTTTATTAGATTTAGAAATCAGTTACAGTTGATATTTTATTTTTTCAGCTGTAAGGAAAAGAATTTAAGTCTAAATGTAGAAATTTCAGGGTTGGTTCAATGCCCCAATAATATTAAGGGCTCACATCTCATTTCAATTCAGTTATATGATCCTGAGCATGTCAGTTTACAGTTCTGTGAGCCAGGGTATACTGAGTAGGAGGGAACACTTCTCTAAAATAACAGGCACTAGCAAAGGTGCAACTAACAGGTCTGTGTTAACAAAAAACGGGCAGTGGGTCCCTGGAACAGCAGTGGGAGAAGCTTTCTTGGGCTCAGTTTGATTTCCAATTATATAGATGAGCACTACTGTGTAAATCATTTTGTCAGTGAGACTGGGTAGAGGACAATGATTAAACTAGAGGCAAATATATTTAGTTGCCTGAGAGAAGGGACAGATGAAAAAACTCACTTGCTCACAAAACCCTGTCATAAAGATAATTTTAATTAGCTTGGAAATAACCTCAGACCTTCCAAAGGTGAAAGACAGTGGAATTAGTGCAGTTTCTCAAGGAAAAAAAGTATGGTTCAAGGACAGTCCACACAGCCCAAATATCAGTAAAGTATAAAGGTAATTGAAAATTTTGAACTTTTAATAACTCAGGGGATGTATTGCTTATATATTTCTCGTAATTTTTATTTAACTTTCTACATGAAGTTGAACTTCAGGCAACCTTGAGATGATGAAACTATGGCAAGGGGAATGTGTGACTATGAATAAGTTGAATAAGGAGCTTAGGTTTACAAAATTACCATGTGAAAACTGCAAACATTAAGACTTTGGAAAAAAATATAAGTAAAATGATGTCAGGGAAAGAACAGAAATTTAATAACATCATTCCCCCATTGTTAACACTTAAAAATATTTAAAGCTAGAGCTGGGGCATAGAGGAAAATTCCCTACCTCTTTGGGCTCTTCCCAGGCAGGCTGAGCAAATAAATTTATATCAGACAGATTAGTAAAAGGAAAAGACCAAATTCCATTACATAGCATGAAGACATTATATGACTGTGAGTTCTAAAGTAAATGAGATGGACATAGGGTTTATATCCCCAGCTAAGTAATGGGATAGGAACATGACATCAGGGAGAAGAGGAGAGGATGACTTCATTTGACTAAAACTAGCTTCAAGATGTTTGCCCTATCATATGAAAGGTTTCTCCAGTAAAAAGGTTATTTCTGGAGATGACTACATCTGAATTATCTGCATTCTTTAAATCTATGGTAAGTTTCTCCTAAGGACCATAGAGCCTTGATTGACCTTAGCATCACATAACAAGGTAACACAAACTGGAAAAAGCCTATTCTGGATATCCTGAAAAAGTCATCTGATCACTTTTGGTCAGACAGATCCTATACTAGCTTCTATGTAATGAACATTTTCATTAAATACTGAAATAATAAAATATATAGAATGTTAAATAATAAAATATATAGAATGTTAAATATATTAAGGATGATATAATTATGTAATGTAAGAAAAATACATGGAAATTTGCCACAGATATATAAGAATTATAAGAAATTGAAGAGTTCTTCATGAAATAAATTTGTAAACCTAGATACAAGATGGTTTTCATGAAAATGTAAATTATCATAGCTGACCTAGAAGGTATAAAAAGTGTGAACTGAAAATAAAGACACAATAAATAAATAAGTTTGCATGAGATTCTTCCCTCAAGAAAACATTAGGTCAGCATTTTTCCAGAGGTGTATCTCATAGAAACTTTAACACATTTATTTATTATTAATATTAATATTAATGTTATTGTTATTATTATCATTATTATTAATAAATTATTATTTATTATTATTAACAGACTCATTGAACATATTCATTCTATGCCCTAGCATTAAACTTTATTGAGGGAAAAAGGAAAAGAAATCACTTAGGTACTTTGATGAAGAACGTTTCCTATCTAAGATGGTAATTAAACATAAAAAAGACTTATCTCCTGAACAATGTCACTGATAAATATTAATGAAGAAATCCTAAATATAATTTTAACAAAAATAATTCATTATTATTAAAAGAATAAAGTTCCATGATATGCAAAAAAAAATGGCAAGTGTCTTAAATGTATATCATTTGATCCAACAATATCATATTTGATTAGGTTCCTTATACTAATAACAGACCAAAATGGAAAATAATGCCAAATTCAACAACAGGAGTATGAGTAAATAAGCAATAACCATTTGATGGAATATTGTAGAGCATAAAATTTACATTTATAAACTTTGGGCTAACAAATAGTTAGACCTGACCAAAAGAAAATTTATTCCATTAATGGTCAGATAACAAATATTTATGCTTCTCAGGCTGCATGTTCTCTGTTGTAAATACTAGATTCTGCTGTTGCAGCACAAAAGCAGCCATAAACAACAAGGAAATGATTACTTATCGCTGTGTTCCAATAAAACTTTACTGATGAACACTGAAAAAAAATTAAATAAAATTCCATGATACAGTTATGTTTATTCTAACAGTACAAAAATTCCTGAATATTAGGATATAAATAATATATTACATCTATAGATAAAAATTTAAGTCTGAAAAGGCATTTAATAACAACAAAAAAGTGTTGCTTAAAGTTCTCAATAAGTAAAATCTGCAGGAATGAATGAATAGTTCCTTCACATAATTTTATATATATATATATATATATCCACTTAATATTAAAAAGCAGCATTGTGCTTAGTGAGAAAACTGAGAAGGTTTGCTATTATTAAAAGAACAAAATTCACAGGAATAAATTTAAAGATCTTATTGAATTTATTATGACTTGCACAAAATGAAAAGTTTTATAGTCAGAAAGAGGGTTGAACCAGGTTATAGTAAAAGAAAGCTTATTTTGGGCAAAGCCATCTCCCCTGGGGGAATGCAGGGGGTTTCTTCTGTAGATTACCTCACTAGTGATGATCAGGAAACTCAGCATTGGCTGGTTTAAAATCCCCCCCCCCCTTTGGGAGAGGCTGAAACTGCACTTAAAGTAGTAAATATTGGTGGGATCCCACATGACTCTACTTTGTGCCTGCTTTTTCTTTTTCAAATAATACTCAAGGGCCTCCCTGGTGGTGCAGCGAGTTGAGCTCAGTGCTGTGAAACTGTCCACAGCCTCTGCAGCATGGATTTGATTACCAGCTGGCCAGGGAGACATCCACATGGTGAGGCAGACCTCTCCTGTCTCGCCTGCTGCACCCCTCAGCAGTGTTTTTGGTCCATCTGCCTGTTCTGCTCCCCACTCTGCCTCTGGTGAATCCTTTCATCCTCCCGCACTTCTGGCCTATACCCCAGTTCTTGTATAAATAAATAAATCTTTTTTTTAAAAAAAAAAGAAATGTTAGTTTCTAGAACTGTCAGACAGTAGGTTTCTGTTGCTAAACCATCCAGTTTGTGATACTTGAACATTACTGATGCTTTAGTGTAGATGTGATATGGTAACAAATATCTGAGGAAGTATGAACTTGTATTCCTAAATCATGTAAGTGTTGTAAGTCAATGCTTTCTTTTTTTTTTTTTTTTTACAATTTTTTTTTAAAGATTTATTTATTTACTTATACAAGCAGTGAGTACAGTCAGAAGCTCGGGAGGGTGAGAGAATTCATCAGAATCAGAACGGGGAGCAGAACAGGCAGATTGATGAAGTACACTGCTGAGGGGAGCAGCGGGTGGCAGGAGAAGTCTGTGCGCCATGTGGGACCCTTGCCCAGTGACCGGGGATCGAACCAGTGCTGCAGAGGCTGCGGGCAGCTTTGCAACCCAGCACTCAACCACTGTGACACCAGGGAGGCCCGGGAATGAAATTGCTTTTAAGGAGTGAATGAAAAGGGATAAAATGAGAGTTGAGAGGGAAGATAACTCCTGATATATCCTTAAGAAGAAAAGAGGTATATAGTGGTAAGGAAGGATTGACTCTTAGTCATTTGTGTATAAAGTACTTGTCTCAGATTATAGGAGCTCCCAATTTGTTTTATTAGAAACAGGATGTAATTTCATGTGGATAAGAAATCTCTAGCCAAATGACAAAGACTAAACAAAGAAGATTTTACTAGCTTTTGTCCATATGAAGTCTAACAGCCATTTTAAATATCGTGTTAAAAATACTTAATTTGTTTGAATATATCTAAAATCAATGACAAATGTAAAATTTGTTTATTTTTAAATTTCCATTTTATTACTAATCAATCTCAAAGCAACATTAAAAAAAAACCTATTGGAAAATTGTTTCTGCAAGCTCCAAGTGTTTGTTACTGTTGTAGATGCCTTCTTTTACTGAATGTCATGGTATCCAACTCCATTTAATAACTGGGTCTTAAAAGTCAGCTAATAAATTTTATTTCTCTTTCAAAACACAATCAAATTAGATGTGAACAGAAAATAGTAAAGAAATCCTTATATAAATACTACAATATACTTAGTCAAAATAATATGATGAATCTGAGATATCCATTAAAAAAATGACTACTAGCTAGGATGAGGAGAGATATGTTGATATATGACTATTTTTTAGTTAAAATGGATAAATTTTACATAGAATTACAGTCATAGAAGAATAAGTACCTAATCTGGACCATTAATCTTTTATAAGCCCAAAATTTCAAACACCACTCACATTCTCTAAAGTCACACGTCTTCTCTTACATTTTGGGAGTACTTTTTTTAGGTGTCTCATTCATTACAAAATTGACCAAATAGAGAACTTCCTTCAAATCACCGGATTTTGCATGTATATGATCTTGTCAGAGATACAGGGCAAGAACTAAAGTTGGTCAATAATTATTATATGCTTTTTACTTAGGATGAAAAACTCATCTGTGTATCATTGTTTATATTACAAAACTTTCTTGAATGTTTTCTATGAAAAAGAAGAATGATATCTGAAATAACTTTAGATTCAGTTATGTTTAAAAATAGAGAATAGGTATCTCAGTATAGTCCTAATAACATATTTTATATTCCCATTTTAGTATGTGTTTTAATATTCCTGATACCAATATTTATTTTTTATTACATTGCATTATTTAATGTTATGAATCCAATTTATTATTTTTGTTTAGAATTTTTTTCACTGTTCATCACTTTGCAAATACCATGTTTGATAATTTTGAATGACACATGTCTTGGGTATCATTGAGTATATTCATGTAACAGTTATTGGGTAGAAATAGTAATTCAGATGTTGGGTTAATATCTTACATATAATGATGATTTAGATATGATTCCTACTCTCAAGACATTAGTTTATGGAGAAAAAGGTAATGTAAGCAAATAAAAACATTCTTCTACAATTCCTCCTTTCTTACATCTGAAATCATATAGCTTAGGCTTTCTAGCATAAATAGCAGAAATATCACCTATCAATGTATTACTGATATTAACAGGTATGCCCAATCTATAGTTTATCTTTTCATAGTTTTAGCACTATAGTTGTTACAAATTATTTAGATTTATTACATCATGCTGTGGAAGCACAGTGAGAGAACACTGCACTCACCTGAAAGGAAACAGATGTTTCCACACACTATCATGTATTAGTTTCTGAGAGTTCATCTTTTTTTTTATTTTTCAAAATCTCTACTTCACCATATCCCTGAACAAAGTGAAAGTGAATGAATAGAGCCTTCATTATGCAGACAATGAAAGACAAATTTTTACTTGTGAAGGATACAAATTAGTTTGAGACAAATTAACCAAGATTTTATTGTAATGGACATGGTTTCATATGACAATAAAATGTATATCAAAAAATAGAGATGCAATGTAATGGGCTATTACATATATTTTTGAAGATTTATTTATTTATGCATACAAGAGCTGGGGTACAGGCCAGAGGTGTGGGGGGTGAGAGGATTCACCAGAGACAGAGTGGGGAACAGAACAGGCAGATTGACCGAAGTACACTGCTGAGGGGAGCAGCGGGCGAGAGGTTATGCACAAGGGGGCAAGGGGTTATGCACCACACTATGAAGCAATCTGCAGCCTCTGCAGCATGAGTTCAATCCCAGGCCCACCAGGGAGCAACCCACATAGCGCAGCAGCCCTCTCCTGTCTCGCCCGCTGCTCCCCTTAGCAGCATTTCAGTCATTCTGTCTGTTCTGTTCCCCACTCTGTCTCTGGTGAATCCTCTCACCCCCCACCCTGCATCTCTGGCCTATACCCCAGCTCTTGTATGCATAAATAAATAAATCTTTAAAAAAATCACTAAATTATATTTGCTTGCAATTTGTGACTTCTCTATTTCTTGATATTTAAAATATAGCACCTTTTTTTAAACAAAGAAGTAAAGTTTAGATGAAAAATAATTACCTCCATTTAAATTCAGAGAAATTCTAGACCGCTTATTTTGTGACCTGGAATTGAACCCCAGAGGTGGTTAGCAAATTGGTAAGCAAATTGTACTGTGCATGTGTTAAATGAATGTGTCTACTTGACACACATAACTCTTAAACTGTGTTATTTATGTACAACGTGATAACATGGAACAGATTTTCAGAATGAAGAAGACAGTTATAGCACTGTCTTTATGAAATTTTATTTTAATATCTTATGGATGCAGGTTATTGGAGTTAGACCAAATCTAATCACGTGTAAAATAAAAATAACATTGATTACAAAGCAGGTTTTTTTTTCATTTTAAAAATATATTTATGCTTGAAATCATATTTCCTAAGTTCATATTCTGAAAATATTACCCATGAATATATTATTGGTTGCAGTAAGTGTACCCAGTATATAATTATCTCTGTATAAAAACATAGCAATGTTATAACTCTAAAGTATTTAATTTTATTTTAAATAAACATTTAAAAGCAGAAACCTAAACTAAAGGCATGGGGAAAAACTCAGATTACCACCTATATTGAGTAATATCTGGAATTTAATGGAAGGGGGAAGTTTGCCACCAAGAAAGTCAGAAGTAATTTTAATATTTGTAAGAATAGTGTAATTATCTAATTTTCCATATGATACTTTAAGCTCTGAAAGACAAATTATAGAACAGAAAACTGAATCATGTATGAAGTCTTCTGTTCCTATTGCAAAACACACCTTATGTGGAAACATTTGGTGTTAACATTTTTCTTCTGAAATTTAAAGATTGTTGGATTAACATCAATGTTTTAAAATAAGAATTTCTAGACAGGTAAGCATATCTCTGTAACGGAAGTCATATTCCAAATGTTTTCTAAGTAATATGCACATTTAGAGGAATACTTACTGCTCAGAATATTTAGCATTGTGATTTCAAAAGTAAAAGTAAAATTATTAAATCAATGAGTCATTTATGGGAGGAAGAAGATAATAAAAGAGAGACTTGGACACAGAGTAATGTTAATGCTGTGTATGAGCATAATATTTGCAACTTGGGAAAAGTCACATTGTCCCTGAAAATATGAAGGCATTTATTAACATATTATGCAAAGTAGTTTAAAATATGAAATACATCTCCCAGGGTAGTTGATTTATACTCACAATATTTATATTTACTTGACATTCATGACTATTGTATAATAACTTTATGTTGAAGTCATTTAACTATATAACTAACCCAGATTCAGGTACAGAAAAACATGGAGGGTCTATTTAACACAATGGGCAAAACTAAGAAAATTGGACCTTGCTCTGATGAATTTACTGAAAATTATAAATACGTGTTCTTAATAATAGAGAACATTTTGTTACTAGAAAATAAACACTATTTAAACCTATTGCTAAGATAAATTGCACACACATTCTTTTCAAATGCAAAAGAAAGTCTTATTACAAATGATTTTGAATTGAGGATATTTATTATTTCACAGGAGAATGAGTCCTGGATTTGAATAATTTCAGCATATTCACCATACAGAACTCAAGTCCCTACTCTCTTTTACTGTACCATTCTCAGTATATTGACTTGTCCTCTTAATTCTATCAATTGTTCCAGAATGGCTGCCAAAGTTCTAGATATTACAGATGGCAATACACAGAGGCAGAAAGATGTCTCCCTTGAAATACTTTCTTTTAAGACAAAATTCCCTGACAATGTTATTTCCCCACTCCCACTCCAGATATCTCCTACTATTCCTTTGGCCAGAAATTTGACCAAACTGGCACATGCTTACTTCTAAGTTAGTTTCTAAGTTAGTTACTGACAACAGGCATGAAATTACAAAGAATCCTCAGCTGAGGTTGGAGAGTATTCCAGCCTGTTTTTAAGTACATAGACACCAGAACAAACTCAGGTAATGACAGGGTAAATAGCTTTGTCTGGTGGAAAAGTGCATGCCCCACATTATTTATTCAACAATCAGGAATTGAATATATCCCCTAAGCAAGACATTAGGCTAAGCGATTCTGGACATGGAGTAGACACATATTTAATTCTTAAATACTAGGTTAAGAGATTTTGGTTAACACTTTTTGTTTTTTAATGCTTCCTGTGGACTGTTCTAAGTTCTTAATATATTGGTTAATTTGATCTTCAAATATATTACCTTATGGAATTAGTACTATTATTAACATTGTCATTTTATAGACAAAAGATAAAAAGAAACCTGCTTCAGAACACAAAGCAAATAAGTGGGATTCTAACCCAGGCAGACTACAGAATCCATGCCCTAATCATTATACTTCACTATTAAAATATATCCCATTACATACTAACTCAATGCTCCACAAGTAAATCTTTAGAATTTGACATTTACTAGGTAAAAGTGCCTGCAACATGTTTTGTTTTGTTTTATTTCTTCCTTTACTTGCCCCCTCCCTCAATTTTTTCTTTCCTTTCTCCCCATATTTCTGTAGGTCCAAAGTTTAGGCACAGAATGATTGGTTTCTCTCCTTGATGAATGATAAAGTTGACATCAATGTGTTTAACGTGCTGTATTCTTATGTGGATTACTGAGGGGAAATTTACTTCCAATCTCATTCAGTTCATTGGAAGAATTTAGCTTTTTGTGCTGGTAAGATTTGCTGGTCATCGACAGGGGCCATGCTTAGCTTCTAAAAAATGTCTCCATTTCTTGTCAAGTGTTTCCCTCCATAATTAAAGCCAGATACAAGAATCTCCCTAGTTTCTAGTTCCACTTAAACCCAATCTCTGATTTCCTCAGTCTCTTACCTCTGCATGCAGTTTTAAGGATTTCATGTTATTAGATTAGGTTCATATGGCTAATCCTCCTTTGTTAATATCAAATATGCTACAAAATAGAATCTGACATGCAAAATTCATAATTTGTTCACAGACCCAGAGATTGTGCAGGCTGTCTAGTCAGGGGAGTGGGGTTGTTGATCACATTTTAGAAATCTTTCCACCAAAAAGAGTGACAATGTTGTAATAAAGGGTCTCAATGTAGAGACTGACTTGAGATATAGTCAGATTGTTAGATGCATATGTATTGATATATATATATGTATACACAAACACACACACATAAAAACTATACACACATGTGCCTATTTGATTTGGAAAGAAAGGATTAACAGTAAATATATAAATATCTAATTTTAGAGTATTTAAAAAGTATGAATAATGAAATAATGGTAACATGAAAAAAAGCACAGTGACGACACATAGACTTCACAGGAACATCTTCATGAATTGTAGAAGACAAACCAGGAAGAGACAGAGAATGTAAGGCAACAGGGAAAAAAAGACACAGGAAAATAGAAAAAAATAAAATTATAATTATATAATGCTGCATGAAGCAAAATCAGAGACAGACTTTAAGAAGAAGGGGTGACAGGGCCTCCCTGGTGGCACAGCGGGTTTAAGCTCAGCGCTGTGAGGCTGTTCGCAGCCTTGGCATTGTGGGTTCAATCACTGGCAGGCCGGCGAGAGTCCCACGTTGTGGGGCAGACCTCTCCTGTCTCGTCTGCAGCTCTCCTCAGCAGTGTATTTCATCAGTCTGTCTGTTCTGTTCCCTGCTCTGTCTCTAGTGAATCCTCTCACCCTCCCACACCTCTAGCCTGTACCCCAGCTCATGTATAAAAATAATCTTTAAAAAAAAAGAAGAAGAAGGGGTGACAGTGTAGAATAGAACATCTTTGTGACTGGTGACTGAAAAGACAGTGCTGACTTGAAGAGAGAGATGCTATGCAATTAGAGCAGAGTAAAAGGCAGCTTGCAAGGGGTTAAGTAGTAATGAAGAAAATAATCAGCAGGTATAAATTAATTTTGTGAAAAGATTGCATGAAGAAGGATCTCTAAAACCCTGGCTTGATTCTCTTGAGACTATGTAATAATTACTTTTTAAAAAGAAAAAAAAGAAGACAGTGAGAGAAGAGAAGTGGTTGACAGGCAAAGTCAAAACCATATGTTGAATGAATTATTCTCTAGGTGAAATCTTAGCACAGAAGAAAAAGCATTTGTTTGATCACATTATCTCACAAATGTGATAAAAGAATAGCAGATAAAGGGACAAATGGCATTTGTATTTTCTTGCCAGATACTTTTTCTTTGTTGTCTCTTCTGTTCATGTAAATGAAGTAGTTTCCTGGCAAATGAGAGAGTTACATGAACTCACAATAGCAGGTAGATGCTTTTAAAAAAGTGTATGTGATGGGGGAGGAGGTACAGTTCATGGTGGAGTCGGCTAGCTCTGCTAAAATCCCCACTGTCTGTCTTCCAGACATTAATTCATTAGCCATGCAACCTATCTTGCTAATAGATCACCTCTGTGATTCAACGGCAACCACTAAAACTTCCATTTCCCTCTTAGGGGAATTTCTCAAACCAGTGGAAGTTACATTTTCACAATTCATCCACTTACATACCTCTTTTTCAGGCACTAAGTCAGCCTGTGATGGAAACAGATAATAAAATCTCCAGTTAAGCATAAATAATCATTTTAAATGCTTTTCAATAATTTAAGTGCAAAGAGATCACAAGCGGTAATGCAGCACTAAGAGAAGCTTTGTGTTAACAATCAGCAAACTAAAAACCTACATCATTTCTTCAAACTCTTAAATGGGCATAGAGATTTTTATGTTTAGTGAAAGTCAAAAGCAGAAATACACTTCTCACCCACAAAGCTGAGACCACTATCTTTACTACATTTCTATTCCTGATTATTTATCAAAATTTTCCTTACTTCTAAAGAAATTAAAGGACATTTTTCACATGTTTATCTTAATTCCCTACATATTCAATACAATGAATGATTTACTATTCACTATTAGTATAATTATATCTTCATCATGTCTGAAAGTAGTATGATTTCATTTTACAAATCTCAGTGATTTCTATGCCATTCAGTGTGCTATAATTTTTAAATTTTTATGTCATGCATATCATTCTTTATGAGCACAGATTATGAAAAATGTATAAATAATATAGTTCTACAAACAAATAGAGTGGGAACAGCTGTAGTATAAAAGATTAAGAGACAAGTTTGTTGTGTCATCCATGATTTCAAATGCTATTGTAAGCTGTTGAGTGAACACAGGGAATAACCCATATTCCCCTAAAAAAATAAAGAATGTCATTGGGAAGTTATTCTAAGAATCAGCTTTTTCACCACTCGCCAAAATTGAAAAATATACAATTTAAAAAATTCTTGCATACATTTATATTTAATGGACTCCAGATAATAATGCTAACAGACTTGATGCTACTTTAGGATTCCTTTAAAAACAAGTCAGCAAAAAGTTAATATTGAGAGGAATCAGAAGTTGAGAGTGGTTTCTGCTCTCAGGTACAAAAACCTACAAATTATTCCTGGGGTTTAGAATTGGAATACGTTATGGTATCTGAATATTTGTGGAACTGTGAGTTCCATCATTGACATCATTGAATGTAAAGCCACTGGCTATTTTCCTTGAATTATGTGAATCTGAGAAACACATGAAAGTCCGATGTGAGACATGGATCTTTTTTCCTTAGAATTTTGGGATTAATAAATAGAAAACAAGAATATGAACATATTGCAGTATGTAGGGTATACAGTGTATTTTCATATATTGGTAAAGTCGCAGTCAAATAATTTTCAAATGTAATTTTTTAAAAAAGAACTTTACACTGACTTTTTAAAGTCCATAGACACAATCATGGTTTAAAAACCAGAACACCAAGAACCCAAAGGTTAGTGTCATCTCTTTCTCTGTCACCAAATTCACCTAAAACCACTAAGTCGTCAAAAAACAAACACAAGCCAAGATCTCCATCTTGAATTTTGCCTTTCTAACTTTTGCTAATATATTTGCCACATGATATTTTCCTATGAAAACCTTTCTACATGACCAGAAATTTCACTTTATATTCTTACTTTCTGTGGTGATACTCCTTCAATCACTTGAGTTCTCAAACTTAGGTCATAGGATTCAATTTTTTTTTTTTTGTCTTAGTGAATCCATTGGGTTTAAGGGGGGAAATAGAAACTATCCTGGGAATTTTAAGCAGGAAGCTTTTGATACAGGGAATTTAGCCTTTAAAAAGTTATTGTAAGTGCTAAAGGTATCTGCTGGATCTTATGAAAGATCTCCATGAAGAATATAGCATATAGCACTGATCCTTTAAAAGAGTGAATCACCACTAGAAGTATCCTGAAAGCAAGAACAGCTACTATTGATATTATCCTAACAATGTAAAAGAGAAATTACCATAGAAAGGGGAGGGTCCATGCTCCCTGCCCCACCTATTGAAGGATGGAGCTGAGCATTGAGAAGAACCTGAAAAGGACCTGATAAAGAGATGATTGAAGGAAGATTGGGAGAAAGAAGAAGACTTGGAGGAAGCACAGGGAGCAAAGACATGTGAAGAAGTCACACTTGCTTCTCAGCTTTGGATATGTACTAGGGACTTGCAGGACATGGAAGGAGACACTTGAAAGAGACAGAGATGTGGGTGAGAGAGACCCATGGGGAGGCTGAAAATGGCAGCCTTTATCTTGACTTGTATTTTGATTTTGCTATTTTCCTTTCAGACTTACATGGGCCCTTTTGTCCCTTCTATAGGTCCCCATCAAAAGGTGCCTTAGACTTGTGGCAAGTTTTCAGGCCTCCGTGGCCTTGCTTTGAGCCAACCCTATTTGGCTGGGCATTTACCCATGGGAGGGATGGGTAACTTCAGGGTGTTTCATGACAAAAACAGTTTAACTATATTCTTTCTTTTCTCTCAACTGCACACTAATTGTGTTTAAGATCTTTTCTACTGAAAGTGTTATGCACTGAGGGTATGTTTTGTCTTTATTCAGTAGGAGGCAAAAACCCATTTAACACAGGCAGATTTGGGGGCCCTCAAGGTGCCCCTCAGCCTGCCCATTAACAACAATACCTCTTTCACTAAGAAACTGGAGAAGGGACAGTGGGATGCTGCTGTGGGGAAGCCCTATATTGCTAGTCTTCAGAAACAGTGAAGAGACACAGGAAGGTAAACATCAGCTCACTTGGTCTTTCCAAAACTTCAAGTCCATTAAATTGGCTGAACACATTTTACATTTAGAACTGACAGAGACTCTGAGAATTGTTTCTCTTAGCTTTGGAACCACTACAAATGGGAGAAACTGAGGTTAAAAGTGATGATCCTAAGAACTCAGCCCTCATGTAAATATAATAATGTAACTCAATCTCAATTGGTAGCAAACCAATTATGTATACCAGCCAGTGGCCAAAATCTATAAATCTGGTCCACATCCATCTTGGTAGAGCTCAGAAAAAAGAAGAAGTTTAATCATATCAAAGGATTAAGTGATGGAATTTCTTGTGCTCTTATAATTTGAGTTAAAGAAAGAAAAATTACTTAAGGATTAAAAATGTCTATGGAGTCTCCTATGGTAAGTCAGATATGACTGCCAAGACCATTTGTCTAGAGTTATTTATGTTAGAATAATAAAATTGTGGTTTTCATGACCACACAAAAAAAAAAGCTTGTCCATTCCCATCTATATGAATTCACAGCATAAGTTTTTGCCAAAGATTTTGATTGCATATTTTTATTGCCAAATACTAATGTCTAAAGTTGGCTCTGTTGTGTTGCTCATGCCATTATGATTCAGGTTTATTTTATTTTATAAATTATTGATATCACAAAACTGTACCTACTATGCCATTGACTAGGAAGAGGTTATTTAATGTACCTGCCTACATTTTCAATAAAAAGATAATGATAGCTGCTTTCAGAAAAGGAATCTAGGCTCTTTCTGCTAGACTTTTATGGAGAATTTAGTCAGATTGAGTGCAACTATCTTTAAGAAAGTTGATACATTGCCAGAGTTGATGGGAACTTTAGATAACGTCTTTTCCTGCGTTTCTCTGAAAATAGAGTCTGAGACAAAGGATTATGTGAGAATAGCTTTTTGTTTTGTTTTGTTTTGTTTCATTCTTTAGAATATGATCTCTGGGACCAAGATGGAGGCATGGGACAAGAGAGCCAGAAATAGAAAAAGAACCATTAAGCTGTCTAATTGCTCATTACTATGAAAACAAAGTTCTTGATTTCTTGAGGTCAGATGAGAATCCACATGAACACACTTGGCAGGAAAAAAAGGAGAGGTATTTATCAGTTCCTATCCTTATTTTCAAATGCTGTTCAGGGAAATAATAATTTCCTCATAGAGGAAGTGATACAAAGGCAGAGAATCCTTGGGGCAGAAATGTACAGATTTGGCCTGAAATTCTGTGCTCTCATTATAGAGCTATTTCATACTCTAGAGGTCAAATCCAACTTCAACAGGCTATTTTACCATTTTATTAGATAAGTCACTTCTGGGTAATATGGTATTCAGTAGACCAGTAGATCTCATAGTTATGTGTCTATTATTGCACCTCTGTTTACATAAAATGGGCCCCTTGATAGGAGGCAATATTGCACAATATGCAATGCTGATAAACAAGCATTTAGACAGCACTGCTTTTGGAAGCACTGCACAAAGTTATCAGTTCTGACAAGTGACTTGTCTCTCCAGGATAGAAGGGGCATGACATCAGCATGACATCATTGACCTGCTGCCCAGAGGTTGGTTGTGGGGGGAAGAGGTATGGAATTATATACCTAGTAAAGACTAAGTATCAAGTATTGCCCAAGAGAGTGATAACCCCACACCCAATATACGTTCTGGGAAATGTGCTAAACGTATTTCTGTATTTTTTCCATGAAGTGATGTCAGAGATAGCCAGCAGCAAAAATTGCGGGATTTAACTTAGGGTTTATGGTGTGACTTATCTATTATTACTAAATAAAACTGTACAATCCTATTGGCACAAGTCAATAGAGTAATTTCTTTTATAAAAGTAGAGGCAAAGAGAATTTTTAGTGATCACAGATCTCTGAGTGAAGTACAAATAATATATTTCCACATCTTATGTAGGAATTGCAACATTCCTAACAGTTGGACATGCAGTCTCTGCTAACATGGTTTAATGAGGGTCATTAGTTTTTTGGATTCTTTCCAGAATTACTTCTGCAGACTCACTGAAGGCATTCTCACATGTTCAGATGCTGTACACACATGAGGAATTACAGAAATTGTTTGATATAAAAAGGAAGATTCAATTCAAAATCAAAATCAAAATTGTTTAGAATCCTTTACTATTGAGTATGTTTTAGAAACAACTTATCTGTCATTTTAGGACCTGACAGCAGAAGATGAATATGAAAGATAGCTGAGGATGGACATAAGATCCTGAAATGGTCAAAAAGAAGTAATTCTGGGATGGAAGTACAGTGAGAAACACAGGTGGTTTAAAAGAACTCAAGTAGCACTTTGTTCCACATTGTGACTATGGATACTTCTGTATTTTCTGAGTAAAATACACCACACTTGGAGCTAAGAGTGGCACCTGTAAAAGAGAGTCTATAAATACTCAGTGATTAAAGAGGGAGATTGGTACAACTGCTCTTCAAGATGACCTACATCATACTGCATGTGCTATGGCATCTTAGCTGAGAAACCATAACCTTTTATGGAAAAAAGAGAAACAAAGGCATTTAATAAAATAAAGTCAATCTTGGAAATGTTTTAGAAAGTTAAATAAAGAAATTTATATTGAACAGATTTCTATTCTATTCACTATATCTTGCAACCATTTCATTTTGTCTTGGTCTCTGGGAAGACAGAGACTAGCTTCTACATACTCTAGCTTCTACATACCAATTCTTTAAATATTTTGAGAACTATTACCATCATCTCTCAATGTTCCACTTTTTCAAGCTTCTTCAACAACTGTTATTCATTTGATAATATTTTCAGGCAATTTACTATCTTTGTCATCTTTCTGAATATCTTTCTACATATCCTCCTTCAGCTGTGTTTTCTAAAACAGAACATCTTTCAGGGGCAAAAAAAAAAAAGCCAAATTTTCAAAAAAAAAAAAAAAAGTAGATCAAAGAGGAGAGGTCAAATTACCTATGGTGGTCAGGAGAGAAGAATTAGGACCTGGTATAAAGCAGACATGGAAAACAGAATGAAATGTCAAGGACACGTCTAAGAGGTTAAAGTCAATCTTAGTAAAAGTTAAAATAAGGAAAGACAGACAAACACACAGTTTATGCTTACACAAGTAAGTCACCATAAAGAGATGACTATCTGAATTACCAAATAATTGCCTCTGGTATTGCCTTGTGAATTATCAGTGACATATTTAACCACTAACTTCATCATGAATCATACTGTACTACTATGGAATTTTTGTTTGTGTAATAACCAGTCAACATCTACAGAGACAAACAATATAACAAAGAAACCAAGCATATTATATAACAGCCATATTAACACACAACAACAAACTTCAATTTTTGGGTACTAAATTCAAGCCAGAGTGCCAAAAATTTTCACATGTGCTTTACATTAAGTATCCACAATAAGCCATTGGGATAAGTGTTATTTAAATGGTGTTTATGTCACTTGTTTAAGGTCACATAAGAAATAAGTCAGAGTTGGAATAAAACTCCATTTCTAAATGATCCCAAAATGTATGTTTCTTAATACCATGGCAGTGTACCCCATTTAGACAGTATGATGTAAAATTTTGGAAATAATTTCTAGGTTTTTCTTCTACAAAGAAGAAAGATAACTATTGCATATGCAGAAAAATCTCTTACATCTGGACGTTCACACCCCAGTAACACAAATATACTTCTGATAACGCTGAACCATATTGTTGTAAATCAAAGTTACTTCAGTTTAAAAAAAAGATATACCTAGACCTTTAATAATACCTCTTTTAGGGCCTCCCCGGTGGCGCAGCGGTAGAGCGCTGGGTTGCGAAGCTGCCCGCGGCCTCTGCAGCGCCGGTTCAATCCCCGGCTGCTCCCCGGCCACCAGTGGAGGGTCCCACATGGCGCGCAGACCTCTCCTGCCACCCGCTGCTCCCCTCAGCAGTGTACTTCGGTCCTTCTGCCTGCTCTGCTCCCCGCTCTGGCTCTGGTGAATTCTCTTACCCTCCCGCGCTTCTGACTGTACCCAGTGCATGTATAAACAAAACAAACAAACAAGCAAACAAATAAATAAAGAAAAAACATGCCTCTATTAAAAAAAAAAAAAATAATAATACCTCTTTTATACATTTACTATCTGTCTTATGTATTTTCTTTGTACCTCTCCATGCATTTGTTTTACTACACTCATCTGCACATGTGTGATACATGTGAAATATCTACACATATGTAATTATAAGCATGTAATGTTAACATCTATACACATATACACGCTTATAATTATGTATGTGTAGATACATCTACACTAAAACAGCAGTAATGTTCAACCATATTCCATTAGGCTCCCACCATCCTTGTTTCTTCCTGATGGACTTAAAAAAGGAATCGACCCTTCCAACAAATTAAGAAATGTCAGGGGCCTTCCCGGTGGCTCAGTGAGTTGAGCGCAATGCTGTGAAGCTGTCCACAGCCTCTGCAGCATGGATTTGATTACCAGCCAGCCAGGGAGATATTCACATGGTGAGGCCGACCTCTCCTGTCTCACCCCCTGCACACCTCAGCAGTGTTTTTGGTCCATTTGCCTGTTCTGCTCCCCACTCTGCCTCTGGTGAATCCTTTCATCCTCCCGCACTTCTGGCCTGTACCCCAGTTCTTGTATAAATAAATAAATCTTTAAAAAAAAAAAGAAATGTTAGTTTCTAGAACTGTGAGACGGTAAGTCTGTTGCTAAAACATCCAGTTTGTGATACTTGAACATTACCGATGCTTTCGTGTAGATGTGGTATGGTAACAAATATCTGAAGAAGTGTGAACTTGTATTCCTAAATCATGTAAGTGTTATAAGTCAATGCTTTCTTTTTTTTTTTTTACAAACTTTTATTTTAAATTTATTTATTTATTTATACAAGCAGTGGGTACAGTCAGAAGTGCAGGAGGGTGAGAGAATTCACCAGAGCCAGAGGGGGGAGCAGAACAGGCAGACTGACAAAGAAGTACACTGCTGAGGTGAGCAGCAGGCGCAGCAGGAGAGGTCTGCACGCCATGTGGGACCCTCATGGTGGCCAGGGATCGAACCAGAGATGCAGAGGCTGCTGGTAGCTTCGCAGCCCAGTGCTCAACCGCTGTGCCACCAGGGAGGCCCAATGCTTTCTTAATAAAAAAAAAAAAACACTACTTGTTTTTAAAAAAGAATCTGTTCTGGACCTCTCACCTAGCCATTGGGGGGTTGCTGGCCACTTTTGGCATTCATCAGTTTATAAAATCATTGCACTGATATATGCCTTTATTTTAATTTGACTTTCTCCTGTGTGTGTATTTGTCTCCAAATTTCCTCTTATAACAGTCATATTGTATTAGGGGCCACCCTTAATGACCTCATTTTAACTTGATTCCTCTACAAAGACCCTATGGTAAAGACTAAGAATTTATGTCTCTCCAAAATTTCATATGTTGGAACCTAATATTCTCAATATTATAATAATTAAATATGGGGTCTTTGAGAAGCTAATTAGAGCATGAGGAGCAACTTGAGAAAACTTGCTTTCTCTCTTCCTCTACCAGGTGATGAAACAGAAAAGGTGGCCTCAAACAAGCTAGTAAGTAGTAACTAACTGATACTGGATCTGTCAGCACCTTGAGACTTGAAGCCTCAAGAACTATGATAAATGAACATTTCTTGTTTAAGTCACTCAGTCTTCAGTACTTTTGTTTGAGCAGCCTGAACAACCTAAGACAATCTATCTCCAAATAAGTTCACATTTGAGGTTCTGAAGTTTAAATCTTCAACTTATGGATTTGGGGAGGACAGGATTCAACCAATAACAAATGTGAAAAGCTTTTTGCTTGTTTCAGATTTAACATTCTCAGATCCAAGAAACTAACTGGATACAAAAAAAAGGTACAGATTTATGATTTTATATGACCCAAAATTCAATACAAGGCAAGAAGATATTGGAAATGATAATAAAATTGATTTTTGATAGTTATTTGTAATTAACAGTCTAACCAGCAATATTGAGAAATTTTAATATGCACATGACAGCATAAAATATTTTAAATGTTAATAATGTTCCTTCGTGCCTACATTATAAAAAAAGTAAATTCAGTAAGCATTTTTATTAATGGTCTTTATAAATGGAATATATTTAGAAGAGATGACCAAATCAGTGACAAATTTTTATCATCTGTTTTAAGTAGAGTATGAGTAAAATAATTTTAAAGCTTTTCAGTTCAGACAAAAACAATTTTGATATTAATTTAGACAATTTAGTAATTTACCTATTGCCAGAAATTGAAGTAGGTTCCTTTTTTAATCTTGTTTTAAAATGGTATGACATTAAAGAAAGGGAGGAAATGACTTCAACTGAATCTTTCCCCTTTAATTTAGTAAGGTTTCTAGTCAACATTGTATGCAAAGAAGGACTCTACAACATAGTACGTTTTTCATTCCCAATTAGTTTCTTGTTCTAAATTTCCTAATGTTATCCACATGGTCTCCTCCATTATATAAAGTCAAACTAAGAAATGGAAGACGGATGCAAATCCATCTATGCTCAATAGGTTGTACCATATGTGGGGAGTTCTATACCATACTTGAGACATTTCAGATCTATGCTGGGGTACTACGTATCTCCTCATCATTTGTTTCTAAGGCTGTGTTAGAAAGAACAAGTTGACCTCAGTTCAGAAATCAGCAGAGTATCTACAAGCAAGAATAAGTAGGCACAGAACAAAGAGATTTGAAATTGCAAAGAATTCTAGGAACAAATAGACATTGTGGGCACTGCAATCAATTACTCAGAGCTGTTGATTTCTATCACACTTCTTAAGCAAACACAATACACTGGAACTCTTCACCAAATAATTGAGAACGCATTTGTTAAAGAACAAACAATATTATCCCACAACTGTCAACTCACCTCTGAATATATAAATGAGCTGTGACACCTTGGGAAGTAGAAGGAACCCACTTCTCTGTTAATACTGGTTGCTTTCTCTTTAGTACAACAAATGCTATTTCTACATTGCTATAAAAATAAACAAGGAAGTTTCTTCAATGTATGACTCATTGTAGTAAACCTTGATTTCAGAAAGTTTTGTAAATTTAAGAAAAATAATCTCTAAGGTAAAAAAATTGATGTATAGTAATATAATATAATGTGATGTTTAGAAATGTAATATAAGCTACACATATGGGAATGGGAGAGCTGAGGAAATGGGTAGGGAAATGGGATTATGGATGATACAACAAATGCCAAACTGTAGAGTGTCAAGAGAATTGCCTAATCAAAGCTGTCAGTGATACATCCTGGTCTCTGCTATTGCTTTTCTTCGGTCACAATATGCATTTTCTGTGAAACTATCAATGGAGCTCTTAATTATGGGAAGCTGATCCATAATGATTACTTGACACAGCCCTGGAATGTATAAATCATGACACCTTCTATTAAGTAAGCCAATAATTACTATTTTTTTAAAAATTTACAATTCTCAAATTTGAGGATTATTACATTTATATTTGGGTAATCTACCATCAATGTGTTCAAGTACCATGAAATGTTTACTTTTGTTACATAAAACTTTAGAAGTGGAACATGAGTTCAAAAGACATTGAAACAATTCCACTATTTTACAGGTATTAGTTTAAAAAAAAAATTTAGTGATTTGTCCAAGATGACTCAACTGGTAACTGGAAACAAATCTGAAATTTGGATTAAATTGCTCTGGTTTATCTTCACATGTCATGGTATATAGTTAACAGGATATCTTATGGATTGGTTACACTGATAGCTTTCAAACACACCATATTTATGGCAGGATGTGATGTAAAACTACACAGCATGGCATCAAAACCAAAAGCTTGGAAAATTTACTAAGAAAGCTCTTCATGTGGGAATTGACAGACCATGTTTCCTCTCAGAGGCAGTCCCTAACATTGTCCAAATGTTAGAACCCAAGCAATGCATCTCAAAGTTTGCTCTGCCTAGGTGAGAGGATAATCTCAGACAGGATTTAAAATAATTTTCCAAACATATATAAAATAAGCTATATAATTTGCATTGCCTACTGCAAAATGAAAATGTGGGACTCTTTGTTTAGTAACTTATTTTTAAAGGTAAGTTTTTCCTTTAAAAGATTTTATTACTAAAAATATTTCTAAACATAATAGACAATATCTACATAAGAAATATTAATTTACAAATAGCAAAAAAAACTTGTTATAATTTTATTTAACACAAATAAGTTTCTATTACAGCAGCATCTCGATTGTTCATAGAATTTTTGTCTAATTTTTTGAAATCCATATACTAGATCATCAGATTTATAGTTATAGCAAATTTATTTATAATTGCTATAAATAAAAGTATCAATCACTCTTGGAAAGTGCAAGCTTGCAAACAATTTTGATAATGTTTAATTTTAGGAGAATCTGCTGATGCAACTATTTCTGGATCTGGTAATGTATTATAAGTTGTGATAACATTGGAATAAATTTCTAATAATTTTTTTTCAAAATATTTTTATAACATTTGAATCTGACATTTCTTATGGATAAGTTTTAAAGATTTAACTTCATATAAACCAATTTCATGTATGTCTGAATTTAATGTAATTATAAGTTTACGTAATGGTATTTTTTAGTGTTTCTTCTGACATTTCCAATAACTTATAGAAGTTGTATAAGAAACAGTTGCATGATTTTTAAAAAATTCCAAAATTCCTGTCTATGCCGTCTATTATATTTTCAAGGAAATGATACAAAATTGTTTTTCTTGTTAATAAGTCATCAAAAAATATAAAAACTATATTCTTTTCCAATAATGTAATATTTTAATATCATTTCTATTTCTAAGGCTATGGATATTTGCTATTCAATTTTGCACTAATTATCAAAACTGGGGATTCTAAAATCTTTGAAATGTTCTAATAACTCCCAGCATTTTCTGTTGCAACATTCATGTGTAAACTTCTATTTTACAATAATTTACTGACATAGTTTACTCAATGCTGGACCAAAACTGCTGAAGTATTGAGACTGGAGAGTAAATATTTCTGTATATGCCTTAAGGATAGGCTTCGGAGACAAAATAACAAGCCACCCCCACAGTACAGGTCCTGACACTGATGTAGAACCCTTCCTTCCTCTACAGCCACTGCTGCTGATGCCTTTTTGTTTGATTGATTGTTTTCTGTTATAGATTCTGTTATCTTCAATCTGGTCCTTGGGTTCAGACTTGGCTATCCCATTAGCACCCTTGATTACCACAAGGCATACGCTTGCTTGCATACCACACTTACAACTAACTAGTCACAATTCCTGCCATACCCCAGTCGTGAGCAGCATGTGACTGCTGCTGTGCCAACACTGTGGGAGTGCACAGTGTGTCTCCCTGCTCAAATGCATGCTCTATTTTTCCTTTGGACTTCACTAAAAAAACCTCAAGTACAAAGAATTTCAAGGTGGTGAGATCAAAGCATTAAAAATAGCATGGCCCCCTTCTCAGGGGTTCTGTGCAACCAACAGATACCAAAGAAGCTGACCCAAGTACCACAAAGTCATAATAGTCTGTCTAGATCATCAATGATTTGGAAGTACATAATAATAAAATTTTTGGAAAGACTAATTCATCACATTTAATGCTCAAAAAAACCCATCACTAGGGCCTCTCTGGTGGCATAAGGGAATTAAGTCTCAGCACTATGAAGCTATCAGCAGCCACTGCAGCACCAATGCAATCCCCAGCCAGGGACCTGACCTACATGGTACAGCAGAGCTCTCCTGTCTTGCCTACTGCTCCCCTCACCAGTGTGTTTCAGTGGATCTGCCTGTTCTGTTCCTCACTCTGTCTCTAGTGAATCCTCTCACCCACCCCCACCTCTGGCTTATACCCCAGTTCTTGTATGCATAAATAATTAAAATAAATCTTAAAAAAAATTCACTAGAGAAAAGATTTTTACTAAAGGATTGATTAAACTATTCAAGATGGTGGATTGTTTTTCATTATCCAAGATTACTCTTCCTAAGGGCACAAAATAAAGCAACTATGGGAGCAGGGATGAGAGTATTAGACAAAATCAAGAACATGACGTTCTTACTATGTTCTTCCTGGATTGAATCCCAATTTTTCAGGAACAAGTCCAATGCTTATTTCATGATTAGTCTCTGGGCCACCCACTTGTATAATAACAACTAGGCAAGGCAAGTCTGCTGAGCATTAAATGAAATAAAATAAAATAAAATAAAATAAAATAAAATAAAATAAAATAAAATAAAATAAAATAAAATAAAATAGTAGGGCCTCCCCAGTGGCACAGTGGGTTGAGTGCAGCGCTGTGAAGCTGTCCGCAGCCTCTGCAGCACAGGTTCGAGTCCCGGCTGGCCAGGGAGAAACCCTCATGGTGTGGCAGACCTTTCCTGTCATGCCCGCTGCTCCCCTCAGCAGTGTATTTCAGTCTGTCTGCCTGTTCTGCTCCCTGTTCTCTCTCTGGTGAATCCTCTTACCCTCCCGTGACTCTGGCCTGTACCCCTGTTCTTGCATAAAAATAAATTAATCTTTAAAAAAATAAAATAAAATAGTAAATTACCTACATTAAATCCAGAATTCTTTACAGTGGTACTAGACCTTTGAATACTGATATATTCCCATGTCAAAATAATAACTTAAAAGGCATCAGGGCTTTTCAGTGCTTAGTATTTTTCTAGTGGTCACACAACTAATAAGGACACAACCAGGATTTGAAACCAGAAGGTCTGACTTAAGGCATGTAATCAGCACTTGAAAACACTGGTTTGTACGGCTAGCTGATCTCCCTTTAAATGTATGATCATGCATCTCAGATAATACATCAGAACACACATCTCAACATTGCTAAAATAGTTAAAAAAAATCAGTAGATACTTTAGAAAATTATTCCCCACTCTCATAGTGACTATGGCTTTCTAATTCTTCCCTCTTTATTGATTTGTTGATGTCAGCTCACATGTCATGAGAAAAAGAGACAATCAGAAGTGTCCAACTTTGTCTTCCTCCTCTGTTTATGTAAGAACACTCTAATGTAATATGCCCCTTTTCTACTATAAAGGTAAATTTGCCAATTGTGCTATGGAATATATCTCTCACTTCTCAAGTACTTTGATATTAACAAATATACCTCCCCTCACCATGTTATCAGACTCCATCATAACAGAAACATGTCTCAACATTTTAAAATAGCTAATTCTTGATAGAATTCTTAACATATATAGGTCTCTATTCCATGTTATCACCAATCTATACCACCAAAGCAGCTCTTGTTAAGATCACAAATGATCTTCCTGAGGTCAATGACAAACTTTCTATTCTCATCTTATTTCTTTTTTTTTTTTTTTTTAATATTAAATTTTATTTTTATATTCCCCCATACAATTGCAAACGCCCCATTCTGACCCCAATCCTTCCCCTCCCGCCCCCCACCCCCCAAAAAGTGTCTCTGGTTCATAGTTTTTTGTTGATTTTGATTTTCACTTTCTTATATTCATTTTCCTGGTCCCTTATTTAAGTTTTCTAGATTCCTGCTATGAGTGAGACCATCCGGTATTTTCCTTTTTCTTTTTGGCTTATTTCGCTGAGCATGATCCCTTCCAGTGCCATCCATGTTGCTGCAAATTGCATGTGTTTATCTTTTTTGAATGCTGAGTAATATTCCATGGTATATATGTACCACATCTTCTTGATCCAGTCATCTATTTTTGGGCATTTGGGTTGTTTCCAAAGCTTAGCTATTGTAAACAGTGCTGCTATAAACATAGGAGTGCAGGTGCTCTTTGGAATTGATGTTTCTGTGTCCTTCATCTTATTTCTTAGCAGTATTTTAAACTCAATAGATTCTCCTCTTTACTGAAGCATGCTATTCTCTCATAGTTCATTCTCCAAATAAGCAGCACATGCATAACCTATGGCTACCATGTCAGAATAAAAAGGCATGTTAAGTGGGGTGCCACATTATTTGTGAAATATGAATCATTGCTCCTGAGATCTCTAGTGCTTGCTTTAATCAAGAGCTTCTCTCCAACAGTCCAGGTCAGATGTAGCTGCTAATTTAAAATGTCAAGAGATGTTACATTCAATCTGAATATTGGCCAATATGACAGTTTTGTTTTCAAACTAGATAGGGTGGGACATACATAGGGGCAGGTGATAGCAGGTGGACTTAAACATATTTTATTCAGAAAGAGCAGCATGTACAAAATATGGAAGCATATTTGCACTGAGAAATTCAGTATAAATTCACTAGTATGATTTTACTTCACCAGAATAAAACATGATAGAACAGCACATTTGAGTATATTTCCATGCAGACAAGGCATGTAAGAAAGAAGTAGATAAAATTAAAAGGACAAATTAAAAAAAAAAAACTTCTAAGCAAGTGATCAAATATTAGACAAAGAAAAATGATGAGAAAAATTCAATGTCAAGAAGGTAAATGAAACTAGCTTTCACTTACTAAAGGTCAAGTAAAAGTTGAAGAAATGCATATAACATGGTTCACATGCCCCCATGGTAATTAATTTTGTAATAGTTTAATCCTCATAGAAAGGGGGGTTCCAGGATTCTTACCCAATGTAAGGAAGGGTGGAGCTGAGTGGTGAGGAAAAGCTATCAATAAAAATATTGGAGAATGAAGACTGGAAGGGGAGAAGACTAGGAGGAGACTCGTATTGCTGATAGACTTGGGAAGAAGACATGTTTGCTTCTCGGCCTTAAACTTGTACGAGGGTCTGGGGGGATATGGAAGGTGACGCTTGCAAGAGACATGGGTGAGTGACCTGTGGGGAGGCTAAAAATGGCAGCCTTTATCTTGACTTGTATTTTGAATTGCTCCTTTCCTTCCAGGCTTCCCTGGTCCCTTCTGCTCCTTTCTTTGGTTCCCTGCCAGAAAGTGCCTTAGATTTGTGGCAAGATTTGGGCCTCAACAGGCCCACTTTGGGCCAACCCTGTTTGGCTGGGCATTTACCCAGAAAGGATGGGTAACTTTGGGTATTTTATTAGAAACTATTACTTTTTTTCTTTTCTTTTATGTACACTAATTCTAGTAAAGCTCTTTTCTATTGAAGAACTTACACATTAAGAGTATGTTTTGTCTTTATTGGGTGGATTACAGAACCCATTTAGAGCATACAAGATCTGGGGGGCATTGGGGTGCCCATCAGTCTGCCCAGTAACATCTGTCAAAAAGAGTAATCTAATCCACCAGTAAAATAAATGATTTTATAATATTCTGTCTTTTATAAAAAATGTTTCAGTAATAAAATTTGCCTGTTAATAATACAGTATACAATCTAAAAAAGCATTTAAATGGTTTACTTTTGTTTTTGTTTTACGTTGTGCAAATCTCCTGGGCTTTGAAACTACTCTGCAATGCCTCGTAGAACTGAAAGAATATTCTCATTAGACTTGAGGTACTTCCTCTTTCATTCATGCTGGCAATACTAACAATCTTTGTTTACGCGTGTACAACCTCACAGAAACTCAGTTATTATTCTGACTGTAACACAGATCACAAGGTCTTGTAAAGATGGGCACAAAAGAAAAAAGAAATAAAAGAAGCTGGTTGACATTCACCAATATTTTCTTAAGAATTTCAGCTTAAGGCTTATTTCATAAACAACAGTCAGTAAACTTGACTCAGACAAAGATGTGGCTAAATTGTTTCCAACCAAATTGGCTAACTAATTTCGAGCTGTCATGTGCCTGTGGTTGGTTATAGAACTCTCTACAAACTGCAGCCTGCCCCCAAGTGCTTTCAAGTATCCATATATATTGGCTCTGATTCAAACTCATCTGTAGGTCTGTGGTTTTGAAAAATAGAGAAATAAATTCAAGAATGTTCATCATTCCATTACAAATGGAATAAAAAAGCTACTTTTCTCATAGTAATTTAAAGCAGACTATGTAAATTTAGAGAAATAAACCTTGTCATTTCAGAAAATACTCCCAAAATTTTCATTAAAAAATCAAGTTATCAATTTTATATATTTGGACTAATACCCAAAAACAAACACACAGGCAGACATATCAGGATATATTCTTATAATAAGTTAATTTTATCTTAATTTATTTATTCAGTCAGCAAATATTTACTAAGTGCTTCCCTGTGTTGGGAGCTGTCCTATATGCTAGAGACAAACATTAAATAGATTTGATCCCCTATTTTGAAATCTTTTTATGGTGCCTTCAGTGATAGAACACTTATTTTAATTCTGATAACAATAAAAAGAGGTATAAGTTATGGTCCCCTTGTTTCAAGGAACTTGGCCTACTTGTATAAATAAAATACATGCCCAAAATGGGTCAGTATTAGTAATAATAAATACCACCATGGGTCTAAATGAGTATTACTGGCTGGACTACTATCACTCATATGAAAAGAGGAAAATTTCATTATAAATTTGTACATAAATAAAGGATTCTGGAAGAAGTACTTCTTATCAAAACTTGATTAAGCTCAGAGGTTAAAAGTAATAAAAGAATGCAAAAGAGCATCCCATATGTAAGTGAGGTCATCAACTATAAGCTAAAGCTTTTGGCAAGAAAACCATGTTCAAGATACTGTAAGGACAAATACATTAGGACAAATTAATTCTCTTTTTAGGATATTTAATGTGAAATACAGTAGCTACGCAATTAAAGAATGAGGGAGTTTTGTTTCATATACAAAAGGAAGGTGGTATCAGTAATCATGAAAAGAAACAGAGAAGTGGAACAGACTAACCAATCAAAAGGTACTGAGCCCTGCCCAAAACCCTAGGTTTCCCTCTGATATCAGAGACTACTGGAATCTTTTTCCGATTCCCTTCTAGACGCAGATGCATACTTCCCCCAGCTGCTATAAACATAAGTTGTTGAAAAATTACAACTCTCTCCTTTTCTGAAAAATTCCCCTCTGCTTAATGGCAGTTGCCTTGATCTATAATCCATGTTTCGTTGCGGATACCCATTGCTCCCGAGCTCTGTGGTGACAATTACTAAATGAATCGGAGGTTTCATCACTGATGGCCAGTGGCTCATTGGTATTCCCTGGTGTACACTAGTATGGCGCTGGTAGTATTTTCACCTGATACACTGAGATATTATGAAGGATGAAGGGCATGTATTAGAGTCTCAACTCCTCAGGTATTTGAGATATATGAACACTAACCACCACAAGGACTGTTGGTGGTTGGGGGCGGTGTTTTCTTTCGGCTACCGATACACTGGAGAGAAAATATGAGAAGCACAGATCTATTTATCATACATTTACTGTGAACTATTAAAATGAGATAGGCTCATAGGCACCACTGAGTGATGCTTACTTACTGCACTTCCAGGGCAGACAGAGGGAAATATAGGGACCTGAAAATGGAAGAGGAAGCACTCTGAGGCTTTGAAGGGGGGAATATCTGAGAACCTTGAGTGTCCATGTTTTCCTGAATTATCCAGAGCAACAGAAGGATATAAATGCAAGCTCCCCTTATTTGAAGCTTATCAGATACCACTATACTACAAATGCTTTATAAGAAAATGTTTTTTCTTTCTGGATCTGTTCTCAAGTCCTTTCCAGCACATCATGCAGGGTAAATATCAGCAAATGGAGAAGAGTGAACGTGCTAAGGGACAAGTGAACTTTTCCACCAAAAGAACTACAGGATCCAACTAACACGTGCTAGTAAAACCAGAAGAAAAGAATGGATAATCGGGATGCTGGGTCAAAGGAAATGGAATATGAACCTTAGCTAGGGAGCATAAGTAATATGGAGTACTCTCTCATGGTGTAGGATTTAATAACCTGCAAGATTTCTGGGAGAAAATTGTAACAGATTGATGTGTTAGCACTTGGAAGAAAGGAAAAACGTGGTGACCAGACATTTGTTTCCATTAAGATATAAGAAGCTGGAAATAATATCACTTCTACCATAACACTCAGCAAAACATTTTCTTGAAATTATCAAAGGGCAAATAAACAGTTCAAAATCAAAGTCTCCCTTAGTACCTGCATCCCAGGAAACCTGGATAAGGATACATCAATGGAAATTATATTACTGCAGGTGAAGTCTGGGCTAGCAAGACTACATAAAATCTTGGCGTTCCAGATACGTGGATAGACTTGATTTACTCGCTGCCTGGAGCTCATCAGAATTGGAGATTCTGAGTTTCCAGATATGCAAGTAGCCAATTAAAGCCACAAGACCAAGAATGAAAGTAAGAATGGAACATTTAATCACTTGCTACAATGGCATGGGCAAGAATCTAAAATGAAAAAATTGTGGACCCTACTCTACTCATTTCAATAGAGGTTAGGTGGATAGGCACAGACATGGGGACCATCTTTCTTTCTTTTTTTTTAAAAAATGTTTTATTTATTTATTTATACAAGCACTGGGTACAGTCAGAGGCGCGGGAGGATGAGAGAATTCACCAGAGCCAGAGCGCAGAGCAGAACAGGCAGACTGAGGAAGTACACTGCTGAGGGGAGCAGCGGGTGGCAGGAGAGATCTGTGCTCCATGTGGGACCCTCCCCGGTGGCGCAGCGGTTGAGTACTGGGTTGTGAGGCTGCCCACAGCCTCTGCAGCACCAGTTCAATCCCACATGGTTAGCAGACCTCTCCTCCCGCGCTTCTGACTACACCCAGTGCTTGTATAAATAAATAAATAAATCTCTAAAAAACAAAAAAAAAACTTGCCTCTCTGCATAGAAAAAAAAAAGTGTAGAACAGGGGCCTCCCTAGTGGTGCAGCTGGTTAAGCGCAGCACTGTGAAGCTGTCTGCAACCTCTGCAGCGCGGGTTCAATTCTCAGCCGGCCAGGGAGATTCCCACATGGTGCGGCAAACCTCTGATGTTGCGCCCACTGCTCCTCTCAGCAGTGGTTTTGGCCTGCCTGCCTGTTCTGCTCCCCGCTCTGTCTTTAGTGAATCGTCTTACCCTCCTGTGCCTCTGGCTTGTACCCCAGCTATTGTATATATAAAAAATAAATAAATCTTAAAAAGGGTAGAACATACATTTAATTTTTAAAGTGAAGCACCTTATGTACCAATTTCTCTCTAACTAGGACTTCCTACTTAGTAACTATTATTCACCAACATGTCATCTTATGTTTTTAACTCTACAACTAAGTATTTTCCTTGGCTTTTACTATCCTATATGCTTAGATTTACCTACATATTTATGTTTTTAATTTTTGTCAGCACTTTTTTTTTTTTTTGCTTCTAAGGATATTTTTTCTTCATTCTAAGGTAAATTTGTTGAGTTTATATTGATGGTAAGTTCTGTTTTTAATCTACAAGTATCTTCATTTTATTCTCACACTTGAATGAGAGTTAGTTGGATGTACAATTTTAGAAGGCATGCTATTTTCTCTAATCACTTTGGCTTCGTTTGTTGCTTTTATGAATTCTGTAGGCAATCTTGTACAAATCCCTTATAAGTAATTTTTTTTTTCATGGTAAAAGTTTAAATGCTTTGTCTTTGGTACATTTCTATTTCATTACATATTTCTTAAGAATCCATTTATTTTTATTTGCTGTGACTGAGATCTATGGTATTTCCTGAATGTGAAAATTTGTGTATTTTAATTCTGGAAAATCTTTATATTCTCAAACATGATATTTCATAGTATTTCCAACTTTCTTTCCCACATTCTTTTTTAATTATTTTCAGGAATCTATTAAAATACACATTAGGCATTCTTTATCTTCTACGATTTAATGCTCACTCATGCTTTTGACCTCATACACTCTTCTGCCAGGTTGTGATACAATTTATTACATAGAACTTTTTATTTCTATGTATATCCCTATCTATCTTCTCAAACATTTGAACTCAAAAACTCTTAATGTTTAAAAACTATTGAGAATCCCCATCTAAGAAAATACTCCTGCGTTTCTTCTTTACTAATATTCACAATCGTTCTGAACCAGGTTTTTGGGTGTTTTTCCCAGAGCAAGCAGTTCTCTGAGGAGTGAATACTGCTGGCTGCTACAGAGGTACAATAAGTTGATTCAGCACATCAAAAACAAGATGGATGCTGGAACCAACAGTGGGTATGATGATGCTGACAGAAAATGGCAAACAAATGGCAAGAAAACACATTCTCCTTCCTCATTCTTACAAATATCTCTGTATTATGATGCATGGGTGCTAAATGGCAGCCCGTTATAAAGGAGAAATGTAATTTGCAGATTCTTCGCAGATTCTGTTAAAAAAAAAAAGAAATTGTGTTTCTAAGACAGAAAAGGTAGATGCCTAGCATAATTACATAGAAGCTACAGATGCAGTGAGTGGTTTAGAGGTGTCGGTGCTCATGAGATAGATAAAAAAAAAAAAAAACAAACCTAGCACTGAACAAGTTTAATTTAAGGCATTTGAGAGACATTTAGATAGATCCCAAGAAGCTGAATTTTTGTATATATCTGTAGAATAAGGGGGAAGGTAATTACTACATTTCATTTATTCATCTGACTGTGTATTCAATCATTTATTCATTCTACATCCCACTGACCTAAGGTAACAGTAGAAACATACACTGGTTAATAGCATCCAGATAAATAAGAAATGTTGAGATAACAAAGGAGCTGAGGATATAAATTCTAAGGTCTCTATAAAAGGCAATCTAAAGAGGCTCAGGATAGTTACAGTTTACCAGATGTTTGACCTTGGCTTCTAGCCTCTTTTTACCTCAATTTCCTCCTTTGTAAAATGAGGATAATAATTACTTCATAGGATTGTTGTGAGGATTAAGGGTAATAGCAGGTGCTCAGAGAAATGTCAAGCACATCATAAGTGTCCAACTAGTATTAGTTTTTACCGTACTTACATGAATATCTGAGTAAAAGCCAGCAAAGAAGCTATTTCTACACCATTAAGGAAATAGTAGGAATTAAGACACATATACTGAATTTCTATAACAGATTCATTTTACTATTTCTGTGCCTAGCTCCTATGTGAAGCAGCCCAGGCTGTGCACCATGCAGTGCCATAGATGTCCCTCATGTAATGAGATTTTCCAATGAAAAGTCAAGATAATTTTCTACTTGAATAAAGTGTAATGCCTATTTCCTGCTTAAATGCAAACTAAATGTTATTGAAGAGTCTTGGACCTGTTGCTTCCTGATTTAGAGGTGAGAGACTCAATGGGAGGAGGAATGGTAAAAGGAGAATGAGACCAAATGTATGCAAATATGTAATCATTAAATTTAATTGGTGAGTTTTAATAAAATGGCTAGGTAAGATAATTTGGACATGAACTCTGCTTTTAAAAATGCAATGACTCTCATTCAAGAATACAATGACTATCTTTTAATGACTTATGGAGAAAAATACATGTGAAAAATGCATGCTATAAAGCGATATAGTTCATGACAACTTAATGAACGAACAGTTCCAAAGTTAGAAAACTAGTAGTGGGAAAATGCAAGGTAGGATTACTAGGTTGACAGTTTCAAAACATTAGATAAAAATTTAGATATTTCATGATTTAGTCTATTTTACACTCTACATTTTTACAAAGGAAAAGCTTGGTACAATTTCTGAATGAAATTAATCTTCTTTCTTACCTTATATTTCAGAAGTACAAACTACAGTCACATTATTTGTTATTCCTAGAGCTTCTCTATTAAATATAAGCATAAAACATAACCTTAAAAGAGGCCACCACCATTCATAAATCCCTTGCATATAAGAGAATTCTGAGAACTTTTACTTATTAACTTGTTCATTAATGCAATTTTTATGAATTGTTTTTATTCTAATAATTGTAGGAGGGGTATATCTGAATTTCTAGTTTACTTTAACTTGCTTGGAATATATAAAAAATATAATGTAGGGAAGACAGCATATGTTTAAAAAATATAAGCTAAAACTGATTTCAACTCTGATGATTCCATCTTTATTCATTATTCAAATGAAATATAGATATTGGGTCAAATTTATAAATATGTCAGTGAAAATAATGGCTTCATTTTATTAGTATTTGCCTTAAAAGAGAATTTTCTAAACACCTGAGGAGAGGAAAGACAGATCAAAATGACAGAATATCCAACCCTCAAAGAGAAGTGAGACAAGATCAAAAAGCAACTCCTTTTTTTTTTTTTTTTTTTCAAATTTTCCAGGGGAGGAAGTGAGTGTAGTGATCTCATTTTCTTTGAGGCCTTAAGTCGAAGACATTCTTTTAACAAATGCTTTAAAGTTTGAGGCTGTTCAATCATAATTTAAAGGTCATGAAATTCATGTTATACAGAGATGAGAGAAAGTTAACCTGCCACTGATACCAGGCTCTGAGCAAATGGTTAACACTGCACATACTAAAATATATATATTTTTATTCTATATGAGTGAAGCAATTTTGAATACTACTATAATTGTGGTATTTTCATTTTTAAATTAAAAAGTCTTTTATATGTATTCTATTTTATAGATATGTATATGTATTTCTATTATAAGTTTATATGTAGACTATATGGTGTGCAAAGTCATACCAGTTCAATAAATCAATGAAATTAAGTTTTGGGGGGAAGAAAATACTAGAGAAATGAATTTGGGGGGAAGGAGAATGCCTATATTATTTTAGTGGCAGTCTGAAAGAGTGTAATTATAAATTGAAATATTAGCCATTTTCCTACTTATCCACTGTTGATGACCAAAAAATTTCTGTCTAGTTTTTAATAAAGGCCAAATATGTATAATAATAAATGTAGAGCAAGCTAGATATGAATAGGAGTCAGAGAATATTATATTGGGAAATGATTTTTTCCTCAAAAGTAATATGAAAGGAATGAAATATATGTTCTAGTTTCAAAACTTCATGTCAATATACTATATACTACATAGCTCCAATTGCAATTTAGAGAAATCTGTGCCTTGTTTTCTACCATATTTTCATAGGTAAGGTAGAATTATTTCATCAACACTAGCTTCACTGTCCTTGAAAAACAGAATCTAAATGCAGGAAAGAGTCAAATAAAATTGCTCATAATTGATACTGAAAGGGAAAAAAGGACAGGTTGGCTTTGATTTAACTGGACACACATAATGAGATTAAACAATAACACATTTGAAAGTATAAGTGAAACTTGGTGAAAGTCTTATTACTAGAATGTCAACTTGATGGGTATAATTGTTATCTATGTATAAATACAGAGTTTCTGAGAGCTATAGGGCTTGGCTTAGTGATCTAAGAATCCAAATTAGAGTGCCTAGACTGCCTGGAGCCACAGGTCTAAATCCTGTCAGCCAACCTCTTCCTCTTTCTGATGCAGATAAACCAGGTTCCAAAAGCCAGCTCTGTGTGTGGGGAGGGATGGGAATCTCTCAATGACACCTTCAAATCATGCTGACTATTCTTTGGGGACATTACAATTATTTTGTCTGTCTTATGCAATATAGTACAACTTTATATTTCCACAATTCTGGGACCCAGACCAAAATGCCAGGTGGGCTAACAACCCCTGGACTCCTAATGGGGTATTTGGAATTTCAAACATATTTTCAATTATTTTATTTACATTATTTTTTCTTAAGGAATTAAGGACAGAAGAAATAAGTTTATGCAAACTCCAGGGAAATAAACTTTACTAACTAGATATTTATAAACTACTTTGATCATCTAGTTAAGAGTTGAAAAGGAAAAATAATACATTCGGTGGGAATCTTTGGTGGAACTTGTGGATCAGAAAGCAAATGGATTCAAGGAAACAGAAAAGCTATGATCCTCAAGGGAGCTGTAATCACTCAGACATCTGTTAGAGAGCTAATGCAACCAGGCACACACACCTCATTAAAGGTAGCCCTCAGTTACTCAGATGACAACAGAATGATCCAGAAACTGTAAGAAGTTAACCAATGGATTAAAAAACAAAACAAAAACCCTGATTTACTTATTTTGAAAAGCTAAAGGTAAGAACATGAATATAACAACATTCATAAGAAAAGCAAGAATACAATCATAGTAAAATAACGTTTTATTTTCAAAAAGATAAAGGGATTCAGCAGTTTTATTTAAAAAAGTAACTTAGATTATAGGGAGAGGGATAATCAATAAAGAAAATAAGATAAACAATCAATACTTTTCTGATTTTAGCTGAAATCAGAAATCCAAATCCCCTTAAAGATGTCAACCTATAGTAACAGAAAGTAGATAAGTTTCTTTTTTAAGAAAAAGATTAATTCTGACTCGATATTTTTCTACATGTTTTATTTTTCATGCCAAAAGAATTGGCAGCTTTTAAGTTATTAAACAAAAGAGGCATTACCTAAGTACCAGAAGCTTTAGAAGCGTCTAAGTTGTATTCTATGTACTGAGTTTACTGGATTATGATAAGTGCTGTGGGGAAGAATCATGTGTAGGCCAGATGAGTGGGGGGTGAAAGGATTCACCAGAGACAAGGTGGAGAATACAATAGGGGGATTTATTGAAATACACTAAGAGAAACAGCAGGCAAGACAAGAGAGGTCAGATGTAAGAGAGTGGGTATCCTGAGGCTCTATTTATACCCCAGGCATCATTAAGCAGTTAGGGTGACTAGTCTTGGGTGTGTCCTGACTGATGATCTAAATTAGCAGAATGTATTACCAGCTCTTCGGATTAGCTTAATTCCCATGGCAGTCCTATACACTCCCTTTACCCATTCAAGCCTGCCATTTTTGCCTGCTAGGCAAGGTATGGGGGTTTTTAATTTAGTAATGATACCATGACAAGAAGGGTCATAGATGATACATAAGCTATTCTACCTTCTTTGACATAATTTACATACCAATTACTTATCACTGCAATAAACAAAATCCACTAGAAATACTACCTTTTTGTGGGCAATGTGTCATATGTAATTTATAGTCATAAACAGTATTTTCACAACACTCAAGCTGGGCTATCATAGAATTCTTTGGCTAAGAACAAATTGTCTCCAGAAAGTAAATAGAGCTATAGATGAGAACAGAATAGGGAGACAAGGACACTTTTCAGGAGGTATCGGCAAGTCAACAAAAAATAAATCTTTTACTGAAGCCTCATATACCTAGTAAATGCCAAAATATTTGAGAAATAACATGTTTAGTACATAAAACCAAGAACTGTTTAGAATAGACAATTACAACTTACTTTCCCAGAAAAAGGGTTCAAAACACATTGCTACAGCAGCTGCTCTCTTTGGTTGTGAAAAAGTAGTCAGGAATTCAGGCTATAATTATATATAATGAACATCAATTTGCCCATCTAGATTTTTCAGTTTGCAATATCCCTGGAATTTGCAGGTGTCACAACTTTGCTACATTTGGTCATTGAAAGTGGTAGTAGCTGTCAAGACTACTAGTTACATCTTAGACAGAGAGGCTTGACTAGACCCCTGAGGTATATCATTGAACAGAAGACTTGTGCTCACCAAAAAGGCACCAGATGCCCGAGATGATGAATGGCATAGCAATTGCAACAGAACATTCATTAAACAATAGATTCTAACAGGCGTGCTCAAAAGAGTTATAGTTTGTAATAAAGACATTGAGAAGTCATGTATTATATCCTTGCTACCTTAAAAAATTAATTTAGCTATGGAAAATATCTCACATTTAGTCTTTTACGTAACTTAATGACTACATTAACATATAAGAATCTCAAGAACGAGTAACAAGTTTTATATGGTGCAATTCTTTTTTTTGTTTTTAAAGATTTATTTATTTATTTATACAATCACTGGGTACAGTCAGAAGCGCGGGAGGGTGAGAGAATTCACCAGAGCCAGAGCAGGGAACAGAACAGGCAGACCAATGAACTACACTGCTGAGAGGAGCAGCGGGCACAGCAGGAGAGGTCTGTCACGCCAAGTGAGACCCTTGCTTGCGGCCAGGGATCGAACTGGTGCTGCAGAGGCTGCTGGCAGCTTCACAGCCCAGAGCTCAACTGCTTCACCACCAGGGGAGGCCATATATGGTGCAAATTCTATTTATGAACCAAAAATGAAAATACATATTTGACAAAATAGCAATTTAGGGACCTCCCTGGTGGTGCAAGGGCTTAAGCACCACACTACAAAGCACCAGTTAGATCCCTGGCTGGCCAGGGAACAACCCACATGGCAAGGCAGACCTCTCCTGTCTCACCCACTGCTCTCCTCAGCAGTGTATTTCAAACGGTCTGCCTGTTCTGCACCCCACTTTGTCTTTGGTGAATCCTCTTACCCCTGCATCTCTCGCCTGTACCCTAGCTCTTAGTATGCATAAACAAATCTTTAAAAAAATAGCAATTTAAAAGTCATTTCAAATTTAAAAGTCATGCTCAAATTTAAATATCATTTGTTTAACAGTTTCTACTTTGTTTTTTATTGATAATTATATTATCAGATACAGAATAGCTTTTAGAATTAAATAAAGTTAATTATGTTACACAATTCCAAACAATTAATTGAGTCACCTACATTAATTAGTAAATCAATTTCAGTAGCAAAATATAATTGGATGGATCAATTCACTAGTAAGTTAATTGCTGGAACATGTGAAGAACTATATAATGCATTTTGCAAATTTTATTGCATTCAGAGAGTTATATAAATCATAGGTAGATACTTCAGTGGATTTCTACAATGTTTTTTTGCTTTTGATATAAACAAGAGTTCCAAGGTCTGCTTTGGTTTTCATTCACTAGACCATTTATGTCAAAGCATTTGCTCTACTATGTATTTTAGGTTTTGATTCTCAAAATAACTGACTGTCATAACATTTGCAAACTAATGTCCATTAGCTGCTAATTCCAAGTTGGAAAATAAAATCAGCAAGTTTAGGGAAAAAAGTTGTTTATCTGTATTTGTATTTAGACAGTGTAAGTTCTATGGGAAGAAAAACAACTGCATGTTGGTACCAAGGCTTCAGTTTTCAGTGGAAAGAGTTCAGTCTTTATTGCTATTACTTTACCTCTCACTAATAAACAATTGCTTATTCAGTATGATAATTAAAAAGTTGACCTATATATGTCCTACAACATAAATATGTTATAATTTCAAGTCCATTTGTAGAAATACAAACTTAAGGAAAATGCAACTTTTGTTTTTATAATTTAAGTTTCTCTGTTTTACTTTTGAATATCTACTTGTACTCTGAATTAGTTATGATTTTTCTCCCAATTGTGCTAGTCATTAAGCTATTAATTTTGAGCTTCAAATCCTCCCTTCTGCACACAGGTTTGGGAGACTGAGTCTGGTACTCTGAAAATTACATTTCTCAATTACCAGATAGCTACCTGTTAGGTTTTACTAGAGGGTAACAGGTATTCTGGAAGAAAGAAAGGACTCAGTCCTCCTGTTTGTTTCTTGTTACTTCCTGCCAGCATTACTCCAGCAATAGTTCTATGCTGGGGTAGTGCAAGCTGGTCCAGATTGCAGCTTGTCTTTGTGGAACCTGCTTTCAGTCAGAAAGATTCCATCTCGTCTCTAGCTGCAATGTGGAGACTTCTAGGTAAATCATTGAGGCAAAAATTGGCAACTACAAGAACAACAGGAGACCATCTGGTGATCATCTGAAGCTAACTATCATAGATAGTTAAAAACAAATCCAAAAGTTTTGACCTAAGCTGATATCACTCTCCTGCTATACTATTCAGTCCTCTAAACCTTAACCCTGATAGAATACATGATGGGGCTACCCTGAATAACGATTTTTATACTCCATTACTTTCTAGTATTACAACTTGATTATTTCTCACCAACCTCTCCCACATCCACAAGTAGCCTAATTGTAATTCTTCTGAAATAGTAACAACTGGTTGGTGCCCTCTCCTAAGAGATCTGTGCCTTGGTTATGCAGAGACTGTCATCTGACCTTGGGATGTATCAGCACCAGATCAGCACTGCCCTCTCCTCCAGAGTTGGGTTCCCATTACTGAGGGAGGGATCATTCCTTCAACTGCTAGACCACAGTCCAATCTCAACCCTTATCTCCCAAGCCTTGTAATGATAACTGCTTCCTTCAGCCATGGCCTCTATGATACTGTATCAATGTAATCTTCATAAAAGGGAGAGGTTTCATGTTCCCTGCTCTAATTAATGAAGGGTAGAGCTGAGATGTGAGGTGAGGCTAAAAAGAAACTTAGGGAAGAGGGCAGAAGGAGAGAAACATGTGAAGAAGAAGGACTCATTTGCTTCTCCACTTTGGACTTGCACTAGAGACTTGATTGAGGACTTTGAGGGGAAACATGTCGAGACACTTGGAAGATACATGAGTGAGAGACCCATGGGGAGGCTGACAATAGCAACCATTACCTTTATATGTGAATTAGCTCCTTTTGTCCCAGACTTATCTGGCTGCTTCTGCCCCTTTCCAAACTGATTCTCTGCCAGAAGGTGCCTTAGACTTGGGGCAAGTTGTCAGGACTCTGTGGTCCCACTTTGGGACAACTCTGTTTGACTGGGCATTTACCCATGAGGGCATAGGTAACTGAGGGTGTTTTATTGGAAAACTATTATCCTTTCTTCTCTTCTCTCTCTATGCATGCTAATCCTTTGAAAGTTTCTTCACACTAAGAGTATGCTTTGTCTTTATGAGTTAGGTGGCAGAACCCATTTAGCGTGTGCAAGTTTGGGGGTCCCAGGGTACCCCTCAGCCTACACACTTAACAATACCTGAGTAGCATAGTGTTCTCCATTTGCCTTTTCAGTTCTTCAATACCTGCAAGTAATTCTTACATTAAATCTTTTCTCTATTGACGTAACCAGTGTTTATTTTCTTGACCAGACACTTATTAAATCCTCACCAACCATAATCCATCACAGAGTTCTCTTTCTTAAGTGTAAGGCAATGTAAAGAGTAAAATCTAAAGCAAACTCTACTTCAAACAACTTTTAAAGTCTATCATTAAATTAAATTAAATTATATAATCACATTTCATTTCATTTTGGCTATATAATTTTGGATCAAATCATAGAAATAGAGAGCTATTATAGATTTTAAATTCCATCTGGCCCAGAAAGGGAATGTTCCTGGTTCCACCATGGGAAGAGTAGAACTGAGTAGGGAGAAGCTGAAGGAGACTGAAAAAAGACTTGAAGGAGGCACATGAAACAGAGACATGTAAAGAAGTAGTTTCCTTCTCTGCTTTGGACTAGCACCAGGACCTTGGGAGACATGCATGTGTGAAAGGCACATGGGAAGGCTGAAAATAGCAGTCTTCATCTTTTTTTTTTTTTTAAAGATTTATTTTTTTATTTATTTATACAAGCACTGGGTACAGTCAGAAGCATGGGAGGGTGAGAGAATTCAACAGAGCCAGAGCGGGGAGCAGAGCAGGCAGACGGAAGTACACTGCTGAGGGAGCAGCGGGTGGCAGAAGAGGTTTGAGCACCATGGGGGAGCAGCCGGGATTGAATTGATGCTCCAGAGGCTGCGGGCGGCTTCGCAACCCAGCGCTCAACCGCTGGGCCACCGGGGAGGCCTGCCTTTATCTTGGTTTGTACTTTAATTTTGCTCCTTTGTCCCAGACATGCCTGGCCCCTCTGTCCCTTTCTTATGGCTCCCTGCCAGAAGGTGCTTTAGACTGGAGGCAAGTTTTTGTTTTTCAGCAGCCCTGGTTCAGGCCAACCCTGTTTGGCTGGGCATTTACCCAGGAGGGGATGGGCAACTTTGGGTGTTTCACTGGGAAATGCTTTCCTTCTCTTTCTACACACACTATTTTATTAAAGTCCTTTTACATTAAGAGTTTGTTTTGTTTTTATGAGGTAGATAGCTGAACCCATTTAGAGTATGCAAGTTTGGGGGTTCCAGGGCACCCCTCAGACTGCCTGCTAACAGTATTACTATGGAAAAGTGCCTGAAGTTATAATATTCTTTGTGAACTTTTGTGCTCATAACAAAACTATAAAATAATGACATGTTTATTCCAGTCATTTGAACTGGAAACATTTACCAGTAGACATAAGACTGAACTGTAACTGAAAATAAATAAATTCTAAAGTACAGAAAAAAGATGCAGTATGATTTACCATTCCAATTGTTTCTATTAATATTGCTTATGTATTGATTCATGTGATATAGTTTGTGATATTTATTGCCTGGTAAGTTGTAACAAATGTCAAAGAACCACTATAATTTTTTAAGAAAAAAAATCTTAAAATTAAAGGAAATGTTATATGTTATTCATATGTAGTACAGGAATAACTTAGTCTAGTTCCTAGAGTTGAACAGTATTTCAGAAATTAGTCTTATCCCCTTATTTTTATAAATGACCTTTACATCATATTATATGTAATTTAAAAGTCAAAATTCTCAGCTAGAATAAACATTTTTTTTGCCACCTTGCAATGGCAGCATTGGGAAAGGTGCAGGATAAGGGAAAGATGACTGCAAGTCCAAGTGTGTTGGAGCAATGAGAAGACTAGAGGGGCTACATTGGGAAATAATGTGCAGCTTCAACCAAAGGCAGTCTTGTTTTTATTAGAATAAAGTACAAAGGTGGGGCAGTACCATGGGCATGTGTATGCATGGGGTGCATTATCTGGGATGTAAGCTAGGGCGGAGCGACCAGGGACTATTGCCTGGGAGCTTCCACTGTTCCTGCTGGTCAAAGCATATTATCTCTATTCTCCTAGTTTTACATGTACAGTACTTGAGCTGATCTTGTTAATCTGGCTATAATATCTGCCTGCAGATACTGGTTTCCCAGTATATTCCTCAGACAGGACTTCTGTCCTTGGTGAGGGGTCGCCTGTCTGACGGTATGCCTAGCTGACCAGAAAGAACTCTGGGTACCATGACAAAAGTCCTGAGAACAAGGAGGGCAGGGGACCACACAGCTTCTTTTTATGCTGCAAATATTTTTCAGGGTAGAATATTATTATGTTAGCAGGCAGACTGAGGGGTACTTCAGGACACCCAAACTTTACACAATCTAAACTGGTTCTGCCTTAGACCACATGCATAAAGACAAAACATACTTTTTTTTAAATTAAATGCTTTTGTTTTTAAGATTTATTTGTATTTATTTATGCATATAAGAACTGTGGTGTAGGCCAGGGGTGCAGGGAGTGAGAGTGATGGAGGATAAGAATAGAAAACTGGAAAGGAAATACAAGGTCAAGAACATAACTCCCACAAGAAGGTAGGGGTAGAAGGGATTAGCATAATCCATTAACCCAGTTATAGAAACCAAGACCCTTAGGCATCAATGCCCAGATCCAGAGGTACAACATCCAAAAATTATCAGACTGTTATAGGGAGTGTCAATGGCACAAACCATCCACCCACAAAGATGAGCCCCTCCCTGAAGATGATAAAACCTAACGCAGCACTCACAATGGAGCAGCACTCCCACAATCCACCTGTGACTATGCAGGTGCCTCTTTTACCAAATATCTCTTCTGCAGGGCAGCAGCTTCCCTGCCTGCCCGTGACCTATAACCTATACCATGTCGGGGCTACTCTTCACTGACCTCTCTCAGCAGAGGCAGCTCCCCTCAAGGCCGCCCGCCTGCAACCATGCAGGCCTCTCTCAGCAAAACTGTCCCTCTCCCTAATAAACCTGTTCTTTAAATATAACTAGCATCTCTATCTCATGGAGAAACTCGCCTGGGATACTCGCCATGTACCACTGAAACAGGAGCTCTGGTGAAACCTTTCCCAGAGTGAACCCAAGGACCCCGCAACTCCAAAAACCTCATCATATGGTACCCAACGTAGGGCTCTTAACATCATCTGGTGCCAACATCAAGAGGACTCACCAGAAACAGAGTGGGGAACAGAACAAGCAGACTGACTGAAATACACTGCTGAGGGGAGCAGCGGGTGAGACAGGAGAGGTCTGCCTCGCCATGTGGGTATCTCCCTGGCTGGCCAGGGATCGAACTCGTGCACACAGGCTATGGATAGCTTCATAGTGCTGTGCTTAATTAACCCTTTGTGTCACCAGAAGGCCCAAGGGTAGTGGTTTATAAAGAGAAAGTTCTAACAATATTAATAATGGAGTTCAAAAATTATATAAAAATAGATAAGCTATATTCTGAATAGAAAGAAATAACTCATCTTACTTAACATAAAACAAATAGTAAATATTTTCGATAATTGTGTGTGTGGTTGGGACAGGGAGAGAGAGGAAGAAAGAATTTGAGACAGGAGGGCATTAACATTTGAAAGCCTATGATAAAATAATGCTAACTTCAATAAAATTAAGATTGTGCTTCCCCTGCCAAATATAAAGTTCAAATAAATTATGAAATTATGAATTTTTAATTTCGTTTTTGGGGGCTCTAGCACACAATCCTCCTTTAGCAATCCTGTGATCAAATCCTGGTCATCTCTGATTGCTTTACAACCCAAAATGGAAAAGCTACTTAAATGCTTAACAAGGTTTTTGTGGTATGCATTTGCCATGTGAGATGATACAGTATCACACACGTGTATATTTTTGGTGGTGCATATAATAAATTAAATCAAGATGTTAGCAGTAAGCACAAGTTCTTCTTGACAGATTTCCAGATTCAGGTGCTTATGAAAACAAATCTGAGAGGTAGCATTAGTTTTAAATACTACTCAGTTGTATACATCACTTGCAAATTATGGAAACACTTCAAACTTTATAGGATTACAAAATGAAAGTGATCAGGGTTCTGGGTGTGGGAAGGATTTTCCAAATAGTTCTCCATTGGAAAATAGAATCCATGTACTCCTATTTACCTGAGCATGTTCCAAACAAATCTAAATGTTTAAATAAGAAAATTCAAAATAAAATGATTTAATGTCTTGTTGACACAATGAACATCTGTGTTATGACTGTCTCATAAAGATCAATTTACACAAAATCATTAAAAATAAAATAGGGAATTATTTTCACTATTTTGTAATATACCAATATATGAGAAAATTTTGTTATTAAAAGATCAAGAATGTATAACTGTTCAGAATCAAAAGTATAATTCTAAAAATGGAAAAGAGACAAATTATCTTGTTTTGTTTGATTGAAAGGGATGGAGATGTAAGGAAATTTGTAAATTCGAAAATAGAAAGAAACTTAATTCCAAAACCTTGGCTCTTCAATTAAAAAAAAAAAAAAAGAGTGGAATGACCTATTCATTATCTCCTATTTTTTTAATCAGTATAACCTAACTTAAATCTGCATAACCACCATACTTTGTTGATTGTGCTTTTACTGATAACCTCTATTATAGACCTTTCCTTCCCTCCCAGCCCCTTATTTTGCTTTTTAGTTGAAAATTGATCTAATGCAGTGGCATTTGGAGGCATTTGCAGTTTTCCTGCATCTCATGTATACAGGACATATACATGTTAAGGGTGCACAGCACATAACTCCAAAGTGTGTCACTTTGTTGTGAGGATGATTTTGAACTAAAGGTAATCAAATTTTAGGGAAAGAGAAGAAATATCTCCCTATACTTATGGGACCTTCTCCAGCTCATCAAGTAATAGCAGCAGACAGATTAGTAGCGCTGAGACTTTAACCCCTGCATCACCAGGGAGGCCCCCAAGTTGGTTATTTTTTAAGAAACAACAGACATAGAAAACTGTGGATCCATGTATCAGTTACCCTTCAGTAAAGAGTAATTTACATTTAGAATGCAACTCTTCATTTACAAGGATATCTTCTTCTCTGTACCAGCAGTGGAGGATGACTAAATTTTCACAAACTCTTATAAATGGAGAAAAAAGGAGACTTAACTCTGCACAATCATACTCTTATTTACCATCCTTGCCCCAGGAACACCCATTACCCACCTCACCATCTTCTTTTGCCTTTAGTTGAAGATGGTGTTAAATTTAGTTCTTTGGATCACTTGAGAGAGTGACTCAGTTTTCATGTGTCTCTCCCATGTCTACAGGAGGAATACATGTTTTTATACTTCTGTTTACTCTCCTCCTGTTAATCTGTCTTTTGTTATATAATGAAAGACAGATATGAACCTAGAAGGGTAAAAGGAAAATTATCTTTCCTCACCCACAGAATAAATTTTTTTTAAAAATGGGGACTTCGCCTAATTCATCAGAAATATAAAATATTAAGCCTCCTTTGTGTCATAAGAGAGCCACTGAACAAGTGTTTCCTGAATTATCAATGGATTCAATAAGCAGGATTTAGCAATTATCAATATTCTCCTGTTAAAATATTATTTATGCTTATTCTGAAAAATACTATAAATATATGCCATTCATCCATAAATATTTCTTCATCACCTACTTTGTACTAGGTTAGGCTAGTTGCTAAGGATTAATATAAGGGGAGAAAATACCTGTAATCAAATGAGGCCAAAGACAGACAAAAATTTAGTTGGAATGATAAGTGTTTTGATAAAATATGTAAAAATATGTAAAAAATGTTATAAGACAAAGAGGCACACTCTGCCTTACATTAATATTAGGAAAGAAATGAGTGATAATTCCTGCTAGAAAATGATATTGCTGGGCCTCCCCTGGTGGCGCAGGTGGTTGAGCGCTGCGCTGTGAAGCTGCCTGCAGCCTCTGTAGCGCCTAGGATCCCACATGGCACCCAGCCCTCTCCTGTTGCGCTCACTGCTCCCCTCAGCAGTGTATTTCATCAGTCTGCCTGTTCTGTTCCTCACTCTGTCTCTGGTGAATCCTCTCACCCTCCCGCGCATCTGGCCTGTACCCCGGTTCTTATATAAAATAAATAAATAAATCTTTTAAAAAAAAAGGGAAAATGATGTTGTCCCTGGGACACAGAATACATAGGAATTTCTTAAATGAAAGAGTATAAGAAAACATATTTAAGCAGGAAATAACCTTATAATACTTCATTACAGGATGATCTTCCTGACAGTCAATCAAAAGATGGATAAGAAAAATATTATCAGGCCTCCCTGGTGGCACAAGGGGTTAAGCGTCAGACTATAAAGCTATCCCCACATGGTCCAGGAGACCTCTCCTGTCTTGCCTGCTGCTCCCCTTAGCAATGTATTTCCATAGATCTGCCTGTTCTGCTCCCCACTCTGTCTCTGGTGACTTCTCTCACCTCCTGCACCTCTGGCCTACACCCCTACTCTTGCATGCGTAAATAATATTTAAAAAAAAAAAAGAAAACTAACATCAATATATTAGCCAAGAATAGCAAAATAAACTTTGAAGATTTAAACAAATATAGTTGCATCAGAGCATGAGAATTTATTCATGGATAATTTAGAAAACAGAATGAAAATAATTTGTGAAAATATAAGAAAGAAAAATTAAGAAGATTCTTTAGTTTGTTATGTGAATTGTCTTCCTATTCAATAGCAAAAGCTAGGGTAGTTAACATTTGTGGGGTGGGAGACAGTTGGTTTGATTTTGAATATATTTAATCCTTAAAACCTATAGGCATTAAAAGGCAATCTCCAAAATTTATGAAATGATTTAGATTTGAAATGCACATTATGGACTGTCATTTAAATAATACTTTTATTCATGTAAAAGCTATCTGTAATCACATATTCTCATTTCTGTAAACTGGGTTTATTCAATTACTTTTATTCTTTGCAGTATTGTTAATGAAGCAACACATTCCTATCTGAATTTAGTCATTTGGTAGTAACCAAACAGATAATGGTGGTGTTTTGTTTCCTTGCCTTCGTTTTGCTGATTTGTAATACTGATTTTTAACTTTTATGTGTTCCTTGGATTTACCTTTTATATGAACGTATATTAAAAATCAAATGGCAAAGTTGAGAAAACAATATTTTATGCACATATGTAAAACAAGAAATAAAGCATTTCAAGGTGTTCTTTTATAATATAAACACAAATTCAATATAGAAATGAATTTTTGTGGGTATTTTATTTGTATAAATTGTTGTATAGATCCATATTCCAGACTACATTTCCTGTAATCTAGATATTATGCTATTATCTTTTTTAATTGAGGTATAATTTAACCTACAATGAAATGCACACATTCTAATTGTTCAATTTAATGGGTTCTAATAAATGCTTGCATCTGTAAAATCAACAACTCAATTAAAATATTGAGTATTTTCAAGCTCCTAGAAAGTCCTCTCAACTCATTTTTTAAAGATTTATTTATTTATTTTATACAAGAACCGGGGTACAGGCCAGATGCATGGGAGGGTGAGAGGATTCACCAGAGACAGAGCATGGAACAGAACAGGCAGATCTACTGAAATATACTGCTAATCTCCTGAAAAAAAAGAGAAGGGAATGGAGGCATCACACTCCCAGGCTTCAAACTCTACTACAAAGCCATAATCATCAAAACTGCATGGTATAGGAACAAGAACAGACATACAGACCAATGGAATCGAATAGAAAATCCAGAAATAAACCCACAGATTTATGGTCAACTAATCTTTGATAAAGGAGCAAAGACTATGCATTGGAGCAAAGAAAGTTTGTTCAATAAATGGTGCTGGGAAAACTGGGTCGCTACATGCAAAAGAATGAAGCTTGACAACTACCTAATACCATGCACAAAAACCAACTCAAAATGGATTAAAGAACTAGACATAAGACCTGAAACCATAAAATACATAGAAGAAAATATAGGCGAAACACTCCATGATATGCACATCAAAGATATCTTTACAGACACATCACCCAAAGCAGTGATAGTGAAGGAAAAGATCAACAGCTGGGACTACATCAAATTAATGAGCTTCTGCACAGCAAAAGAGACAATAACAAAAACAAAGAGAAACCCCACCGACTGGGAGAACATTTTTGCACACAACACTAATGATAAAGGACTGATCACAAAAATCTACAAAGAGCTGATGAGACTCAACAAAAACAAAGAAAATAATCCAGTCAAAAAAGGGGCAGAAGAGCTAAAAAGAAATTTCTCTGAAGAGGAAATGCAAATGGTCAACAGGCATATGAAAAAATGTTCAACATCACTTGTAATCAGGGAAATGCAAATCAAAACTACCAGGAGATACCATCTTACACCAGTGAGAATGGCACAAATTAAAAAAACTAGCAACAAGAAATGTTGGCGAGGGTGAGGAGAAAAAGGAACTCTTCTGCACTGTTGGTGGGAGTGCAAACTGGTCCAATCATTATGGAGAGCTGTGTGGAGATTTCTGGACCTACTAAACATAGAGCTTCCATATGATCCAGCAATTCCACTCCTAAGTATTTACCCAAAGGACACAGAAACATCAATTCCAAAGAACACCTGCACCCCTATGTTTATAGCAGCACTGTTTATAATAGCTAAGCTTTGGAAACAACCCAAATGCCCAAAAATAGATGACTGGATCAAGAAGATGTGGTACATATATACCATGGAATATTACTCAGCAATCAAAAAAGATAAACTCATGCAATTTGAAAGCAACATGGATGGAGCTGGAAGGGATCATGCTCAGCAAAATAAGCCAGAAAGAAAAAGAAAAATACCGGATGGTCTCACTCATAGCAGGAATCTAGAAAACTTAAATAAGGGACTAGGAAAAAGAATGACTATAAGAAAGAAAATATCAAAATCAACAAATAACTATGAACATGAAACACTCTATGGGGGGGTGGGGGGCGGGGAAAGGAGGGCTTGGGGTAAAAATAAGGGGGTTGTAATTGTATGGGGAATATAAAAATAAAATTTAAATTAAAAAGAAAAAAAAAGAAATACACTGCTAAGTGGAGCAGCAGGGAAGACAGGAACAGTCTGCCTGTGGGACCCTCCCCGGCCGGCTGGCCAGGATCGAATCAGTGCTGCAGAGGCTGCGGACAGCGAAGCGCTCAACCGCCTGCGCCACCAGGGGAGGCCCTCAACTCATTATTGATCATAGATTTTTTTCCCCCGTGCTTCTGGATAAATAAATCACTATATATTCTTTTGTCTGGCTTAATTTGCTTATATGGCATTTTGAGATAAATCCTATTGTGTACTACTCTATTATTACTTTTTTTTTTAAACTTCAGAGTATATTAGATGACACCGTGTTTTTGTTGTTGATGGACATTTGACTATTTGACTGCTATGAATAAAACTATGAACTTTCTTACTTAGATTTTTTTGTGGATATGTCTTCATTCCTTTTGGTAATACAAAAAGTTGAATTGCTGATTATATGATGGTTGTATACTCAATTTTATAAGAAACTTGCATGCAATTCTCCAAAATACTTGGTTAATTTACATTCTCATTCCAGCAATATACGAGAGTTATAGTAGTACTTTCACCAATAGTCATTTGTTTGTCATTCTACTAGGTTTGAAGTGGTTTTACACATGTGATTTTAATATGCATTTCCTGGTGAATAATAATGCTGAATCTCTCTTCATGTGCTTTATTTTTCCTTCAAGTCTTTTGACCATATTGGAAGTTGTTAAACTTTTTATTTTTAATATATGGAGGTTCTTCATATATTTTGGATGAAAGTTCATTGTCTACTGTATATAATTGTATATGCTTTCCAAGTCTGTCCCTTGTTTGCTCATTTCATTAATGTCATTTTCTGATAATTAGAAAATGCTTAATTTTAATAAATTCCATTGCATCACTCTTTCTTCATAGTTGGTGCTTTTTGTGTCCTTAACCTTCATATAACATTAACACAAGGGTATAATGATATTATCTTCTAGTTTGATGTACTTCTTCTAGTTTCATTGTTTGGGTTTTATGTTAGCTCAATAATCCATTTCAAATTAATTTTGGGAGATGGAGGGCCATGTCCATTTCCCCTAAATGATTATCAGATTATTCCAACATCATTTGTGAAAAACAGTTTTTCCCCTTTTTTGTCAGGATTGATTTAGCTACTCATGGTCTTTGGCAGTTCCATGTAAATTCCAAAACTTTTCTTTTATTTCTTTGAAGAACGCCATTGAAACTTTGATAGAATTGCATTTAATCTATATATTTTTTCAATTTCTCTGCCTCTTTATTTCTTTTAAGAAGCTCTTTAGTTATGATTGTTCAGGTCTTTCACTTCCTTCACTAGTTTTCTTCCTAAGTATTTAATTCTTTTTAATGGAATGTTTCATGATTTCTTTCTCTTCTGGTTATTTGCATATAAAAAGGCAACAGATTTTTGTATACTGACATTTCATTTTATGGTTGTTTCATATAAATTTTTTAATGGAGTCTTTAGGAGTTTAGGAGTAATATTCTATGTATATTAACAATAGTGAGGGTTTTACAATGTTTTATATGCCCAAACTTCAACCTATACTCTAAAGGTATAGTAATCAATATAGCATGGTGTTGGAATAAAAACAGCTCACATTTCACAATTAAGGTGTTACTTAAGAATTTTTTCATATAAAGAATATAACAGAATGAGAAAATTTCTATTTTTGTTTGTTGAGATAAAGGATTTTTACACTTACATTTGTGAGCTACATTGGCCTATTCATTTCTTTTCTTGTAATATATTTGTCAAATTCTAGTATAAGGGCTGTCTTGGCATCCTAAGTTGGAAAGTAAATGCATTTATTTTTGAAGTTAATAAAGATGCAATGATGGCTAATCAAACAATAAACCTTTGTGAAAAATATCTATGAAAACATCTAGAATTCATAACAATTGAAAAACACTCCAGTGAATAGATATAAATTATTTTCAAAATATAAGGTTAAAATTAAATGACTACACACTAACAAAGTAGTTTTAGAGGCTGCGTCTTCATATTACCCCCTTTGAATATTTGGGTGGCTGGTTGCCTTCATGGTGAAAATCTTATTAAGCGATGCAGAATATTCTGAATTTTAAAACTCACAGGGAATTGCAGATCTGTCAGTGCTTAAGGGAGTCAGCCACTTGTGAAACACATGCTCGTAAGTCAGTAAACTAGACCATATGAGCTACAAATGTAGCCCCTAGAGTTAATTTGAAAGGAGACCTCCCAAATCTTGCTACCCAAGAGATGAGAGGGAAATGACAGCTCTCTTCAACAGGAGTAAGTTCATTTCAAGGAGTTGTTCAAAGGTTTATCTAGAATGTGGACTTTTTTTTTTTATCATTCACATACCAGAGATACTATAACATTAGAGAAAACATTAAAACTGATCTTTCAGCCAGAAACTGCCCAATGCTGTGAGTTAATTACTTAAAATAACAATGGGAGCACATTTGAGTCCTTTAAACAGGAAAATATATTCAGGAGCATGGTCTGTTCTGTTCTATTTCTTTTTTAAATGAAAAGTATTAACAATGACAGATGAAGGCCTGGAGGAGATGTGCCAGAGGTATGGTGACAGCCTGGTATTCACAATGGATGTATTGGTGTGCCTCAGGCATCTGTTTTATATACTCTACATTTGAAAGCTAGTAATAGAGCATCGTTCCTTACATTTTCCTGGATATTATAAGATGAATGTATAACATCAGAAATTTGAGGTGGAACAGCCGTTTATATTAATGGAGTGCCAGATTTCCAAGTAAGGGAAATTTTCAGCAAATATTGAATCATTTCTCTTCGTAGGAACAAATGTGTTGTGGTTCTCCTTCTCCAATTCCTTAATATGATGTACATGACTGATTTACTAGAAGCATACAAATTAAATTATTCTCCTGCTAATAGAATACAGTTAGTTACTTCTCACAAAGCAGGACTGACGGTTCAATGTAGATTAGCTACAGTTTTGTAAAGCACATAAACTAGAAGGCAGAAGAAAGGATGTATCCTCATTTATAATGATGGGACAGACATTTACCAATTATTACTCAGCTATTAAGTCATAACTCTATGTAATAAGCCTATAATCCATAATTACAGTTTAAGAAAAGGAATGATTTACTAAAAAAAATTTAAAGAGATAGGAAAACCCCAGAAAAGACCAAATATGTCTGACCAGCAGAGAAAATACCTTGGAGATATAAAGGAAAGAGGTGGTGAGGGAAGTTTAAAGCAATATAACAGAGAAAAGAGATTGCAACATCCCTTTTCCCCTTCCTTTCAAAGTTACATGAAAGGTCAATGACATATTGACCTCTACATAAACATATTAAACTGATACTCATTATTTAGCATATTCATATTATTAATTAAAATTCATTTAGATATTTAGTATCTAACAACATCTTCCAATCTCAAATATTCTTTAAATTTCCAATATAGAATAAAAGGCAAAAGTGGGCTATTTTTTGCAAAGAAAATTAGCCTAAGGGTACATTTACCAGGAATATTTTATTGTGGACTTAAGAAAACACCTAAATAACTATACTCCAAGATATTATGAATTTTTTTAGCCATGGTTAATACAAATTTAGGCAAAAAAAATCATCTATATTAGAATATCACATTCATGGAACAAGGTAACAGATTCAAAGAATAGCCAGTCCAAAAAAATACAAACTGCTGCACATGTGATATGAATCAAGGGATTTCATTAAGCCCAAACTGACTTAATTCTTAAAACTGGTATTATCATCATTTGAGTCAAGTCATATAGAACATTTCAAAAGACAATGAATTTTATGTATTATTTTTAACTTACGGTATTAAAATTCAGTTATTAAAAAAAGATAAACAAAAAAATAAAAACCATTTGACTTAAAAGATGACTCTTACCAAAAAATTTGAAAAAGAAAGAATTTCTAAACCAATTTCTGATTTTATGCCTCAAGATCCTGTGACTACCACTATCTTGAATGAAGTTTTTATTCATTCATTATTGTTAAGTATATTTTTATACTTCTTTTTAAGGATTTATTTATTTATACAAGATCTGGGGTACAGACCAGATGTGTGGGAGGGTGAGAGGATTCACCAGAGACAGAGCAGGGAACAGAACAGGCAGACTGACGCAATACACTGCTGAGGGGAGCAGCAGGCGAGACAGGAGAGGTCTGCCTCACCATGTGGGTTTCTCTGTTGCCAGCGGGGATCAAATCCACACTGCAGAGGCTGCGGACTGCTTTATAGTGTTGGACTCAACTGCCTGCCCCACCAGGGAGGCCATATTTTTATACTTTTAAGTAAATACACATTTCTTTATATGGCATACATATAATTTTTGTTGTTTTTAATATAGAAATTATATATTTGTATATGCTATGAAAGGTAATATTCTTTTTTATTCAGTCTTATGTACATGCATGACTAATTTATGTTAATTAGTATAATAAGAGTGACTACTATTTATTACACATATTTTAAATGCAAGGTTTATTTAATTATTATATTACGTCCTCATCAGAAACTGTGTATACATATAATATATATATATATTCATTCTAACCAATGTTCATAAAGGTAGTACCTGAAAGAGCTCATGTCTAGGATCCAATGCTCTTTATTTTAGCAATTATACATGTTATCAGTTTCTCAATAAATACGTCATCAAATAAATGTTAATAAATTAATGAAAAAATCTATTAATTCCCCTAAATTATATGCGTCCAAATAATATTCCTCAATTTTAAATGTTTTTTCCTCTTCAGCCATAGGATTCTCAGGAAAGATTGACTTAATGGTATTTTTCTGTCTTATGTTAGTGTAAGCATATTTTCAATTAGACTAACAAATCTGAGATTTTTTTTCCTCAAGGTAAAATAATGCTTATTATCTGTATTAGGGTTCTCTAGATATATGAAACAAATAGCTCATATATATACATATATTCATATATGTGTGAATATGTCTATAAAGATATAGAGAGAATTTAATGTAGGAATTGGCTTGAATGGACCTAGAAATCCCATGATCTTCCTTGCGCAAGGTGGAGAACCATGAAATTGGTGGAATAATTCTTTCAAAGTGTTGTTTTAGCAACACCACACTGTTAAAGAAATGGGAGGGTATCCCTGGGGTGCAGGGGTTGAAATCTCAGTGCTATCAAGCTATCACCAACTACTGCTGCATGAGTTTGATCCCCAGGTAGGGAGTTAATCTACGTGGTGCAGCAGACCTATCCAGGGAATCCTCTTATTCTGCCCCCGCCATGATCTACATCCCAATTCTTGTATGAATAAATAAAAATAAATCTTTAAAAAAAGAAAAAAAAACAGGAGTCATAGAAGCAGGCTGTATGATGCAGGATGCTTCTGGAAAAGCAAGATCCAGGCCTTTTTATTGATAAGGGAACAAAGAGAAAACTGTGGGTCAAACTAAAAATATGATTATGTTATTTAGGGCTTTAGTGAGGGTGAGCCTACTGATCAGGTTAATCCTACTCATTACCCCCACCCATGGTTCCAATCTTATGAACAAGGCATTCCACTGATCAGCCTCTGGTGAGACACAAAGTACATCAGGCAATGGCCCCAGGGCTTTCCCAGTCATACTCAAGATGTGAACCGATTGCCCCAGGGTGATCAAGCTTCCTGCTTTTGTTTAACTTGAAAGGAGCCTTGTAGGGTCTAGAATGTTACATTTAGCAGACCCACATCAAAGTGCAAAGGCCAAGAACCAGGTGATCCTGTATCTGAGGTCAGAAGATGGATATTCTAGTTTGAGAGAGAATTTCCCCTTTTCACCTGTTGTTTTGTTCTATTCAGAACCTCAGGGTATTGAAGAATAGAATAATGCCTGTTCACACTGGTAAACAAATCTTCATTAAGTAGTCTAATGGTTTAAATGCTAATCTCTTCCAGAACTCCCTCACAGAAACACCCAGAAATAATGTTTACCAGCTATTGTACAGTCTAGTTAACACATAAATTGATCATCACATCATGCACAAAAATAAAGTATTAAGAAAACTGTGTGAACTTTCCTGTAGAAAACAACTATCAAATCTAACAAAAATTAAACAACAACAAAATTATCCTAAGCCATTTAAGAGAGCATATTTGTAGGAGGATATAAGTTTCAACGTCTGTACTTTTACTCTGGGGTTAAGTTCAACCATAGTGTGTATGAAGTAAAAAATAAACCAGAAAACATTCTGAAAAAGGAAACCATATACTGAGAACCCAGGGAAACCATGACTGCTAAAAAGAATAGGAAAATCTCAAAAAGAAAAAAAAAAAGTGGATTCAAATACTCTTCCAATCTATTACTGCTGCTGACTTTAGAACAGAAGCAAAGCAGATCAACAAGAAAAAAGAAAAGGCAACTTAAGTCAGAGCAGCTGCTCAGCAAGAGTATCTAGTTCAAGTTCAGTAAAGATAATGCCAGGGCCTCCCCGGTGGTGCAGCAGGTTGTGTGTGCAGCCATGGTGCACACACACATGGCATGGCAGACCTCTCCTGTCCCACCCGCTGCTCCCCTCAGCAGTGCTTTCAGTCTGTCTGCCTGTTCTGCTCCCCACTCTGTCTCTGGTGATTCCTTTCACCCTCCCATGTCTTTGGCCTGTACCCCGCTATTGTATAAATAAAAATAAATAAATAAATCTAAAAAAAAAAAGATAATGCCAGGGGAAAACAAAGAAACAAACCCTGTGGAGAAACTAATTCACAAGTTCCAAAGTTGACATTCATATTATCTAGAATGTAATTCTTGCTACACAAAGAACCAAAATAAAATAATCAGAATAGATCTCTATGAAAAAAGAAAATAACACTGAGACTAACCAGATATGGACTTAATATTTACTAGATTTATATATTTCATGTAAAGTGATAGATCAGTACTGGACATGGATCATGGAAAGCTAAGGTTGTATTCCAGGGTCCCTATGACAATGACTAAAACCAGAACAAGCATAGGGATAAAGATAATAGAAAAATTAAAGAAAAATGCTGAGAAATATTGAAATAATAAAAAGAACCAGTCAGCAGGAAGAGAAATACAAAGAAGAAAATGGTATAAAATTGTCCTAAATCCAAAATATATAGTAAATAATAAATGTCAATGGATTAAATATACCAATTGAAAATCAAATATCTGACAGAAATTGTAGGCAGACTATGAAAGAACTCTTACAACTCAATAGTAACAGGATAATCACCTCATTAACATAGTCAAAATGGCAAACAATTTGAACATTTAACACTAGAAAGTATACAATCACAAATAAACACAAGAAAATACTCAAAATCTCTAGTCACCTTGGCAATATGAGCACAAATAGGTCATGGAAATAAAAACACAACAAGATCTGAGTAGTTAAAAAGTTACAATACAGGGCCACCCTGGTGGCGCAAAGTGTTAAGAAGCAACCTATGAAGCTATCTGTTGCCACTGCAGCATGAGTTTGATCCCTGGCCAGAGAGCTACCCACATGGCGAGGCAGACCTCTCCTGTCTCACCCACTGCTCCCCTCAGCATTGTATTTCAATCTGCATGTTCTGTTCCCCACTCTGTCTCTGGTGAATCCTCTCACACCCCACACCTCTGGCCGGTACCCCAGTTCCTGTATGCATAAATAAATAAATCTTTTAAAAAAAGTTACAATACCAAGTGTTGGTAAGCATGAGGAATATCTGAAACTTTGGTAAATTGTTGGAGTGTAAAATATTATAACCACTTTGGAGTATGGCAATATTTAAGATGAACATAAACATATTATATGACCCAGTAACAATACTCCTATTTACCCAACTAACTATATCCACCTATCTCCAACTAAGTGAACTACTGTCAGAGTAGTAGATTAGTGGTTGTCTGGGGTTAGGAGATGGACAAGGGGATACTGTCAAAGGTACAAGTTAACTCTTTCAGGTCAGAGACATTTATTTCAATGCATTTGGAAAAAAAAATGTCTATGAGAACATTTCGGGGGATAGATAAAATGTACAAGTAGCTGGGAAAAGAAAAAACATGGCTGAAAGTTATTTAAACCTAGGTTTTACTGGAAGAAAAAATACAGTGTCATCTCTCCCTGTTCTCCTTTCCCTCCTCCTCCTCCTTTTGCTGCTGCTTCTTTTTTGTTCTTTTTATTTTGCTTCTTTTCTTCCTTTTGGTTCAATTTTTCTTGTTCTTTCCTCATGTCTAAATTAGGTTTGCATTAGTGCTAATAAAATGAATGATTGCTTTCAACCATTATGAATTTCTTACAAATCCCCATAATTGTGTAGACAATTAACACAAGAATAGAATTTTAGATAATCTACATTTTCACATGTACAATTACTTTATTCATTATCTGTTTTCCCTTCTGAGTTTTGTTCACTGCTGAATTTCCAGTATTTATTAAGTTTCTGGAACATAAGAGGCATTAGAGAAATAGTTATTGGAAAATTAGCATTAAAATTATTTTGCTTAGAACAACCAAAAAGCTAGGAATAGAACATCAGTTGCAAAATACGCTACCCCTTAAGTAACTACACACACGTATACACACAATGCCATTTGATTTTACATTTTTTACATGTGATCATAGATATTTTTGTTGTGATTCCATCACAAGTGACTGAGAAATTAATATCCATAAACTGCTTATTCAACTATATAGAGCAAAAATGTCAAATCTTACTAATATTTATTTATTTATGCATACAAGAACTGGGGTATAGGCCAGAGGTGAGGGGGTTGGGGGTGTGAGGATTCACCAGAGACAGAGTGGGGAGCAGAACAGACAGATCCACTGAAATACACTGCTGAGGGGAGCAGCAGGTTAGACAGGAGAGGTCTGCTGCACCATGTGGGTAGCTCCCTGGCTAGGGATCGAACTTAAGCTGCAGTGGCTACTGATAGCACCATAGTGCTGCTGCTTAATCCCTTACACCACCAGAGAGGCCTCAAAAGTCTTACTAATATTTTATCTAAATGAACAAACTCATCTGGTATTAACATCATCTAAATACACAATAAATTGTCACACTGAATGACTCATTTGAGAAGTATTCAAAACATAATTTTGATGAGTAGCAAATGTTATTTAAATAATGATATTTTATATGAATTGGAGTTATTAATAAACCTGCACAGTGTAATAATTGTGTTGTATTATTTATAAGGATGTATTGTGAAACATAATGTATCACATATGTTAATATCAATCAAATGAAATTTTCAAACAAAGTCATTTTATGGAAGAATACAAATCCTTTTAGGTTCCTACAAATTACTCCTGTTAGGGTCAAAGATAAGGTCTTAGAGGAGAGCAGAAATCTATGTATTCTTTTTCAAATTTACTTTTATATTTTTGTGTTTTCTAAAACATTCATAATTCACAACATTTCAGAGTAGCACAAAGATCTACAGCACTGTATTGCTGTTGAAGAATAAACACCATACCGACATTTATATATATTTATATATATGCAATTACTGGGGGTGGGGTGAGAAAAAGAGAGAAAGAGGAGGGAAAGGAGAGGGGGAGAGGAAGAGGGAGAGAAACATTTCCTGCCATTATACTCAATGGCCACATAATTTCAGTGAGTATGAGTTAGGAAGACTAATTTTACTCGAAGTCCACCTCAAAATTATGTATATTTTTGGCAAGAAAAGAGAAAATGTGCATATTCTCCAATGCTTTGCAAATATTTTAAGAAATATTTCGTGGCTTTATTTTATTTCATTTTAGTTACACAATTTGACAACCAAGCTCTTCACATAGGCAAATCCCTAATACAAACTCAACTGATATTTTCTGAAAAAATATTTAGTATAAAATACTTTAGCTAGTGTAATTAATTCTATTATAACCATTATTATGCTTTAGTTCAGATTGAGTAATTTATTTTCTTTTCCTTAACAGAGTATAAATTTTGTAAGTTAAAGGTAAGATTAGATGACAAGATTGTTTGAGTTTGATGAATTGGCAAATAAAATAAACAAAAGGAATACTCTCTTTTATATATTTATACAATTAGATATGTCATATTTTAAAATATCTACATGAAAATATAATTTTCAAAGTGCAACTTTCATATTTTGTCTGATTATAAATCAATGAGTTTTTTGTCACTATAGCAAATCTTCATTTGTTTATGAAAACTTGTGAAAACAAATCAATGTCTTATTTTCTAAATTCCAAAGTAAAATCTCCTGTTGTTTAACCATGGGTTTAACATACTGAAATTTTTTTTCCTAGTCTATACAAATCCATACAAAAGCCTTAAGAGAAAACACTTGAAGAGAATAATTTTATTTGTAAAAAAAAGTTATCTATTCTAAAAATCATTGTTAAGCAATTGTAATTTTTAAGTAACACATAATTAAGGCTATGAATGTGGTTATCACAAAATATAATCACTGATATTATTATTTATCTCCAAATAGTGTGAAGATGATAATGAAATAGAGTATGTTTTATAAATATGTGTTAAGTAAGCAAAAAACAATATAAGAAACTTGGGCACTTATCCCTATTTTAATCTCACTGTGCATTTGAGAAAAAAAGTATTAAAAGTATCTATAACATAGATATTACTTCTATAAAATATTTTTAAATTTGTTTTTTGCAACTGTGCTTATATTAACAATTTTTAAATAGTCAAGTGTCTCTCTATTCTTAATTCTTTTTCCCATAATAATATTTAGTGGTTCATGTTAATGAGACCAGATTTTGTCCTGCAGATGTTACATAAAGGCCAACATATAAAGACCAAAATACCTTTTTCATGTATTAAATTGAATAAAATATAAAAGAGAAAGAAGGTTATTACCATTCATTGTCTTTCTATTATGTATCCATTGCTACCCTAGCATCACTATAATATTTATTTATTGTCATAAAACAAGTATTGTTAGCCTTAGCATATAATTCTCAGCAATTGCCAAATGACATAATTCAATTACTTAAACTATAGGTTTGTGGTTTGTTACCATATTTTTCAATAATAAGTATAATAAAAACGATATGCTTTGTGCATCATTCTAGGAAATATAGTAAGTAGATTTTTCATCAATTATTTCATTTAATGTTACCAAAAATATCCTCATGACACAGGTACTATTTTATAGAAGAGAAACTAAGACTTTAGACCGGCTGGCCAAAAGACACGATTTGTAAATGATAGAGCAGGGATCAAACACAGTTTATTCAGATTGGCGAATCAATACAGAAATGCATTGCTGCTAATTATCAAAGTCTATTTGCCTTTTGCTTGAACATGCTTAAGACATCTTTCTGAGCTTTAGAACAAGTTTCAATGACCTCAAGGACATACATTCATAAAAATGAAAAAAGAAAAGTGACTTTGTGCTAACTCCTTAAGAGTGAAAATCAAGGTCAACAAGGGACTATGAACCAGGGACACTTTTTTGGGGGCGGGGGTGGGAGGGGAGGGATTGGGGTCAGAATGGGGGGGCTGCAATTGTATGGGGAATATAACAATAAAATTTAAAAAAAAAAAAAAAAAAAAAAAAAAGAGGGAAAATGGAAAAAAACCTAACAAGATCTTTAGCAGAGAATCCTTACACTTTTTTTACAATTACAACAGAGACAATCAATATCATCTTTGAAAAGAAAGAAATGATTTGATCAGTCATGTATGAATGTACATAGCTTTATCACTTTTATGACATCTAGATAATTGAAATGTATTGTAGGATTGATTGGGTTTGGGGAATTCCTTTAAATTCCCTGACATGTTTCGGTTTGATCCCTTCTTTCTGTGTCAGACAGAGAGAAGGGAAGAGGTGAGCAAGCAAGTGGTAAGACTGAAGAAAAAAATACAAAACATATAATAAATTCCATAGTCTCTCTCATGATTATTTCCAATGATGCCTTAATACTTAGAGTAAGATTGGGCTTAAATTTATTTTTGGAAGATAGAGATTGCATATATTTAAAGTTTATTTAAACACTGCAGGTTTTGATAAGATAGTGATCACACATATTGTAAACTATGTAGTGTTTTAGTTAAGTGAGAATTATACACAAACAAAATTATTATGGTTAGTTCATGTTTATTTTTAATTTTTCTTGCATTAAGAATACATTGATAGGGCCTCCCCGGTGGCACAGTGGTTGATCGCTGGGTTGAGAAGCTACCCGCAGCCTCTGCAGCGCCAGTTCGATCCCCCGGCTGCTCCCTGGCCACCGGAAGAGGGTCCCACATGGCAAGCAGACCTCTGGTGCTGCCCGCTGCTCCCCTCAGCAGTGTACTTCGGTCCTTCTGCCTGCTCTGCTCCCCGCTCTGGCTCTGGTGAATTCTCTCACCCTCCCGCGCTTCTGACTGTACCCGGTGCTTATATAAATAAATGAATAAAAAATAAATAAATCTTTAAAATAAATACATTGATAATAATCAACTTTTAAACTCATTAGAAGAGTTAAAACAAGTCATCTTTATTTTTGAGTATGTGTTAGCTAAATTTTGACTACCTAGCACAGTTTAGACAGAATATCTAGTTTTGTCATTCATAAAATACTTTCTAATCTAAAATAGCACAGATGACCAAATTTCCTTCCTAAATCTGTTCTTGTATTTTTAATGCATGTTGGCATTTCAGATGCTATAATTTCTATACACAAATGGAAAGGAGTCTGTCTTTAGATTATTTTTTCTGTTATACGTAGGAAATTCTTGAAAAGTATAAATCATTCTGCTTAAACAAAATAAATATTTTCCAGGAATTCAAGAGTATTTTGTTTGTATATATATTATATTTATATATATTCATATATATGAAGCTTTATAAGTTCTAATAATTTCTATTACTGTCCTTATATTAAGATTAGAATGAGTTTTTTCACTGTTTGGAATAAGTATTGTTTCAATTGAGGAGATGACTGTCAAATTTGTCTACATTCTAAAAGTTATATAATCTTTTCTGCCTGCTTTTAAGATTTACTTTTCTTTTTTCTCCCTGTTGTTTTACTATGATGTACATAAGATACTTTTGGTTAGTTAGTTGGTTAGTAGTTTTTGTATCAAATGTCCTCAATTTCAAGCAAGTCAATTTGTTAACACTCTATTAAGCCTCTTAAAAAAAAAAGCCTCCTTTTTAAGCTGTTTAGGATTGTAATGCTGTTTGAATTTGTGTCTTGATTACTTTCTCAGTTTTGGAAATTTTTGGCCATTTCTTTTAAACTATTGCTTCTGCTCATATCTGTCTTTACTCTCATACGACAACTGCACAGATCTGATACTTTCTCACTGTGCTCTAAAATGTTACTTATAGTCCTTTTTGTGTGTTCTTTTTAACCTTTTATCTCTCTGAATTTCAGTCTAGGTAATTTTCACCTATCTTCCATTTAAATATTTTCTTTTCAACATCATTTATTCTGTCCTTAAACATATCCATTTTTTAGTTCTTAATTTCAGTTTATGAAAATTTAATGTTTTAAATAATTCCCATTTCTGTGACAAAACTCTTTACCTTGTCCTTGATCCCCTAGATATTTATTCATAAGCCTGTCAAAAGACATGTAGGGTAACTCCAATACCAGGTCTCTTATAATTTATTTTTTTATCTGCTTTTCACTTTTATCTGCTTTTCTTTCTTTCTCTTATCTGCTTTATTCAAATCCTGTCACTTCTATGGTGGTTAATTCAGTGGTAAACCTGGTAATGAAAAAAGTGTAGAGATCATCTGATACTATAGATTGTGGTTTTCTCCCACAGGGATTTACACATTTAATTCTTGACAGTATATAGACAGGGGTCAGAATATCTTCATCCACTCAAATACAGACTACAGTCTCTTAGAAATGAATGTAACCCTTTAAGATCCTTATGAAATCATTGGTTATTTAAACTTTTCTTTGGCAAGATCTGGATTTCAGTGTTTATTTATAGAAAAATCAGACCATAAGTTTGATGTAAGATTTACTTATTTTGTCACTCTCTGAGCCACTCCTTCAAATTATAAATGCCTCAGCAGGAGTGAGGGTTTTGGAGTTGCTCCAAACATCAGACTCACATCTCTGTGATTCCCTTTCCTCTGGAAAATGGGCTCTGCCTGTCCTGGCTTCTTTGGCAACTCTCTGCAACTGTCAAACTTCCTTTTCTCCAGCTTTTCTAGTTGTTTTCATTGGAAAGTTAGTCTTAAGTGATCTACACCATGCCCGAAAGCAGAATTAATTGTAGTAGTTTAATAGAAATATTTTGTCAAATAATGTTCAGCTAAGATAACTTAATCCTTTTTTTTCTCTCTTTAATACATAAAAAGCTTCTTGCTACCCTCTTTTAATAGGTGCATGTGTTGTGGAATATTAAGAATAAAAATGGGGCTTTAAAGACCCTTAGTAGATAAACTAGCCTGGCTTATGTTAAACATAGACTTTAAAAGGCATGAATGTTAGCAAACCTCAGGAAAAATATTTGTCATTTCCTAAAAGTACCTCAGAATTTAGAATACATTTCTCAATTCATTTTTGTTCTATTACTAGGAAAACACTATAGTAATCCCAGATTATGTTGATGATCCTATAAATAAGAATTTATCTTTGTCACCAATTCACTAACTGGTAACAGTATCTTTTAAAATGTGTGTATAAGCTTATCAGAAGCCTGCTTCTGAATAACTTATCATGAGGCATTTTAATAAGCATGGTAATTATAAACAAAATTAACATATATACATATACAGCACGAGATATACAGCATATACAGCATATACAACATATACAGCAGCATGAGATATATAGATATATCAGTCCATACATATCAGTCCAATAATATATCAATCCATATTATTTACATGCATAGCAGTTAACCAGCATTTGTTTGTGGGTCAATTATTAGGCAAAATTTATAAATCATTAAAGTGTCATCTGATATATGTTGACAAACACATACCCTTTCCTAACTCAACTTCTACCAAGATATGAAGTTTTTCTAGTGCTTTAGCATGTGCCCTCATGCCTCTTCCCAGTAAATCAAAACTTGCTCTCTCATAAAGCAACAACTCTTCTAATTGTTTTCCATCAAAGATTAGATTTTCCACATATAGATTTTCCATTTATACCATATAAAGGGAATCATACAGAATATGCTCTTCCAGGAAAGACTGCTCACTAGTAGTTTCTTATCTGCTTTGTTTTACAAACTGGTAATAGTGACACAGCTGTATATATTAATCCATGTTATATATTCTAGTTAAAAAGGTCACTGGCTCATCAACATATTAAATTAATGCTCTTACCTTTCCTTAAGACAATGTTCCAACCAAATTGCTTGGTATAAAGCTATTCTTTCATCTCTTTCCATGCATACATATGGAGAAATAATATTAACATATATATATATATATATATCAAACATATATTTCATGTAAGGATAATTCCTTATCCAAGTCTTTTTATTTCCATGAAGATGAATATTCTTTAAATACTTCTGATCTATTTCCCTACTCCATTTCTTAGGGCCTCTCTGTAGCTACTTCCTTCCACACTTACTCTGGGCTTTGCCATGTGATTTTCTTTACAGTGGGACAATAGTAAATGTAATACAGTCAGGGTTTCAAAAAACACTTACTCACCTTAGCGCCTCACTTAAACAATTTGTTTGTTATTGTATATGTATCACATTATAAGATGTGATACACTCAGATAAGATAAACTCAGGCTGTTCTGTTTAACAGATGTGAGAGTCTCATGAGGCACAGGCAGGCCATGTGAATTGTCTCAGTCACCCCAGCAGTGACTGGGGTGCAAGATAAGTAAAATAATCAGATGCAAGATAAGTAAAATAATCTAGTTGAGACAAAATGAAGCTGCTAGCTAAGCCCTGGATATACTCCCAACATTTGATGAGATAAACAAATGCTTATTGTTTTGAGTCACGGAGTTTTGTAGTCATTTATTCCACAGTATTATTGTTTACATAGATAAATGAAAACCACTAAAGGACAGTGAGTTATCTGGTTGGTGATGATTGCCTTTATTTAAGTTTGGAGACTGAAAGAACGTAATCATTAGAGCATCTATGCAAAGATTTAGTGTTATTCTCTTCTTGCTTATTCATTCAGAGCAATGGAGCCTGGGTTTTGGGGTTGTCCAAGGTCTAAGCTGACAGGCATGGGTTAGAAAGCTCATTTTCACCATCACACTAAACTACATCTTCCAATTTAGCCTGTTTCAGTAATAATGCTCTCTCTGCCCCTGCTGACTCATATATCATTTGGTCCAAACCCTAGGAAAATAAAAGTAGAGCTATTTAGTTGATTTTCTATATTCCCACAACTAACACAATTTGGACTCAACTGAATTTGAGCAAAAATTTAGGCCCATTAAAAGTTAATATTGTAGAAAACACTAGTAGAAGTGTAAAATCAGACTAATCAAGTACAGTGTAAAAACAAACTGTTTATTTTGGCGTTAGCAGGTCATAAAACAAAAGGGCAGACTCTAGAGTCCAGTTTTGAGTTCAAATTTTACAAAGAAGGAAACTAAAACCAAATGACTTCACATGACTTTCCTAATGTCACATAGTAAATGTTGAGACCAGAACTTTAACTCACTGGTATTGGGTTCTAGAAAAGTGGTGAGTATTATAGAAGAGAACAGAAAGAACCTGTTATCAAAAGACCTAGATTTTGGTCCCTCCATCAACTCTAACTCAATATATAGTTTGGAGTCAGACTAATGTGAATAACTTCACTTGTGTATCATAAATATCCACATGAGCATTATTTAAATGGTAATGCCCCTTGCTCTGTGAATTTAATGCAATCCATCCTAATAAACATTCATCATGAATCAATTATATGTCAGGCATTGTGTTAATTGTATAGTATACAAAATGGTCTCAGGGAATTTAGAGTCCAATAGAGAATGACAATGAATAATGTCAAAATAAGATGATAAATGACAAGAAATAGATATACAAGGGAGAATGAGGCTAAGAGAGCATAAGTTTATTTAGGTCAAGCAAAATAATAAACTTTATTCAGTTCTAGTTATGCCCATTCATAAAGGATGAATTAAAATTATGCAGGTGACATGTACATAGGCAGGCCATTCAGGAGAGAAAATAAATAAGGCAATGAAGAATATATATGCAGAATTCCATTGAATAAAATTTCTATTGCCAATTCAGAAAAGAAAGAGTAGCAAGAGGTGAATCTATCAGTAAGCTTAAATAACAGATACAGACATTTGAGGTCTGTTGGGGAAAAAAAATCTAGCATGGAAATGATATGGTTTGATATTTATTTCAGATAGAATATTTCAGCTGCACTGGGCGGGAGACCAATAAATCAGAGGAGAAAAGATAAAAATCTAAAGTAGGGCAATATACTAAGGATGAAAAGGAAATCAAAGATTAAATTGTATATTCAGAAAATCTTTACTTTGTTGTTACAGCAAATTGTTTCCTTGAGTTATTTTTCTTTTATAAAATTTTAGTAAGCACTGGTGGCTCCAAGAGCATGTTTTTCTCTCATATTTATTGCTGGCCTTGTCCTACTATATAATCTGCTTATCATGATAAATGGGTTTTTTTTTTAATTTATCTAGAACCAAACATAATTGCTTCACTTATCTTTACACCAAAAGGAATGCTGGAATCAGTAAATATTTATATATTTTTTCTAAATAATAAGCCAGAAGTAAAATGCCAATATATTCTGGGTAGCACAATGATATATAAGAATGGTTTCCAAAAAGATAATTGATTCAGCATACTGTTAAGGTTTATTCCAGCCAGCAATAAATTGTATTCCTGTCATTATGATGGCTTTTATAGTTAAACTCTGTTTTAAGTGCCTAGAACAGCAAATGTCTGCAACCATATAACACTGACATCTGCAGGGACATAAGCAGACACAGTTGTTCCCACACATCCAACCGAGAGTCCTTAGCTGCAGACATCCAAGTAAGATTTCTCTTACTTATGCAGAAAACCCTATGAAGATTTTTCGTGACCAAATACATATCCCTGAAGAACCCATAATGGAGCAAATATTTGAATATGAATAATTTATTTCTTTAGGTAAGTGACTAAATTTTTTCTATTAATAGATAATCATCTTAGAAGGCATAATCATAATAAAGTTGAATAGTGTTTTCAAAATATTATGCTGGGAGTCAATTAATGGGATCATTTTCTTTTTGTGGGGGAAATATTTAAGTGAAAAATGTATATCTTCACCTAAGTATTTGACTTAATACATGACTTAAGTATTTGGTCTTAACCCAAATATTCTTCTAAATAGAATTCTGTTTTTATGGTATTAACTTGTCAAATTGTAACACTCTAACAAGGATTGTTTTATTCAGTTTGAGTTTGAGTAGATATTATTCATGGATTTATTCAGCAACTAGAGACTTGTCTGGACCCATATATTTTTGTAGTTTCTTTGCTTCCATTATCAACAGGTCAAACTGAAGTCAAGTAGGCCTTCTGGAATAACTATTTTCTCATCACTTGCTTGAATGTCTCATGGATTAGAAGACTTCAAGAAAGTCACATAACTTTCTTGGTGGTCCTCTGGGTCAGGACCACAATGCACTAAGAATTGTCCAATCTGGCTATGAGCCTGATTTTCTGTCCATTAAATTTTTTTTTTCACATACTGTATTCACTTTTGGTTTTAGTTACAACTAAAAACATTACTATCACAGATATAGTTAGTTTAAGTGTGCAAACAAAATTTAAACTAATTCACAATTGTTAATAATGTGTATGACTGCCATTGTAAGTACCAGTGTACATATGTGAACTCTGTAACTTTTAAAAAGAAAGGAAGAGACACATATGTTTCAACCAAAAATTACTTGATTCAATTGCAGAGTTCCTTAAATCATTAAGCCACAGTTGAATAAAAAACGTATGTTGGTATTCTATAAGTCACTAACACTTTTAGACATATTATGAGTTGGAAAACAATAAAAAAGCTATGTCGCTGGTATTTTCAAATGAGGTGGTGGTTGCATTGTTTCTACATAGGGTAACATTTTGTTTTGTTTTTCCTAGGACATTAGAGGCCACATTTCATGAGTAATACAGTTTTATAAGTAGTAAATATAACAGATACTTTATAGAAATAATTCATGAAATGCAATGCTGAATTCCCCTATGTTGTTCTAAATTGATACTTGCTTGATTATGTATAGAAAATTCATTTTACTTAAATTGAATTATTGTGCTAAATTAAATCTAGTAACCCTGTGCTTTTAATAAATATATATCCAGTAAGGATTCTTATTAAACCCTGTAATTATTGATAAAGCCAAGATAAAAGTATTAAAATAGATGGCAGAGGCCTCCCTGGTGGCACAAGGGGTTAAGAATAGCACTATGAAGCAATCCGCAGTCCCTGCAGGACAAGTTCGATCCCTGACCGGCCAGGGAGCAACCCACATGGTGAAGCAGACCTCTCCTGTCTCGCTTGCTGCTCCCCTCAGCAGTGTATTTGAGTCAGTCTGCCTGTTCTGTTCCCCACTCTGTCTCTGGTGAATCCTCTCACCACCACTCCCGCATCTCTGGCCTGTACCCCAGCTCTTGTATGCATAAATAAATAAATCTTTTAAAAAATAAATAAATAAACAAAATAAAATAAAATAGATAACAATATGAAACTTACCCAATAGTTCATTCTGTTTCTCTGACCATAAGCACGTTTTATATCAGTTTTCCAAAATAGCTCAATCCAGAAATAAGCCAGATTTTTAAAAGCTTTTCAAACTGATGGCAAAGCTGCTGAACTGCGAATATTTTGTATAGCTTCTGGGCCATGTCATAAAGTCCCAAAATTATTTAAATTATTTTAAAGCTGTATACAGTTTTTTCAACTGAACCAAGTAAATCAGTTCCCTGCAAGTATAAGAAAACTTGACCTCAAACTGACTTTTGTGGGGGGGAATTGTAGGGGGACAAGTATTTATTTATTCAATGAAGTTCCTATTCCTGCTCTAAGATTCCTACAAATTGGTGACTAAAAAAAGCCCAATTTTAATATCTTACAGTTGTGTATGTTAACTATTGTATCTCCATGGGTTAAAAATCAAGGTATCATTAACCTGAATTCCTTTCTGGTTGCTCTATGCAAGAATCTGTTTTCTTGCCTTCTCTAATTTCTAAAGGTTGCTCTCATTTATTAGTTCATGGTGGCATTCTTTCTCCAAAGTCAGCAATGTTACCTTTTTCTGAACATTCTTTCTATGCCACATATTTTCCTTCCTCATTTCCACCCCCCACCCCATTCCACAATTAAGGACCTTTGCAATTATATTAGGTGCACCTATAATCCAGGTTAATTATTTTAAGGTCACCTGACTAGCAGTATAAATTATTTTGTTACCTTAATTACCCTTTGCTGTGAAACCTAACAAATCCATAGTTTAGAAGGATTAAGATAGGACAAATTTAAGGGGTATCATTCTGCCCATCAGACTCATATTCCTAAACAGCCTAGTGAATAGAATTAGTTTCATGCACAGCTCTACCCAGAATATTTACATAAATGTTATCATCAGGATCATGTTTCTCTCTTAATCTCCTGGATTCCACTCAGCTCTACTTCCTTTCATTACCAAGATGGAAGCTGCAACAGCACTATCTCACATTCATTTCAGTTCTGTACTAAAGAATATGGCCATTACTCTTTACCCAAACAACAGTGTCAATTTACTCTCATGGCTTTGATTTGCCTCACTTGATTCCTATTTCTAATCTTTTTTTATTCAACTTATTCAATGCTTATTTCAACAATTACATGAAGACCAATGCACGTCTCACATACATATCAAATTCTAATTGTGCTTCCTATATCCTACTACTTAACAACAACAAAAAAAGTAACTTGGTTGGGAAAACATTTCCAGTGGGAAACAAATGTTCAGTTGTTCAAGTATTTGTGAATATCCTTTGTCATAAGTTTAAACAGAGAAAACTGAACTCAAGTGCTCTTCCCCAAATTCAGTTAAAATGAGGATGACTATGCCATGCTTGTTACAAGGATTCTAGTTTTTGTGTAGCTGTGCATATGTGTCAGAGAAGAGGGCAGTCTGCAAAATGTCTACACTTTTCATGTCCTCAAAATAAAGGTAATATAGAGACAACACAGATGGTAGAGAGTTTAAAAGTATCTTGATACAATATAGGCAGAGATAAATATTACTGTTGTAAGAAAATAGCAAGAAAATGTGTTATAAGAAAAAAAAGTGCTTTCAATTGAGTTCTTTCATAATTATTTTTATAGTAAAAGTTAGGTAGCAATCTTAACCTAATCACTGTTTCAGGCAGTCATAATGTTAAGTCTTGTATCATCCTCGATGTTAAGAATATTTTGAGCAGACATTCATGAACTGATTTAAACAAGGTATGGAACCTCAAAAGGGAACTGATGCTAATATCAGAAGTAAGGTTAATAGATGCTGGGTGGCAAAAACAAAAGTTTAAAAAAAAAAAAAAGCTGAGGGCCTGCTACAGTGAACCTGGACTCCTCACCTTATAAAGTTGGCAGCCCCACCTCTCCAACTTAGACAAAATTTTCCCTCTGTTCTTAAATTCAGAGTTTCTTCATTTCTCTGAATCTCAGTGTGTACATGGGAATAATAATTTCAATGTTTAAAAAGAAATGTTGATCTTAACAGCACTTTGAAAAGGAAATGCATATGAGAGCAATTATGTTTGTATTTAAACTTTTGTGGTGCTCACAAACATTACTGTGCTTTATATTTTAGTTATATTGTCAGTGAGATTTTATGCTTACAAATTTTACCTGCCAATTTAAAATTTAGATTCATTTGAAAATGAACAGCTGTACTCTGTGATTCCCACAGTATTTATTAGTGTAATTTGTCTATTACAAGCCCCTGAAATTTACCTGGAGACAGACCACTAAAATCCTGAATAGTATGTGTAAAATTGTAATGCAAAATAGTTGCTAAAAGAGAAGCCTCATGTGGGTTTTTCTGCTTAGTTTGGTTGGTTGGTTGGTTGGTTGCTGGGTTAGTTGATATTTTGTGAGAGTAGTTTGGAAGCTATTAAGTAGAAAAACTTAAGTTTCCTGAAAGTGAGATGTTCAATTCACTCTCCTTTAAAAGATATAATGCACTTAACCACAAGGGCATATAAAGTTTTTTGGTGTTTTTTTTTTTTTTTTAAAAAACTAAGTGTTGTTTTAATCTCAAATATTTGAGATAATGACTATCCATTACCTTGAGACCAATGCCTGTCTACTGAACGTAGTAAGATAAATGTGCACATGGAGTTGTCTTTACCTCTTTTCTTGCCATGTATTTAAGATATATTGTACATTTAGCTTAGGACATTTATCAAGAAAAAAAGAGCAAAATTTAAGACATAATCAGTTTTAGATTTTGACCTGACTCTTATTGGTGAAAACTAGCATATGACTGCATTTTTGTAATCAATCAATTAGAAGGAAAATGATAATACTACTTTATATATCTCAGTACTTTTCACTTAAAGGTTCTAAAGAGAAAAAAACATTTTGCAAATAAGAATTAATGAAACTCCCAAAGTGCCCCTATGACTTAGGTAAATATTATTTCAGTCATTTAAACATCTGCAATCCAATGACTTTGACAGTTAGTGACTTACTCAAGACTACGGATTAAATTGAAGGCAGGACCAAACTCAGTTTAGCAGCTAGGTTGCCAGGTTTCCGCTGTGTTATTTGTTGTCTATTACAAAGCAAGATCCACATTTAAAAAAATAGAAGACACATGTAGTTTTAATTTAAATCAAATTTATCGGGGGCTTGACTGCCCCGGCTTTTAAAGTGCCCTTGTTCTGGATTTGTTCCACAGGTTTCTAAGATGCCAAGTCACTCTACTTTTTGGCTGCCATTTGTCTTTCCTGATTTCCTGCTAACTTCTATGGGCTCTTGAAATCATGCCTATCTCTTCCCTTGTGTCCAATGCAGATTCTTCTGGTGCAAAGGAATTTACATCAAATGGGGAGAATTTTTTTCTATTTTGGATGAGGGCTGTTGGGAGTTAAAACTGAGGAGTTAGCAGAAAGTCCTCTTCATTGTATACATCTTTCTCCCTCTTACAGCCCATGCCAATAAATATGTTTTCCTTTTATTTTAAATTTCCCTGCTGTGGTGTCCTGTTCATCATCTCTGTTCCCGGGATGAACTCTACACTACTGACATGATATACAGAGGTGTGCAGTACAGATGGTTTTACAGGAATTCAAAAACTATGCATATTTTACAGAATAAATGAGAGGATTATATATAAACACACACCAAAGTAGCCAAGAATCTGACAGGCAATATTAGAAGTTAACATAGTGAAATCAAAGGGAGGAATACCTATCTAATCAGAAGCAAAAAATGCAGTGCAAGTTAAATATGGTTTTAAGTAATATCAGAGAAATGTTAGAAACCACACAATCGTGCTGCTAGTATAATTGAATTCACATAATCCATAACCATCATATTTTCCACTCAGAACAATATATTATCAGAAATCTCCTTGATGGTGATAAACAACTAAGAGTGTCAGCTTCATTAACCTCTTTTTAAATGTTGAATATTTTAAACCATTTAATTACTGCAATTCACTCTGGATTTGGTACAAAATCGACAGGAATCTCATCAGTCATTACTGAAAAAGAGGAAGAAGTCAGAAATCAGAGGGTGGAGAGGAGAGGTTTGACCTGACCCAAAGGCTGAATTCGAAGAATACTGAGAGAAAACAAAGTCAGTCCTTAAAGGAATGCAGCATGTTTAAGTTTACGTTGGCTATATTACAAAACTATATTTATCAAAACAAGGCATAATAAATTGGTGGATAGGAATTCTAAGTTGTCATTTTTATATAGACTTAAAACTTAGATCTGTGACAGTGTAATCATTGAGGGTAGCCAATTAGTATACTGCAAAAGCCAAATATTAATAAGCATCGGAAGTCCAATGCTCCATATATCCATTTTCACTTGCTGTATAATAAATTATATTAATTAGCAGCTTAAAACAACATCCTGTAGGTCATAGTACGGGTCTGAGGTAAATGGATTCTCTGTTCAAGTACTATAAGACAGAAACACTTCCAAGTATATTCAGGTAGTTAGCAGATTTTAGCTCCTTGTACATGTAGGAGTGAGGTACCCAGCTTTTGGAGGTACTGACATATGGCAATCCCAACAACATGGCACATTGCCTCTTCAAAGCTTGCAGGTGAGGGCTTTCCTGGTGGCACAGGGGTTAAAATCTCAGCACTATCAAGCTATCGCCAGCTATTGCAGCACAAGTTCAATCTCCCTTCAGGGAGCTAACCCATGTGGCACAGCAGACCTCTCCTGTCTCTCCCACTGTTCCCCTCAGCAGTGTATTTCAGTATATCCACCTGTTTTGCTTCTCACTCTGGCTCTAGTGAATCCTCTCACCCCCCGACCACTGGCCTACATCCCAGTTCTTGTATGAATAAATAAATAAAAATATATATTTTTTAAAGCTAACAGGTGAGGGCCTTCCCTGGTGGCGCAGAGGTTGAGCGCTGGATTGCGAAGCTGCCCGCAGCCTCTGCAGCAACGGTTCATTCCCCGGCCACCGGCGAGGGTCCCACAAAAAAAAAAAAAAAAAAAAAAAAGGCTAGCAGGTGAGTTTTCTGGCTTTGAATTGCTGAGTTCTTTTATAGGTTCATATGATTTTGTTAGACCCACCCAAATTAATCCCTTTTCTGAAGAAATTCAAGTCAGCTTTATTAAGGACTGTAATTAAATCTTCAAAATCACTTTGCCATATAGCAAAGTTATGATTTCATAACCCTTCCTATGGTCATTTTCATAAACCCTTCCTATGGTCATACGGAGCAGCTAAAGCAGGGAGGCAGCAGTATTGGGAACCATATTAGAATCTTGCCTACCACATTCTAGGACTCTAGAAATATATGGGTTGGCCTTAAATAGGGAGGACAGCTGGAAAAATGGGAGTCTTAACTCTTATTCCAAAAGGCTAACTTGGGTGTAATCTGTCATCTAAATTGAAGAGACATTTGTAACGTACCTAATGTCTCTCACAGTATCACTTCTGGTCCCATAATGTGTATTCCCATCCCCTCTCAGCACACAAAATAAACGTATTTTCTCTTCGAGGGAATGCAAGCTCAAATTCCATAAAGCCAAGGGAAAAGCACACAGTGTAGGATTTCTAAGTGGCATGTGATATTGTCTACATTAGGAATTATCTGGATCAATCTATCTGACCCAGATAAGAATGGGCATTCACTTCTGGAAGTGGCCAATATCTCTTACCATGTTTCCATTTCTTAGAAGTATCTTCCTTGACTATAGTTCTCCACAGATTCTGACTCAACCTTCTAGGAGGTTTCTTTTTTTAATGCCTTAATTGTCCTTAATAATATATTAAAGTTGGCTTCAGAAACATGCCTGATGTGGTTATCACTGAATGTATGCGGACCAAAAGATATAGCCATGTCCTGACCCCTAGAACCTGTAAATGTGATCATTTTTATAAAGTGTTTTCTGCAGATGACATTAAGTTAAGGATCTTGAGATGAGATCATCCTGGGTTTTCCAGTTGGACCCTTAGTCCAATGATAACAGGAGAAATCACATAGACACGAGGAAAAGCCCATAAAGACGTGTATATTGGACATCTCTCTGTCACTCTCTCCCTCTCTGCCTGAGATAGAGAAAGTACATTAGCTGTAGCCACAAGCAAAGGAAGAGCCAAGGAAACATTTTTCCTTTTGATCCTTCAGAGAGAATATAATATAACCCTGTCCACTCTTTGGTTTCAGACCACTGGCCTTCAAAAACGTAAGAGAATTGATTTTCATTTGTGGCTTTAAGTCCCAAGTTTGTGGTGATTTGTTACAGCAGCCCTAGGAAACCAATATACTTTCTTTTGGGCCATATGACTTGTGTGACCAGTAAAATATATGAATAAATAAAGATAGTCACTTTCATATGGGAACATTCAATTGCCAGTGTGTGGTACTAATGCACTTTCTTCCTTGCCTCAGTGACAGTAGAAGTATGAATCAAAATGATGCCTGTATCAACCTGTGTCTCAATAAGCAGATTAGTCTAGCTGGTGTGTTCTGGATGTGGTTATAAGCAGTAAATGAATAAATAAACTTTTGTGGATTTAAGTAACTGACTATTTGGCCAGCTAGTTACTGCCCATCCTCATGATTAAAGTGGTCAACTGATTTTGGAGATTAGTAATTTTCTCTTGATGTTTAAATACAAAATTTTACTAATTCCTTTTTAGTGTTTGTTGTAAGTTCAAGTATGACTCAGTAAAGGTTCAAGAACATATTAAAGAGGGAGGATCTTAAGGCTTGGAATGAAAAACACTTGAGTGAAGTCAATTAATTCTAATTTTGTTGACGAAGTTCCCTGCACCTTAATCCTTTCTCCTGTAACATATACATAGTAACACTGGTTTCTTTCCTAAGTTTTGTGAGGTTCCAAAAAGATAACTAATGGCAAAGACTTTGCAAACTATAAAGAAATACAAGTATATAAAAAAACATAATGTACATATACATATATAATGATATGGAATTTGTTATATATATTAATGTATTATCATATATAATTGATTTCTATCCCACATAAATGACAGGAAGCTTCCTATACCATATTATTCAATATAAGTTTATGAGGTGGGTCAAATATGCCAACCTTTCCAATGTAAATAATTCATGCTCCAGATATTTCCACATAGGCATGAATCCCAGTGATATGTTATAAAGTTAAGTGCCCCCCACAAAAGAAATACATTTCATAGACAGTTTTGCTAACTGGGTTTGCCCACCATGATTTCTTACCTCCAAGATAATGGATGAGCCTTTTTGGCTTAGAGAGAACCTGACATATTTCTGGCACATAGCTGAGGGATGTTACAAAATCAAACAAAAATCACATATAGATCAACAGGGGCTTTGACATTTGGATGGGCCTCAAAACATACACAAGTCCACAAGGAACTTTTATGAAGCCCCAGGAAATTTCTAAATTCAAAATCACCACAACTGATTTAGAAATGCAATTTGAAGACAGTACATAATGGAAACAGGTGGTGATTATCAGAGGAAATAAAATAAACTTGGAAAATGAAGTTAGAACAATAAGAAATGTTGGAAACACTATTTATTAGTACTAAATTATATGTGTGACATAATGACTTTACATGAAAATAGTAGCTTATAGCATTCAAAGTTTTCTTTCCCTAATAATTTTTGAAAAATTAAATTGCTACCTAATATGATAGCTCAATCATCTCATCAACAGACTCTTTCTATTTTGCTACTTTACTATCCTTTGTTCATGGCTCCCATTCTCACTCATTTCAAGTCTTAACATGGCCATCGAAACTTGAACCATTATGTCTCTATTACAGCAAAAGAAAAGAGGAAGTAGGAAGAAAGTGCATTATCTTTTTAAGGAGATTTCCTGGAACTAACCCAGAACACTCTAATTATATATCTGTGTATGGAACCAGTCACATAACCACTTCTTGCCATAAGGAGGTCAACAAATATAGTCATTTACCTACAAAGTTGCCACTTTGAGTACATTTGTTAGAAGGAGGGGGAGAATAAATGTGGTTAATAAAACAATACTGTGTTACAGGAGATAGCAATGTATGGGAAGGGTCACATTAAGGAACAAGTAAAATAATAAACTCATTTATTTAAAATCTAAAGTATACTTATTAAGAAATTCATTTATTCAATAGTCATCTATTGGGAATAACCTAATGTGAAATACTATTCTAGGGTCTATGGATACTATGACGTATAAGACATAGGGTTTGCCCTCAAACAAACTGTAAGCAATTAGAGGATTCATAAAGATACATAATTAATGAAAATATAGATACAAAGGATACCAAGAAGGAGGCATAAAACACTAGAAGGTCATCAATTTTAATAGCTTAAAAAGTATGATTTGATTGATCTTGGTCAGAAAAGAAGTATCAGACCAGGGTGGAGGGATTGTGTCAGTGGGAATTGAGGTGGGAGGATTCATTTCAATGTTTTAAAGAGGATAGAAGTAATAAGGATTCAGAACTGAATGATGTATGGTGGGTGGAAAAAGAATAATAGGAAATAATGGTAAACTAAGATTTCATGAGTTCTGAGTAATGGAAGAACTACTGTCTTGTATTAATATGAACAGATCAGGATGGGAACCAAGTTGAAGAATGATTGAATTGGCTCACAGTGGGGGCTAATAATTGCTCTCCTGGAAGTCCTTGATACTGAGTAACAAAATTCCCCCTTCTCACCTATGTTTCTTCACACTGTATCATGCCTCAGTCAAATCATTTCTCATATGGTACTAAAATGGTTCCTGCATAACCAATGGTGTGCTATAGCCAGTTTTTGCAGCTTGCAAGAGTTAAATATACACTTCTTCCAACTCCTACTTTAGGGACTTCAAGTTGGTAGCTTGAACAAAGTATGCTGGGAACATTTGCCCCAAAAATATTGGCCAAAGCTTCCTATCAGGTTCTCTCTTTCCCCTGAGGAGCTGGTTGCTAAACATCCATCAACATACCCTCCATGTAACTATCTCCTTAGACTACAAGCTTTTTGAGGTATAATCTGCATCTAACCATATGTATATCCTCTTTGATGTAGAAATATGACATTTAATGCTGGTGGGTACTGGTTTCATTGACATTTCATTAGAAATGTGTGTAGAATTAAGAGACAATCAGAAAAAGAATTTTGTATACAGTTGAAAAAGGATTCACTTTGAAAGCATAGCTTGAGTTATATATGAGCTTGGTGATAGTACAGTTTGAGAAAAAATAACGTGTGAGGTGTGTTATAAAGTTGATTCATCTATTAAACTTGAACATCAACTTTCTGTAGAAAAAAATAAACTTTTAAAAAATGGTATCTATTTCATCTTGCAATAATCTGGAATTGGAGTCTACAATGGTTTATGGAATCATCTAGAGTGCATGGGTACTTCCTTAGCTCCAAAAAATTAGCATCATAACATATAGATAGCATGGATGCATGTAGATGAAGTTAGCCTCTGCTCCCCTCTTCAGGATTACACTGTCTTTCTAGTATGCTATGATACATGACCATGTGACCATGTGAAATAACATAAGCCCTTGATAAACACACTCAGAATACACATGAGTGATTACAAAGTAATCCCAATTTAAGAGGATAAAGTTTATTTTTGCTCTGAGTAAAAGGATAAACACATAAATGTGGCATAACAATTAGTGAGCTAGATGAAAGTGTAGCAGTAATGAAACTTTCAATCGACCTTAAAACCTGACTACATATAGTTGGCCCAATTTTATATCATTTCAAAAGGCTGGATGTTTCTAGACATACTGAAAAATGTAAGGTCTCGAGTCATTGCTCTTGGATACAACTAAAGCTCTTTATCCTGAAGAAGCTTAGTAATGAAAGAATAATTGTATTATCCAAATATAACTTGAGCATATCCAATGCAGCAAAACATTTTGTTTTACACATTGTCTTTCTCTGAACAATGTATTCTAAAGGTCTAAAAGTGAAATCTCATTAGTTATAAATTAATTGATCAACTTTATTGCAAAGCATAATTACATGATGTCCTCACAGTACAAGAAAATAAAGAACATGCGGTTACTGTTAATATGGTTAAGTCTGAAGCTGTACCTTTTAGCAAAACATGGTGAAACAAATCAGGTCTCTCATCCTTCTAATATCACCTTCATGTATCAAAGCTATGTAAATGTATATACAATAGGGGACCCTATTTAGTAGTTATGGCAGTTTTATAAAAAAATGAATTAATCCATCTTTGTCAGAAATCAGTCTGATAAATATATGTTTTAAAAATATTCCTGCTGTCTTCCTAATAATTCAATTTCTAGAATCTGGACATAACATTTCATATTTAAATTAGGTAACAGAGTAAGTATAATTATCACAGACATTTTCAAAATTTCTGTTTTCCATATTTAAATCCATAGTACATGACCCTCTTTTTAAATGCTTGCATTTTCTTTTTAGTACTATACTGGCTATTTGTATTATCATGTTACAGAACATTTTAATTACTAAATTTTGTGTCTTTAAACAGAGACTTTCATGTGTGTTTCTGCCACAAAAACTTTCTTCAGAATGCAGAATCACGGATTTCCTACAAAAGAATATGACTTGCACCTTTTGTATAGTCAACTGATTACTGTCTAGATCAACCAGTTTAAATGACTGGCTTAATTTAAAAGTGGTTTTGTCTAATATTTTATAACAGTCAGTTATATATTCCACATCATTTTTCAGTTCTGTGCACTTGAATTCATTCTAAATATGATGGCAATTTCAGCAAATATCCCCAAATAATCCCATTAGAATAAAAAAATTACATATGTAACCAAAGTATAATAGTCTCCATATAAATGTAGCTAATATTAAAAGTATCAAATAGTTTTAACTGAAATGAATTTATAAAATAAAAATAATTTTAAAAATGGTAAAAGTAACCAAAAGTATTTCATGTATTTCACATATTGCTTGATATGGTCTAAAAACACTGAATCTCTTTAAGTACAAAATTGAATAAGAAGTCACCATTATGGTCAGCAGTGTTTCCTTGCACAAAGGTGTTGAGAATGATTTATAATAATTAACATAAAGATTTGTTAGAAATCCATAGCCTGATCATTAATTTCTGAAACAACCACATCTTTCTGAAAAAAGCAGAATATTTGGGCAGATGTACAAATAATTACCAGCAGGTGGCAGTGTGTATATAGAAGTGCATTGTAAATAATTTTGCAAACAGCCAGTTGCTAGCTGTTACTAACAAAGGGATATGCGCCTATTTAAATGCTCTATTGAGGGATAATAATAATAGACTCGCCTGTTTTTTGATTCTTCACGGCTATATTTCTTATGTTACTTGAAGGTTGTCATTTATGAAATTCATGAAATGTTCAATCTAGCCTACGGCCAGGCTTCCAGGCAGGTGAGTTACTGGCTGAACTTTACATGATTCTTCTCTGCTCTGTCATCTATGATCCTATCACCTGTTTAGGTCTAGCAAACATTCTTATGGCTGATTATTTGTTGAGGATTTCTTCAGCTTACAAACGTGTAAATACTGCTTTATATTAAAAAATGTATATGAACAAGGAAGGATAAAAATAGAATCAGCAATAAAGAATAATGTAAATCTTTGGGATTACTAAAATATGAATTATACATTTTATGAAACTTGCAGGAAGTGTAAATCTGTTTTAAAAACTGATTGAGAAGTAAATGAAAAAACTAAATATTTTTTATTCTGTGTCCAGCCATTTGAAAACTAAGCATGAAGGCCAGAGGTGATTAAACATATGGACATTCTCTTTCCACTGCTCCTGGTCATGATTATGGGTTTCACAGAACATGTGTCAACAGAAAGCAAAAGGACTTTCCAGACCAGACATGTTGGTAATTATCAGCAACTTAAAAATTAGGGCAGTGAAAGTGAAGAAGGCAAGAAAGATTTGAGGAAGAAATGCTAAAGAAAGCACTCCTTTCTATATTGGATTCATGGTAGTTTTCTTTTTCTTTCTTTCGCCTAAATTATCTGTCTGCATGCTTCTGTATCATTTACTACATATCTTGTTCAAAAGTATGTATATGCACTATAAATACATGTGAAGAGGGACAAAAACAAGGAAGAAATGGCATTAAAATTTTATCATTTTTTTAGTGGAAATTGTTTTTGCTATTTAGAGTCATAAAGGTTTTAAATGAAAGAAAACCTAGTATATAAACTGTTTTCGAAAGATATGTGACTTACTCACTAGTTCCTTTGTTTAAGAAAGAAACCCAGGCATGGGAAAGACAAAAGGAGAATGTTTTTCAGTGCTATTCACAATTACAATATTTCTAAGCTCTGTCCTAAATTTACTACTCTATCCACATATGTCTTCAGAGATAAGATGGGTAATATTAATTCAACTCATAAGACTTCTGTTTCCATATTTTTAGAGGGAACAGACTATAAACCTTAGGCCTGGCTCTAAATAAATCTGTGAAACAGGAGAAGTGTCAACACTTGCATTATATGAGTTTCTCTTTCATGAGTATCTTTCCTATCTTTTATTTTCGTGAGTTTCATGTTCATTCTTATAAAATGCTTTGGAAAGTAAATCACTCAAAATATTACCCCACCAGGTGAATGTACAAAACTTTCAACAGAACACAGTTCTAGAATGGAATTCCAACTTACACAGCATGCATGGGGAAGATGTCTGCAGAGACAAATGGTTTTTCTCAATGGACCCTGAAATCACACCAGAGGTCATAGAATGTGCTGCTTGATCAACTTAAACCATAACAAGATAAGCATTTTTTGACCTTTTCCATTCAATTGACTTAGAAAGATGAACTAAATGAACAAGTGGGAAGAAGCAGGAAAACATTCATGCAATAGATTTTAAAAAGATGTGTGTCAAATAAACATGTTTCAAATCCCATACTCCTTAGAGAAAGTGGGTTTTGGAAACCTTTATAAATTATGTTGAAGTGTAACACACATATAGAAAAGTATACAAATGAAATGGTATGTGTTCATTTTTTTAACAAAATAAATGCACCTAAGTAACCAGGATTAAAGTCAAGAAACAGAACATAACCAGAGCCCCAGGGATCTCTAATGCTCACTTCCATCACCGTTTCCATGTAACCATATCCTGTCCTCTTACACAGAGATTAATTTTGTCTTTTTTGAATATTATATAAGTACAATTATACAGTGTGCATGCTTCTGTGTCTGGCTTATTTCACTCAATGTAATATTTAAGAAGTTTCAGTCATGTTGTAGCCTGCTCATTTTCATTAACATATATCTCATTACCTCAACAGCCTGCAAAATTTTATCCAATTTGGGGGTGTTGATAATAGTGCTTCTATGAACATTCTAGCACATATTTTTGATATATAAGGTATACATATCTGTTGGGTATATGATCTAGTTTTTATAAGTTACTTGATTAATAGATGCTTCTGTGCCATTTTTCAAAGTGTTTGTACTAATTTATAATTTCCACAGCTATGATGAGTTTCAGCCACTCTACATCTTCACCCAGTAAATGTTATTGTGCACGATTTTCATTTTAGCCATTCTTTCAATGTATTTTTAAGACCACACACATTTTATATGTACAATTAAATGTATAAGTATGTACATATTGTAGTTTGTATCTATCATATACCATGCATAAAAGATATACATGCAAAATATATATAATATGTCACTACAAAGAGTGTAACATTTGTTACACATTGCAAAGACTGAGCATGCAGTGACTGCAATGGGCTGATCAGGCTACATGAGCATGATCTTTGTGCCTGCAGCACTTTTCCTACCTAAGTTTAGCTTTTTGGATTGGAAAAACAACAGAAGATCGTGGAGATGGTCCTATTTATCACTCTAGGCGCCCTTTTGTCCAAAGGAAACCTTATTAGCTTTGGAAGAGATCACGCCTACTTTCATCGCTCATAAATATGATGCATTGTCAGCAACCAGCTCCTCTCTGCAAAGAGCTTATGTTTACCTTGAGGCTTCAGAAGGATGAGACTGCCAGCCGTGCTTGGCAGAAGAGACTAAAATGCGGAGGACCAAACACAAGAGATTTTGGTTCAAATGGTGCTGGACTATTCTAGACATAATTAGATGTTGCAATAGAAGACTATTGAAGAAATAATTTTAGCTGCTTAACATTTTTCACCTTCCTGAAAATAGGTCTTCATCCTTGAAAATACATTCTCTTATGTTCATGTAGTTCCTAGATTATAACCCTGAATACAAAATGCATATGTAAGCTTAATGAGATGTTAGAGGAGTCTTTGGGCCTTTTAACCCTCTCTTCCTAGGCCAAAATATCATTTCATTGTCTTTACCCTACTTAAGCACTTATAATCTTTAACCATTAGAGCTGTTAAAACCAAATCTACTTCTCTAATGATTCTGACCAATTTATCAAACATCATATGCCTGGAGAACTTGCACTGACTTTACATTCAAGCAGGCAGACCAGATTTTGAACTCTCCACTGGTCAAGTTACTTCTAAGAGTCTTAGCTACTTCTTTTGGAATTTTGGAGTAGTGTGTATAGGATGTTTAACATGGAAACCATTATGATTAGATAAAATGACCCATGTAAAATCCTTTATACCACACCTGGCAAACACTGGGTATACAACAGATGGTAGATAACATTGCTTAAGTTTTATTATTATTAAAGCTTTACACCTTACATTTCAATCAAAATGGCATTGTATTTTCCTATATATTATAAATTTGCTTATATTATGTAAAATAATAGATATTTCAATTTGTGTACACTATTTTTTTAAAAAATAAAGTATGCTAATGGTATTCTTGTTATGTTTCCATTACCAAAGTCTATATATATTCTAGCGCATGTGACTATCATTTATGCATTAACTTCCTATGTTTCCCATGATTATGGTATCATTTGACAATTTAGTTACCTTGACTTGAAAGAACAGTATCCCAAATGTCAAATTTCCCCTTTTTAGTTAAGCTATTTCTCTGTGTGTGTGTATGTGTGTGTGTGTGACTGAGAATGAGTTTACACATAATTCCATAATTCTAACCAAAACCACAGATACAATATTGCTTGACAATATATGTTTATTTCCCTTTGAGTTCTAATATTTTAAGTGCACTACCTTCATCAATACATAACAGCAACAATATGATTATAAAGGGGTGATCAAATCTTAGCTATTAAAATCAAAGAACTAATCATAAGACTTCTTCCTTTACACAAATATCAGAGATCATTTCTACTGATATGGTGTGGATAATATCCATGGCGGTAGAGATTCAGGAAACTTGGGTAAGCTACTTTTAAGAGAAAACATCATTTAAAATACATTTCCAAAAGTCATATTGGAAAGTCAGGTAATTAATCCATTAATCATTATGTTTGGTCTAGCTGAGTAATAACTGGTTCAAAGGCAATGGTAGTTAATATTTGTGAGTTTTAAATTCAAGTCTCTCTCTTTCTCTCTTTACACACACACACACACACACACACACACACACACACGTTATTTACTAGGTCACAGGATAAAAGACACAAAGTTTGTTAATAAAAAATAAGAATACGGGCCTCCCTGGTGGCACAGCGGTTGAGCGCTGGGTTGCGAAGCTGCCCGCAGCCTCTGCAATGCCAGTTCGATCCCCGGCTGCTCCCTGGCCACTGAAGGAGGATCCCACATGGCGCGCAGACCTCTCCTGCCACCCGCTGCTCCCCTCAGCAGTGTACTTAGTCCTTCTGCCTGCTCTGTTCCCCGCTTTGGCTCTGGTGAATTCTCTCACCCTCCCGCGCTTCTGACTGTACCCAGTGCTTGTACAAATAAACAAACAAACAAATAAATAAATCTTAAAAAAAAAATAAGAATAGGATTAGTTTAATCTCCAGCAACCAAATCCTAGAGTCAATGTAGTTACTGTTTATGAGTTATCAACACCAGCATTTCCTTGACTATCTTTGCAAAGAATTTTAATATTAAATCATTTGTTTAAAACTAATTCCTCTGCTTAGAAGGAATGGAATGGCTCAAATAGACATAATGATGCTTTCAAAATTCAAGGATATGGACACAACAGCAACCAGTTACAAAGTAATGGAGTGACATCAGCAAGATGGCAGAGTAGGAGGTTCCTGCACTTGTCACCCCACAAAAACAATAACTTAATAACTACTTTGTGATGAAATTAACTCCAGAGTACAATAAAGAAACTGCAGCAACCCAGAAGAGCACAAAACCTGTGAACGGTCACATGAAAACTGTGTCCAATTTCCAATTGTCATCTTTTAAGAAATAAAAAATAATCTTAAAATTCATGAGAAGCCACACATTTTGTTGTATGTGGCTTGGCACACATCTACAATCAATTGATTTTTGACAAGTGTACCAGGAACATATAATGGGGAAAGGACAGTATCTTCAATACTTCACACTAAACTTGGCAATATCTTCTTGGATGTAATACCAAAATCACAGACAGCAAGACCAAAAGGCAACACAAGCAACTCAAATGAAAAATGAATAACCCAATTTAAAAATGGACAGGTTATTTGTTTAGACATTTTACAAAGTCAGACAGACAAATAGTAAACAGCATATGACAAAGTGCTCAACATCACTAATTGTCAGAAAATATGAATCAGAACCACAAATGATATCACCTCACACCTTTTGAATGAAACAAAAAACAATATATCAAAACAAAAAAGATGTTAAGTGTTGGCAGGAATATGCAGAAAATCAAACCACTGAACACCATTGGTGGGAATGCAAACTGGTACAGACATCAAAGAAAACAGTATGGAGTTTCTTCAATATTTAATAAACAGAATAACCATAAGATCCAAGAATTACATTTGTCTCTTATTTGCATGTATGTAAAATATATCATTATAACATAGAGTAATTATGTACCAACCTACACCATCATTTCTTTCAAGTACATTCTTTCAACAATTATTGCTATTGATACACACACACACACACACACACACACACACACACACACACACTATAGTGGCTAGCATGCCTTTGAAACACTGCCTTCCTAGGGTTTTTATAAAAGACACATTTAGTATCTTCTGAAATTTTATTTACTTTGATTATAGTTTATTTTTATTAAAGTAACATTGGTTTATAACAGTGTATAAGCTTCAGAGGTTTTAAATGAGACAGAAAAAGACTCCAATTTAGGGAGGGACAAAAGTCACACCAGAACAAAAAAAAAAAAAAAAAAAACTAGCTAGTTCAAGTTAGATTGAGAATAGATGAGGCAAGAGATTATAAATTAAGGCACAATTCATATAGGGTATATTTAATAAATATCTAAACTACGCCTGTGTATTGAAATTATGCAAAAGTGAAGAAAAATTTTGCAGGATTTAGTACTTAATTAAAAATAAAAATGAATTTTTATACCACTTAATATTTGTTAAAATACATATCATTTTTCACTTTTCTCATTTGTTCCCATTATCATCACTATGCTTCTATTACATGCATTTTAATGTAAAAGCACTAAAAGAGGAAGCCGTAGAGCATATCATTTATGTTGAACATTCAACACTTCACAAAATCATACAAGTAGCCACTTAAGGAGTGGGAAAGGAATATTTCAAGGCATCCTAAAAATGTAGTCTAATTATACCACAAGGAATTTGCTGCACTGAGCAATATATCCAACATCCCAATGGCTATATTTATTTTCTACTGGTTTACTTAAATTCAGTAAAAATTCTTCCTTAATAGAGAACTTAATCAGAAAAACAAGACCCCACACAGTCTAGTACAATGGAAATGAGTGTCTGCTTTGTTACTAATTCTGTGTGTGTGTGTGTAAATATTGTTTGAATTTAGGAAGCTGTCTACTGAAGTTTATCTTTATGGAGACTGCATGATTATATGTGAACAATTCTATTTGAAAGCAACTTGTAAAAGACATTTTCATTTTTGCCTAAAAGTAAAATTAAAGCAATGAAAAAATTATTTAGCAAGGAAAGCTAGTCTCTACCAAAACTGTTTTACTTTTGGCAGGGAAATAACATGAATTTAGGCTGCCAGTGTTAAATGAAGGTTTTTAAGAAAAAATAATAAACTATGCATCTAAAATTTCTTCCACACAAGGCAGCACTGAGAAGTTTCAATAAAAGTGTACAATAAGATGATTATGCCATAAACGCATGATATAATAATATCTTCCTGAGAAGGTTTCTTTCCTCAAAACAAAAGACCAAAAGAAAATATTTTAGGATAAGTAGCCAAATCAACATAACTTAAGAAAGAGTAACAGTTTATCCCTTTAGCATTATAGAATGTCCACCTTTGTTCTTGTTACTTTGTTTTGACTGAAAGTCTATTTTATCTGATGTAAACTTAGCTATTTCTGTTTTGTTTAGAATATCATTTGCTTGATTTTGAGCATACATTTGTCCTTAGAGCTGAAGTTTGTATCTTTTTTTTTTATAATAAATTTTATTTTTATATTCCCCATACAATTGCAACCCCCCCCATTTTGACCCCAATCCCTCAAGCATATAGAGTTGGTTTTGCTTTTAAGCCATCCAGACATACCTATGCCTTTTGATTGCTGAAGTAAGTCCATTACATATGGTGGTAGATGAAAAAATAAGACTCTTACTGATCATAATGTAGTACATACAAATGTCAAAATGTGATGCCATACATTTGAAGCCTGCACAATATTTTAAACCAATATTGCTTTAGTAAAAATTAAAAATGAGTAGAAACAATGGAACAGTATTGCCCATAAGTATAATACAAACAATGTTTGTATTATTCAAACAATGTTTGTGCTTTCAGTTCTAATCTGTTGCATTCTATTTGATGCTGTAACAATTTTGTCAAATAATTCAGAGTTGAAATTATTTTTGTCTAAGTGACACTATATCACACTAATTCTAAATCAGACAGAAACTTATGATTTCACTTATCTATAGCATACAGAGAAACCAAAATGAATGAACAATTCCAAAACTGTCATTTAGTTTTTACTATTTTTTTGCACGTACTGGGCACCAAAATAGTGAACAAAATCAATTTTTTTTCAGATAAAGTTTGTTTTAATAAAGAAAAAAATAAGCAAATAAGAAAGTTGATTGCTATACAGAAAATAAAAATAGTAGAGAAGAAAAATAGACTGAGATTTTAATGGCAAAACTTTGGTAACCAAACAAAAATCAAGTGCAAGAACATCACAGACAGAAGAAACAACCAGTGTGGAGGTTGAAAGAGAAACTCATTGTTTTGATTAAAACACAGAAAGAATATGCCCATGGCTGGAGCAGACAGAACAATTGAACAAGTGGAAGGAAATGAAGGTAAAGAGTAGACAAAGGTCTAGGTAGAGCCCAGAATTTCACTGCAAGTCATTTTAAAATCACCTAATAACTGGTATAATTGTTTAATAAGTAATTTAATCTAAGACCCAAAATATCTAAATAAAAATAAAAGGTCACTGAAAACTGGGGAACAGTCTAGAAGGTCCAAAATGAAAGTAACTATTTAAGACAGAAAGCCAGTGAAATGTCCTGACAGTAAAATATAGTGACCTGAATCAAATATGATGATAGTAGAATAGGGAAAAAGCATATAGATGTCAGATAGTTTTTTGGACTTGCTAATAGGTTATATATGGATCCTGAGAAATGTAGAACAATGCAGGAAACCTTCTAGATATTTATTGATATTTGAAGCTATTGCTATTTTCTTGAAGTGGAGAAAGCGGAGAAGACAGTGATAAGAAGGTTGAGGGATGCTCAGAGAAGTAGCTCTATTTTTATCATCATTAATTTTGTACTGCTTAACAGACATAAACATGGAAATGTCAATTTATTCATTGTAAAACTATGAAGCTCATAAAAGTTGTAAGGAAGAAGTTTGGAAATTATACAAAGATAATATTTAAAACAATGTAATGGGATGAATAGAAAGGAAGTCTCAATAGAGAAAATAATCTTTTAAGTAAAAAATCGTAACATTTGGGCATGTGACAACATTATAAAATTTCATATTTAGGATGATTAGAAAGTCTTTGGATGCTTAGACATATTTTTTGGAAATAGTTTATAAAATATTCAGATAATACTGTACAAAAAAATTGTTTTTTTAATGGAAGGATCACTGCAAAAATTTGTTCTTCATTGAGTACCGGCGAAAAATTGACAAAAAGTTCTAGAAAGCTTCCAGGCATATTATACAACTTAAACTCTTTAATAAAAAAGATATTATTATAAAATAACATCTGACCCTCCCCAGTTGTCTTATTAGATTAAGGATTAGCAGATATTGTGATAATAATGATGGTATTTTTATACATGAATATATCTCCAATGGTACAAAAGCTGAATGATGCTTAAGAAAGAAAGTCCTCAGAAGAAAGGGTATTTTCGTAAAAAAATAAGAGCGAGAGAGAACTTATGAGTTAAGTATTTATACAGTGTGGAAAATTAGCTTGCCAAAATATAAAGACTGGTAATGATTTCTCTGTTGGATGCTATTAGCTCCATAAACAGTAATACAAAACAGTTTGGGGAGAAATATTTTTATTTGGCAAGTTTGTATATTTCTGAGGCAGTCAACCTTTACAAGAATTAATTTGGGGATTAAAATAAAAAGAACTGGGTATTTGAAATTGTGGCCATGGCTAAGAAGAGGTATATTAATATTGCTACAATACCAATTAAGAGAGAGAGTTCAGTCAGAATACAAAAACATCTTTATTCATTTCTAAGCAATTCTTTTAGAATACTTGTGACAACACTAATATGGTATATTGAATTTTATAGATTGAATTTATTTGTTTATTGACTTTATTAAGATTTAATTAAATCATTTGATTCATATCCCTTCCACTGATCTCTCTCTACCTAGCTTTTCCTTGATCTGATATAACTGACTATTTAGGTACCAGAATGATCAATAGCTACAATCCATCAGTCAATTCCCTTGAGCCACAATTTTATATATAAACCATCATGATCTATATAAAATTATCAGGGATATAACTGACTGTGGATGTTGACCATACCAGTAGCAAAAACGTGGATGTGGAGATAGTTATACGGGTATTTAGATATATAAATACAGATATTTATAGGTATCTATAGATATGGATACTATATTTTATGGAATTCTAACAACATATATCGTATTCAAGAAAAAATATAATTTATTCCATTGTGTTTATCATCTATTTTTACATTTTATTTAGAGTTTCACTAAGATAATATGCTACATGATTTATTACTTCATCAAAATTCTCTCTAAAATAGAAGTTTTGGGCCCAGTTAATCAACAATTTTAGAGATCCTAATCCAAACTGAATTATATCTGCCCTTAGGTAAGGTTTATGCTAAGGGATTCACAATGACATCAAGCTCTATTTTTCCAAGATTTCTCATTATTACCTTTTTCTGTTAGTTTAACACTGTTTTCTTATATTACAGCAACCAGTTTAGCTATTTCCACATGCCATCCTCACCCCATAACCATTATTTCGATCAAAAGTCTTGACTTTCAGAGTGACTCAAGGCACATGTCCACTCCAAAGTTAATCAGCTCTCATTAGGATATTAAATATGCTGATTTCCCTGAACCAGGTTACATACTGCAGCCATGTATGGATAGAATTGCTTTTACCAAAACTTCATGAAGATCAGAACATAGGGGGAGGGGAAGAAAAGCTATATAATGAAAATACAATAGCATTGAAAAGACATTCTTTTTTTTCCCCTTTGTTTGAAGCTATAGGAATTAGAATGTTGTGCCAAGAAAGGTATAGATGGTCTGAATTTCTTTTTCACTGAATTTTTCTAATGTGATTTTTCACATGTGTCACAGCAACAGAAAAATTTGATCACAAGAAAAAATTTCTCATGACTTCACAGCAGCATGAACTTATTTTCAGAGAGTTCTCAATATGTTCCTAATTATACGTGGGAAAAATTAACTATATGGTTATGCTCACAACTAAGTCTTAAAGTATCAGCCATCTCAACCATACACAACAGGCCATTTAGATATAGGTGCTTCCACATGGCCAAAGCAAAAACCCACTATACAAATTTGGTTAAAATGTTTGGCAATGCCCACCATGAAATAGTTCAATGAATATTATTCTTTCACATACTTGTACAATAGTAGGGAGTTTCAAGTAAGTACCTAAATTATGGAATGTTGTTTTCTTCTAAAAACCATTGATATGTATGCTATAAGTGACTTACATAATATTTTAGAACAGGATGGTATATGGAGTAATTGCCAACTATTTCAAATAGCAGAAGGTAGTTATGGCGGGAGAGATTGCCCTGGATATCCACAGTGACAGAGGGAGCAGATCTATCCAGTGTCTGCTAAGAGAAGGACAGTCTATTCTGTGGTGTTAGACGTTATGTTGAAATTCAACAGTTCAGTTTGTGATTCACAGACTGACTAGAAAATATGACTTCTGGCTGCAATTCTTGAATTGGTAGCTTCATTCTGCCTCCTGTATCATATTTATACCATTATCTCACACCTGGTTTATTTTCTGGAGATATTTATTTCTTTACAGGAGACTCAATCATAGTAAATGCTTTATTTCTGTTTTTGTTTAGAAAATCACATTGAAGAATGAATTATGCTCATGATACTAATAAAATGCGTATTTAAGATTATTATACATACCAACTAAACATCACTTGGAGCTTCATAGATTTTTATATTTATTAAAATGGATGAGTATTTTTAAAATAAAAATTGATAAACTGTATTTGATTATTTGCAAAGATTTTAAAACAAATTTTGAAAATGGATAATCCATCAAATTGACTAAATTGATAGTTTGATTGTTGGCAAACTGGACTTTAGTAAATTGACTTTCTGTAAATTCACCTATAAAAATGTTTATTTCTTACATGGAATCCATTTTCAATCTAGTTAAAAGTGTGAATAACTTCCTTTTGTAAGGAAAAAAAAGTTTAAGATCTAGTATTAAAGGATCATTAAACCTGTGTGAAAATGTGTTTTTTTTAATAGAGAAAAAGCACAGGTACTGTTAGACCTACTAAACTGTGTTGTCTACTTTGATAATTAAAGGGAAAGTTGTTTCATTATAGATCAGTGTGATTTTTACCTATATACTTTCAAGGACTCCCTGAAATATGCTTACAGACTTGAGGTTACAAAAGTCTGGGAATGATACAGTAGAATCTGACCTCCTAGGTGTTGTATCTTGGTCTCCTTGATAGTTTACTGGATGGATCTATGTTGTACCTCCACATTTCAAGGCATTCAACAGAAAACCATTTCTCAAATATTGACTTGTGAAATATGTAGGATGAATAGTGCAGTTCCTATAAACAAAGGACTACCACAAATATGGCAATGTAAGAAACTATGACTTAGAATCGTGCCGCACTGAGGTAAAACATTGTAAGACTCAAACTTGAAGGAAAATATAATTTTCCAAGCCTTCTTATCAGGAGCTATCTATGAAGATTTGTGAAAGGAAGCCTGAGAGCTGATATGATATCTTGGGCAATCTTGTTAGACAGGGTGAGGATGGTGTGTGGAAATATCTTCATTGTACTTGAACACTAAAATAAAATTGTCCTTCCACCTGATAGTTCTTAAAATGGAGCATGCCAGTCATACTTACATGATTGATTTTACACATTTTATATTGTTTAATAATTTTCATCTTTATCAATGCCTTGTATATACACTTTGAAACATCAAATAATCTTCAAAAATGGCTCAAGAGTTTCTCAAGAGGTACTCTTGGTTCTCAAGTGGTACCCTATGTCACCTCCACTGAATTTCTAAAGGTTGGCAGAGTTGAAGTTTGAAAACCACAGAGAAGTGGCCAGCAGACATGGTCCTGGCTAGATGTAATAATATACTGTAATATAAGGAATCACAAATTTGCTCAGTAAATACATATGAGTGCTTAACATTTATTAGTTTTGCTGAGAATAGAAAGTTAACCAAAGGACAAATAACATAACTAAACATTCCAACAAGAAATTAGTCCTTTTCTCTGGTAGTTAATGGTGTAGAATAGAAGAAAATATGTTTTATTATAGTACCATAAGTTAAATGTAATGACAGAGTTTTAATGCAAAGAACTTCATAAAAGCACAAAGGAGGATAACATAAATTAGACTGAGAGGCTTGAGGACTTAGGGAAAAAAAATGAGAGTGGATTTGAGTTACATTTTGAAAAATAAGCCGGCATTAACCTGCTGAAGTGGGAGGCATTCATGCTCATAGATCAGCATATGCAATTTTGAATATGTGGCATTACTTGGCATACTGAAATAAAATAATTTGGTATAATGAAAATTAAGGTATTGTATATGAGATATTAGAGAATCAGATTATGAAGGGACTTTTGTGTTAAATGAATCACTTGAATTTTTTTTCCTTGAAGGTTTAAGAAAGACTTTCAAGTCTTTTAAATATATAAACAACATACTCATATTTTCATTTTAAAATGTATTTGAATGTATTTGGAATGAGTAGAAGATGGAATGGTTAAAGGAAGACTGGTTAAGAGGCTATTATATTAATCCAGGATAGAACTGGTGATGGAAAGAAATGTCAGTGACTCTTGGAAACTAGAGAGGAGTCAGTTTCAGAAAACATTAGGAAGATAGAATCTACAGAATAGCTGATATAATAGTGAATGGAGGAGGGAGGAGGTAGTAAATGCAACCCCTAGTTTTTCCTTATAGGAAACAGGGCTGAGATAAAAACTGACAAATAAATAGGCTTAGAGGCGAGAATAGAAATTCAACTTAGAGTATATTGTATGTGAGATTTTAGGGACATCCACATTTATGGTTTGACAGAAAGTCAAAAATATGATGCAAAAGTTAGTGATTTGAGCCACACTGGAAATATAGTATTTCCTTAGAATATAGTGTTATAGAGGGCCTCCCTGGTGGCGCAGCGGTTGAGCGCTGGGTTGCGAAGCTGCCCGCGATCCCCGGCTGCTCTCTGGCCACCAGAGGAGGGTCCCACATGGCGCGCAGACCTCTCCTGCCGCCCGCTGCTCCCCTCAGCAATGTAGTTCGGTCCTTCTGCCTGCTCTGCTCCCTGCTCTGGCTCTGGTGAATTCTTTCACCCTCCCGTGCTTCTGACTGTACCCAGTGCATGTATAAACAAACAAACAAACAAACAAATAAATAAAACATGCCTCTATTAAAAAAAAAGAATATAGTGTTATAGAAATGAAAATTAATAATATTTATTTGGATACTTGAAACAACATATGATGTTATAAAGTGATAATACTTCAACATTATAAGCAAATAATTTTTAAAAGCAATTAATCTTTAATTTGTATCCAGAATTGTGCATATTTTTGAAGGGTCTTAAAGGATGGGTGAGCTGGGCATGGTAAGACAAAAATCCCACCACCAATCGTTGGGAAAAGGAGGCTAGCTACTTGGAGGACAGCTCTTAATCCATAAGAAATAATAGAAAGATAGTCAGTTGGCTGCCAATTAAAAACTTTCCAAAACACAACAGTCAAAGGTAGACTGTTCCACATTATATAAATGTAAAAGTTCAATAGGTTTTCTTCTTTAAAAAGAGAGGATTCTTTTTAAAAATTCTTTACCATTAATGCTTTTGATCAGATAGAGAAAAACAATTTTAGCCACAGAGTTGAGAAATTATTTCAAAAGCTGCACTCTGAATTTGAAGGAATTTAGAACCATGATACCCAATTAAGCTGTTTCACATTTTTTACTTTTCCATATACATAAGATTTATACTTTTTATGAAACTGAAAAATTAAAATTAAAATTAAAAATTCTAAAATTTCAGAAGCATTGCATCATGATACAATTGGTAGTATTCTTTTTACAAAGTACATTTTACAGTCAATGATATTTTTCACTTGATGAAACACAGTCTGTAGTGCAGCAATAAACAAAGATGTTTCTGGAGCTTTCACTCTCTCCTCTACCCTCAGAAATAAAGGCTTTTTTTTTTTCTTTCCCAGAATTAGAAAACAAGGGACAGATTAGCTGGAGGATCATCCCACAGAGGAAAATGGCTCAACTAGACCTTACCAGGTCCCATTTAGACTTTGAAACTTGGAATTATAAATTGTAATTCTTGAAAAGTAACTGACCACATGTACTTTGAAGCAGGTCTCTTAGCAAAGAAAAGAGAGAGAAAGGTAAAGGTGAGAGAATAAGCACAAGGGAGGGATACGGTAGAGAAAGGAAGAGCGGGGGAAGAAGGGCGAGAGAGTAGACTGGAGATTTGCAATTCCTAAAACACTCAAGTTTTCTCTGTTTATCTTGAAGGTACCTAGTCACATTAGATTGTTCCAGCAGACTTTGGAACTTTGAAAAAGCTTCAGACCATGATATTTCAGGGTAGACTATAATGCAGGCTATAAAACCAAGAGCTATTGCCAGAGCAGGGAGTTTGAAGTGTGGTTTAGCCACACTAAGGAAATACCACAGAAATGAAATGTCTTGGCAACTGAAAAATAAATGAAAGATTGTCATGGAAAGTTTGAAAGAAACTTTCCTTGAAGTGGTACATGGGTTAAAAGATACAAATACCTCAGTCTTAGTATAACTGTCTTTGGACTCTTAAGTCTTCCACATGCTCAAAAGTGCCAATGAAAACCAAGCAAAGCTCCTAAGCTACTGCTGAGGAAAACAAAAAGACCTTTATTTTGTCACAATTAGACAAATATCTGCTTGATGTTATGGAGCATGTATACTCAGATAAAGTTCATTTTTTTTAACTATATGAGAAATTCAGACAAACTTATGTCTTAAGACAAAACCTGTTTTTAGATCACAGTTCTGTGGGTCAATGTCTGGATACATTATGACTCAGTACCTGCATAAGGTCTCACTGGCTGAAAATCTAAGTGTCAGGTGGCCCTGTTCTCAATGGACACTTCCAGTCCTCTTTCAGCCTGATCACCTAATCTAGCTTTTTACTTTTGTGAGATTCCTGTCTTTTTTCCTTGACGGTTGTCAGAGAAAGGCCATTTTCATGTCCTGTGACACTCCTCATCTTCCAAACCAGTGAGAGAATCTCCTTTACATGGAATTTCTCTTAATCTTCAAATCTCTCTTACTGAGAAAAATCCAGTTCCCTTTAAAGGCTAATATAGTTGGGTTGGTTTTGGGTAATATCCTCTCTCTTTTAAAATACACTGATTTGGGAACTTAATTATTTATCAGAAAAGCCCCTCTATATCACCATGCAGCCTAGAGTTTGATTGACTGGAGAAGGTATATGTATGCAAGTAATCTTAGAAGACCATCCTAGTATTTTGCCTACCATTGATACAAACAATACAGTGATGTTTAGGCACATGGGAATGTGGTGTTTGGGCTCAAAAGATGCAAACTGGGAAATTATAAGATATCCCCTTTATTGAAAATGTCTCAGCAGAATCCATTTGTCACCCTTGCAGGGAGTTACCTCACAACTTTAGCTTGCACTACATATTTATGAACCTTGTATCTTTCTCAATTATACTGCAAACCTAGTAGGCATATCTTGTCAACATGTGCCACCACAGTTGAGAAAGATACAAGTAATCAAGAATGAGACTTCCCAGTAATGACTCAGAAAATCACTAGTCTTGTCTGTCTGACCACAGAACTACTATAATCATCATTAACTTTTTGATACGTATCTTAAGAATCCATGTGCACAACCAGTAATAAAGTAACGAGAATGAACAATCCAATTCATTTCAGTTTGAGCTTCAGGATCAGAGCCCATGAAGCTGAACTTCCAGAATTTTAATATCAGATATGACCTATCACTAGGAAAATTAAAGAAGATATTGAGATATCGTAGGATAAAAGGAATGTATGTTATGTTCATAGTGACATTTTTAATTATAGGGAAAAAAGCAGTACCAGAGTGAGTCAATTTTAGAAATTTCAGAGATTTTCCAGGAGGATGGCATATCTGCAATTAGTGTTAGAAGCACTGGAACAATTTTCAATTAGTACCTTAAATGTAAAAATTGCCATAATTTTTATTAACATTTGACAAATAAGAAAACTGAGCTGTGTGGCTTTCATCAAGTTATGTACTATTTGTAAACCTCAGTCCTCACATTTGTTTAAGTATTGTAATAATAATACATAGGACAAATAGTGTATTATTTGGTTAATATTTGTCTTCATTAGTAGTCTAACAGATTGCAGGTAATGAACAAATAACTGTTGAATTAAGGAATACATGAATGAATAAGAAAAACAAGTGAGCAGGATTAATTAGTAACCATTTACTGGAGCAGGGCTCATCTAAGGGACAAATCTGTCAAGAGACCAAATTGTGTTTTTAGCCCTGAGATTTCCTTGTCATGTCCTTGCAAGATATATGACATTTAGCCCTTTGCTAAGGCATCCGGTGTTCTCTTACTGCTTCCTTATCAAAATAATGATACATCCAAAGTATATGTTCTCGTATCATTAATTTACACTATGGTCTGAGATATATATACCTCTATATATACATATATAATAGGTTATATGAGAATATAGTTTTATATAGCTATACGATTATATAGTAATTACTCAGTATTTTTACTTTATGTTGTACCTTGTATTCATATTATGAAATACTCTAAGCTTAAAATAATGTAGAAGAATATGAATAAATAATTCATTTAAAGGTTTTGAAAATAATTTTGAATCATTATTGCTAACACATAGTGAACTCTATTCTATAGCACTGTATTAAAACATTTAAGTTGATAGCTCATTATACAACCAGTAAGATGATTATAATGGTATGATGTTATAAATGAAGAAACTGAAGTATATAGAAATTAATTTTAATTAACCTGATCAATACAATATGTCAATTAGTTGAGAGTATGAAACAGAAGTTTGATTTTATCAGCTACTGTTAACAGTCTGCCTTCTACAAAGAACATATGTATATGGTTAAAAAGAAACCTCCTTCTCATTATTGTCAGCTGTAGCATCCTTCTCCAGATGCTACTATTGCCATCAGTTGTTCATATGCTTCCAGAGTTATACTGTACATGCAAATATACTTAATGCCAAATTGCTATATGTAATATATTCAGTTGTGCTAAGATCAACAGCAATCATTGTTTTTCACATAAAAAATCTCAGGGATCTGAATATATTAATTTGGTGTCTTGGGATCCATTGTAGTATATAAAATGTTACTGAACCATGAAAACAAAGCAATCTTTGGCTCCTCTGCTCCATAATTTATTTCTAGGAACTGTGACAGGTCTGAGATTTTACCATACTTGTAAACTAACAAGTTAGTTGGTCACAGATTTATGGGTGCTGTCAGAAAACAGGAGTCTCCTGGATCAGAGACAAAGGACTTTACTGTGCATGGCCTCATTTTCATGTCAGTTCTCCTTGTCCCCAAGTCCCAAGGGGCTGACATGAAAGGCCCAGGTAGATGCAGAAAACACAGCAGGCTTATAGCACAGTAAAATCGTATCAAAATAAGGAACCACAATTCTTTTTTTTTTTTTAAGATTTATTTTTATTTATTTATTTATACAAGCACTGGGAACAGTCAGAAGCACCGGAGGGTGAGAGAATTCACCAGAGCCAGAGCGGGGAGCAGAGCAGGCAGAAGGACCAAAGCACACTGCTGAGGGGAGCAGCGGGCGGCAGGAGAGGTCTGCGCGCCAAGTGGGACCCTCCTCCGGTGGCCGGGGAGCAGCCGGGGATCGAACCGGCACTCAACCGCTATGCCACTGGAGAGGCCCAGGAACCACAATTCTTAAAATAAAATGGGCTACAAGTCATCCTGCCTGACCTTTGCTGTGGAGGAAAAAAAACTATCTTATAACACTATTCTATATGTATATATGTTCTCAAAATCTAGTCCAGAGCTAAAGAGCAGTTAGTGCCTCAAATAAGAACGCAGTAAAAACATGAAGAGCCACTACCCAAACTTAGTAGTTGTGGACATTTGGCACATTTCTTAGTCTTTCTGAACCTGTTTTCCTAATCTACAAAATAACAATAGCAGCCAGTTATTTTTCTAAATATTAAAATACATTTTAAATCATATCGTGAATTTCAGAGTACTCCAAACAAATATTACAGTTGTTATTCCTATCAACCTGGTGATCACATACATCAGCACATTTCTATGGTCAGAATGAACATGACCAACTTGACAGATATTAACTTTGGCAATATGCTAGGACACATTCACCTGGGGCATAGAGTTACTTAAATCTGACTGATAGATTAAGTATTGTTTGAGAGAACAATCTAGGGAGAGTTAAAATAAAATTCAAAGAATTATAAGGCAAGATATTAATTCATGATTAGAATCAATCTTAAATGAAAACACTGATAAATGCCTGTGTATTTTCAGTATTTAGTTTTGTGGTTCATAATAGTTATGAAATGAAAAACATCATCCAGAGACATAAAAATGACATTTAAAAATAGCTTGTTTCATCCTTCATAAAATAAAAGCACTTAATAAAGTAAAATTCTGATTTTGTGGAAAAAAACTGCAAAACTATTCTAGTTAATTTCAGTTTAAAAATAACATTTTTTATTTGACCTATCACTGCAGAAAAAAAAACCCCAAAATATCATGCTCATTATTTAACATATCATTGCACACACTGGAATAGTAAGCATTTATATCTGCATCTATATTTAACAGTTTTGCCATTTTTAGTGATCATATTCATAAATTTAAAATTATTTTAAAGGAATTTATAATAAACTTTTATTACATTAAATTCTTAATTTACATTTATCTCTGTATTTATTTCCTTATGAAAGAAAGTTTAATTTTATTTGCTTATCAAATGAATAAGGTACACATTCCCTTTGCTGAATATATAGAGCAGTTAAATTTCTTCCTCTTTCTACTGCTTACTATACAATCCTTCTAAGGACAGTGAAAAGTTGTCTTTAATTGTAATAAATTCCAGGTTTTACACAATTCCCAGAAGCTTTTTAAATGAAAATTGACTTTATAAACCTCTGTTTTCCCTTCCCCAGCCCCACAATAAAATATGACAATACTTAAATGTATCAATCATATTTGGAGTACAAGAAATAAGACTGAAATGTATCATTGTTAAAAGAATTGAGAAGAGAGAGAAACATGTTACTGTCTTCATTCAATTTTTGAACTTATCAGACACAAATTTAGTTGTGAAAAACATGAAGCCAAAAGCAAAGGAGAATTGGGGGAGGGGAGTGCATGTTCCATGTTATAGAGAAAAGGGTATGGTAAAGTAAAACAAATGAAGCAGTATGACTTTTTTCTAATTTTCATTTTATTGACTGCAAAATATAGTGCATGCAAAAATGTTTTCTATAAGCACAATTTAATTAATAACTTACCACCTGCATAACCATTACTAAATTAAAAATAAAGAATTTTGCCAGTACCTATGCCTCTCTATAACAGAAGTCAATAACTTTCCAGGAGGTATCCTACTCTTGAATTTTTAGTCAGTCATTTCTCTGCTTTTAATGTTAAGTATGTGTAAGCCCTTAAAAATCTATCATTAATCTATACTTTGATTTTTAACTTTCTATCAATGGCTATACACATACTTTTGTGACTCATATTATTCTTTTTTTAGATTTATCCATGTTGATGCATTTAATTACCGTCATTATTTTCAGTTCAATGTTAATCCAGTGTATGATTTTACGGCAATTCATTTGTAAATAGTATTGATCATGACCATTGGGTCCTCACTTCTTAAGGCAGTATCAAGAGTCTCTTGTTATAAGGAATGCCACTACAGATCTTAACCCCTAGACCATATACAGTTATCCCGTCTTAGACTTCAAAGAGTGGAATTATTGGTCCATAAGGTATGAATATTTTCATCTTTAATTGGTGTTACCAATTTTTATCTTCAATTTATTTAATTTGCAGCCAATCTTATGTACCACAGTAGCAATTCCACTCCTATGTTTCACATACTTGCTCACCTTGACACTGGTTGCCAACCTGTGTATTTGTGTGCATATGCATGCATGCAAAATGATAACCTCTAATTACAATTTGTGTTTTCTGATTATTAATGAGGGCTATTTGATGACTATGGAGCCTAAATATTTCCCATTATATAAATGTATTAATTTTACCCATTTAGTTGTTTAAGTTTCCTGAATTATTGAAGGGTATTATGTGTATAATCTAGGCACTAATATTTCATTTATTATATATGTTACAATGATCTCTTCCCACATCACAACATGTGTTTATCATTCTTAATTTTTAAAAACACAAAGTCTTAAATTTAAAATTTGTAAATCCATTTAAGATCTTCATTTTTTTTGTAACTTTTAAAAAAATTTTCTCCTATACCCAAAGTAGAAAAGTAATACATATCTTCTAAAGGATTTCATTTTTTCTTTTTATACTTAGGTCCTTAATCAACTTGGAAAATATCTTTGTTGATATTGTAAAGCAAGAAACCAATATTGTTTATCCCCATATTTTATTTTGATCAGCTCAAGTGCTGTTTCATCAAAATTTTTGTTAAAAGTGAGCTTCACCTCATTTTATTCTGGGTCAAGTTGCCCAGTTTTGTACTTTACCAAAGTGTCAGGCCACTTAGGCAACTGCTCAGGATCAAAACACAAAAGGGGAGCTAAAAATTCCTAAAATGTGGAGAGACTATACTTACCAGACCCTTTATTTTATTTTGTTTATTTATTTATTTTGGTGAAAGAACTACAGAATCTATATAGGGTAGGGAGAATTTTTTGGCCATTTATATCAATACAGTACCATTACACTGCTTTCTTAGAAATGAGCCCCATTTACTACAAGATGTTTTGCTTTGCCAAGTAGAATATGGGACATGGGAAAAACTTGGAAGAGACTGATCACTCCCTCCAAAGACCACTTTCCCTCCTTTTCTGCCACTTATAAGTCAACCTTCTAAACTAATGTAGAAGAAATATTGAAAGTGTACTGGTTTGAAAAAGGGCCAACTTATTAGCTTGCTTGAGGTATTCCATATGTTTTTGCTTTACCCTGGTGGCATACATTATACCTGTGCAATACACCCACAAGCATACAAAAAAGAGGACAGTAGTTTTTCCCAACTGAATACTGTTGACAGCACAAAAACTCTCCAGAAAATGATAGTGTGGGATTTCACACCCTCACTATCATTTGACCTTCCTACTGCAGGTTTTATTCTACTCCTGAGTGTTGGCACAGAAACACTCTCTTTATATACAAATCCTTGTATCAGTTTAGGATTTAGTATTCTTCTTTATCACGCTGGAAACATGCCACATGGCAAATAGATTCAGTGCTTATACAACAGAATTCTTTTCCCTCTTTCCTTAGTGTAAGATTATACTCATTTATTTGCTTTTATAAACTCATATAACTCTGTCCACTGCAAGTTGGCAAAGACATTTCAATCATGCAGAGCACAGATAAATAAAAGTTTCAGGCAAATTGTTGATGGCATCCATTTTTTTCTTTATATTAAATGATCCATGTTTTTCTTTTTAGAAAACTATACTCATTTGTGAATGGTAATAATTAAGCCTATTATTGAAAACTGCTATAAATAAGCATTTAAGGAAAATTTCTATTCTCAGTGTCAAGAGTTTTTATTTTTTTCCTTGGTTGCAATTCATTCTTGGGATTTTACATTTACATACATAAATATTTAAAATAAATTCATAATTATATAAATATATATTTATATATTTTATATATACACACACAAACAAATAAAAAGTCAGAACTGCAACCAGAATCAGTTTTAAGAGGTGATAAGCCTTTTTCTAACTTTGGAGCAAGGACACTAAGAACAAAATTTGCTTCCTATTTTTCTACCACTTTGAAAATGAACTTAAAAGTGAATTTATTTTCTTTTGGTGGGTAAAATTTTACTATTTCAAAAAGTCTCTGAAAGCATAACTACATTTTACAAAACAGTCATTTGTTTAAACGTTCATTCAGCAAATATTTATTGTTCACATAGTGAGCGCACCCTTAGCTTCTGATTAGAAACACAGACATGGTCCTCATGAAATGTATGATCCAGTAAATAAAAAAGGCAATAAACATATAAACACAAATGTATATCAAATTATAGTGCAATAGCTGCAGTGAAAGAAAAGCAAAAGCAATTTGGCTCAACATTATAAGAGCTACCCTTTCTCTTATTTCAAACTCTCCACATTCCCTTACGATTAAAATTTGGCTCCTCACGTAAATGTGTCTGTAGGGAAATAACATGTTTCTTTGTAAGCTGAAAATCTAGACCTCTTGATAGTTTTATTATGGATTATAAAATCATAAATTGATATTCTATGTTTATGAAAATGTTGGAATTCTTAATATAATTTTCAATTCAATAGACTTGACCACTGATGGGATTTAAGCCCCATTTCTCCATCTTGTTTTTTCTGCCAAGATGATGTAGCCTAAAACAGTAATAAAGAATCAAATGTACCTCTTAAAAATTCTGGAAGTAGATGAATTTAAAAAATGTTATAGAGATAGGTTATTATTAGTCTTTAATAAATATAGCCAGTAAATTGTCACACAAATACTTGAGCTTCAAAAATATGCAGCAATACATTTTCAGTTCAAAACATTGCAAGCCTTGGTTCCATTAAATGCACACTAGTTAATTTTCTCTAATTACACAAATTAATCCACTAAGGTCATATGTATTATACAAAACCTGAAGGTATCAAATTATTTATATTTATTCAGATTTTTTTTGCTTTGTGTAATAAAGTATCTCTGCATTATTTCTAAATCCTCTGACTGAGGCATTATATTATTTTGGAAAATTGAACTCAATGATTAGCTTAATTGTAGGAACGATTTTCCAATAATGCCAAAACTGTGACACCAATGTTCTTAGGTGTACATCATTCTCGGTTCCTTTAGCAAATATGCCACAAAATTTCATTAAATCTGAGCCTAATACATTTTTAATTGCCTATATTTCCATCAAATAGCTGTATTTTAAAAATATAAACATGATCCAATTGAATAATGTACTTCCTCTTTCAACACTATGAATAAGAACTGTCAATTACTTGGTAGCTGTTTTTATGCCTTCATGATATTTTTGCTAAATATTTTACTTCACTAAATATTTTATTTAGAGCTGAATGATATGTGAAGACAAACTGACCAAATCTACAGACTGACCCAAATCTACTCAGTAGCTAACTAGTCAGGGCCATATCAAATACTTTTGGATCCTAGCTTACTGCAGTTCTTTGAACAAGACTATAGAATACAATTAGGAATTGACATGAAAAATTATACCTTTTATTGTGCACCATATTTTTCATCCTTTTTTGTGTTCTAATGACAAATAATGCATATATAAAATGACAATGACAAGTTACTATGGCTTTTAAAATAATTCACTATTTTCTTCTAAAAGTTTGCAGTTTTCTTTTTTTCTTAAAGAAAATTAGTCCATTTGTGGTTTCTTCAAGGAAGATAATGGATGCAATTGTTTTCTTACTGTCAGAATGACCCATCAAAACATTTCTGTTCCAAATGGAACACACTGTGTATTCAAAAGTTCAAGTGAAAGTCTCAAAATAAAGGTTAATTTTTTTTTGTCCCGTCCCTTGTGGAAGGAGGGCTTATTTTGCTTAGAATACACATTTAAATTTTCTAGGAATAATTTAGATATACACGTCCTCTAGGAAATGGAAAGTTAACTTATTTGTTCATTGTATAAGTATAAAATATTCATGTTTCAAAAAATAAATAGAATTAGTTTTACTTGTAGTAGCTGAGTTTGAATTTTATTCTTCTTTTACTTTCAAAAAGTATTTTGCTGTTGATTTAGAATGTAATTATTTTTTACATTACAAACATGTAAGTTTATGTCTTTTATATAATTTGATTAATAGTAAACTCTTTTTTAAAAAAAGATTTATTTATTTATTAATATAAGCACTGGGTACAGTCAGAAGCGCCGGAGGGTGAGAGAATTCACCAGAGCCAGAGCGGGGAACAGAACAGGCAGAAGGACTGAAGTACACTGCTGAGGGGAGCAGCGGGCGGCAGGAGAGGTCTGCACGCCATGTGGGACCCTCACCCAGGGGCCGGGGATCCAATCGGCGCTGCAGAGGCTGCAGGCAGCTTCATAACCCAGCACTCAACCGCTGCGCCACCGGGAAGGCCCTAATAGTAAACTCTTAAAATGTCCTTGCATGATAAATCAGTTTTTAAAGCATTTCAGAAAAAAAAAAGGAAAAAAAATCTTTACAGGAAACTGTGGATCTTAAACATACTGTGGATCTTCTGTTTGATGGAGAAAACAGTCATAAAAAATACAGCAAAAGGAGATGAGAAAGAAAAAGTAAATATTTTCTAAGGAAAACCTAAGAGAATATTTATTATATTAAAATACTTTACTTTCTTTTCCAAGGTCAATAGTATAATTAAAGAGTATTCATATGAGTTTCTCAGATTTTTAGTATTAGATCATACTTATTTTATTTATTGATTGTTCTACTTAACTAACTTTGGAAAAGACATCTTATCACCAACTATTTTTTATTAAGTCACATATCATTAAATGATAATATTTATGTACAGTAAGTTATATATTCTTTTTCACTGTCAGTTGAATGTAAATTACTTTTGAGTAGTGTTTATCTCATTCTCTTTTTTCAGCACTAATGAGAATGACAAGTACAAAATAGATGTTCAACTTACTATATAGTTCATTTTTTAATTGTTGTCTTTCATTTTTTAGAGAAGTTTTAAGGCTTACAACAAAATTTAGAGGAAGGTTCAGATATTTCCCATATACTTCCGGCTCTCACACATATATGTCTCCCCTGTTATCAACATCACTCCCCAAAATGGTACATTTCATACAAAGTATGAACCTACTGACACATCATATTCACCAAAGTCCATAGTTTATCTAATAGTTCACTTCTGATGATGTATATTCTACATTTTTCTACAATAACATAAGGACATATATCTATCATAGTAATATCACATAGAGTATTTTCTCCTTTTTTGCATTTCAAGGGAATTATGTGTAGTAAACCAAATCAGAATGACAAAGAAAAATGTAGGACATTTACATAGGAGATGATTTGACAAAGCAAAAAATATTTACAAAAACTACCAGATGCTAATAAATTAAGTGAGGTCTCTAAAGTTAAGAGGGGTGGGGGAGTAAGAAAACATCAAATTGAAATAATGGATGGTGGTGTGAAAAAATTAAAAAATAAATTTTAAAAGAAGAAAATAAATCACAATGAGTAGATTCTGGATAGATTCTATTTAGTGTTATGCAACTTATTATGGAAAATTAGAAACCACAAGCAGGAACATGGAAGTGGCATCACAAAAAAAAGTGAGAAATTAAATCATGAAAGTTCTCATCACTAGAAAAAAAAGTGTGAGTAAATATCTGTGGTGATAGATACTAACTAAACTTACTGTAGTGATAATTTTGCAATTTGTACATATATTGAATCATAATATTGTATATACCTGAACTTATATTGTATGACAATTATCTCAATAAATAAAAATAAGGGGGCGGAGCAACATGGCGGCGAGGAGACACTGCGAGTAAGATCTCCCATTAAAAAAAGTTAATAGGGAGGAAAAGCGGCACGTCCCAGTGAGAACTGGGACACAGAAGATAAACGGGCGACGCCAGCAAACTGCCCGAAGAAGAAAGTTGCCATAAAAGAGGACTAGAAGGGAGGAAAGCGCAGAACCCTGCTCCCCTCCCCCGCCCACAGAGGCGGCACTCTCCGACCGGCAGAGAGGAGGGAAACAACAAACCAAAACGACCCACAAGAACAAACAAGGCAACAAGCGGGACTGGGAGTGGAAAGGAACTATTGCAGCCACCACACCCCGTGAACGGGAGCTGAGGCGAACCCTGCAGGATCCGCCGCGGTGGTGAGCGAATGGCTCCGGGCACCATTAGAGAAGAACAAAGACCCCGGGAGACGCGCACACAGCCCGGGCTGCCGGTAAGCTTGCGCGGGAAAGCGGCGCGCTTGGCACGCTTGAAAAGCAAACGCGGACCGGGATCCCGGCTGCCCAGGTCCCCGCGCCTGTGACCTAGGCTTGCGGGGAGATGCACGGAGGCCCTCACGGGGGTCCCTCCCTGAGTAAGCAGGAACCAGGCGCCCAGGCACGGGAGCGGGGTGCAAAAGGCACCATTCCCGCGCCACTGAACTGGGCTACAGCCCACGTCCTGGACCTGAGGGCTTTGAACTGAGACCCTGGGCACGAAATTCTGGGCATGGGTTCTCCACGACGGTGGGGCACAAGGCAGACACAGCACCCCAAAGCCGTTGAGGATTACCCTACCATTCTCGCTCTCTGTTCCCTGTCTCACGGGGGTGGGGGGTTGAAAAACAGCCCCCCAAGGACAATAGGAGAGATCTCTGGCACCACCTAGAGACCAGAAAAAAAGTCACTAACACCCCATAGAACAGGGAAATTTCTTAAGACTTCTTGAAAAGAGCAGAAGGCTTCTGGAGGACCCAGTGGCCAGCTGGGAAGTTAGCCCACGCCAGGCCCCTTCCAACCAGCAGTCGGAGCCCACAGAGGGAGCAGGCACCCACGTCCGGGGCAGACCGGGCACGCAGAAGTGTGTGCCTGAGACCAGATGTACAGGGACTGCGTCCCGCTTTGCCAGTTTAGAAAAGGGACATTTCTTCAGTAAAGACTTCCTGAAACCAGCAGAAAGCCCCCCCAGAAGCCAGAGATGGTTCCTGGAGGAGCCAGAGGGGAGCGGAGAAGTTCACCCAAGATGACGGCCAGTCCGAGCAACACAGTGTCCCAATGCATACGACAAATTAGAAAACAGACAGTAGGGAGTAGAAGAACCACACGCAACCTAACAATGCCTCAGGAAAGAAGCACACCACAAAAAGAAAACCACCCTCCAGATTGCAACGACAGTAACATGGAAGAACTTCTGAGCCTTCCAGAAAGAGAATTTAAAATTGCCCTGATTAAAAAAGTGGCAGAAGTCATAAAGGAAAACAATGATCAGAAGAAGGAAATTGAGTCCCTAAAGAGGGAAAACAACGGTCAGAAGAATGAAATTGAGTCCCTAAAAAGGGAAAACAATGGTCAGAAGAATGAAATTGAGTCCCTAAAGAGGGAAGTAAAAGAAATGCAAGAGATGAAAGAATTAATGGAGGAACTAAAGAACTCTGGGAAAAGCAATGAAAGCAGAATAGATAAAATGGAAGAACGAATAAGTACTCTTGAAGACACAGAAATAAAAAGAACCAAAACAGAAAAGGAAAGAGAAGTACGAAGGAAAAAGAACGAAGAAAGACTTCGGGAACTATCTGACTCCATGAGGAAAGGAAATATAAGAGTTATAGGAATTCCAGAAGGAGAGGAGAGAGATGTAGGAACAGAGAAAATATTCCAGGAGATAATTGAAGAGAACTTCCCAAATGCGAAGAAGGAGCTGAAAATTGATATACAAGAAGCAAGAAGAACACCAAACTTCCACGACGAAAGGAAAAACACAGCAAGACACATAATAGTAAAGCTCCCAAGAATCCAGGACAAGGAAAAAATAATGAAGCTGATAAGAGGGAAGAGACAGATAACATTCAAAGGAAAACCAATCAGGCTGACATCAGACTTCTCTGAAGAAACACTACGGGCAAGGAGAGAGTGGAGGGACATAGTCAACAGACTCCAAGAAAACAGATGCCAACCAAGAATACTCTATCCCGCAAAGCTCTCCTTCCTCTTTGAAGAAAGAATATGGACCTTCCCAGACAAAGAGAAACTCCGGAATTTCATTACGACTAAACCCCCACTCCAAAAAATACTACAAGGAATCCTAAAGCCAGAACCTCAGAGGGATGATAACAACGAAAGAAGACCAAAAAAAAAAAAGTTATTAAAAGAATAAATAAATAAAATCAAAGGAAAGACAAACACAATGGCAAATACAGATGCTAACATATCAATATTAACTCTAAATGTAAATGGACTAAACTCTTCAATAAAAAGACACAGAGTTGCAGCCTGGATTAAGAAACAAAACCCAACCTTTTGCTGTCTCCAGGAAACACATTTAGCTACAAAAGATAAAAATAGGCTTAAAGTTAAAGGATGGAAAACAATCCTACAAGCAAATGGACCAAAAAAGAAAGCAGGAACAGCTATACTTATATCAGATAAAACAGACTTCAAACTCAAAAAAATAAAAAGAGACCCCAGTGGTCACTACATTATGATCAAGGGGACAATACTTCAAGAAGAAATAACACTCATTAACATATACTCACCAAACGAAGGAGCACCAAAATATATCAGACAACTGTTGTCCTCTCTGAAAACAGACATCAGAGAAAACACATACGTAGTGGGAGACTTCAACACACCACTATCAACAATGGATAGATCAACAAGACAAAAAATAAGTAAAGAAACTAAAGCTCTAAATAAGGACCTAGAGCATTTGGGCTTAACAGACATCTATAGAACACTAAACCCCAAAAAAACGGAGTACACATTTTTCTCAAGCGCACATGGATCATTCTCCAAGATCGATCACATACTGGGGCACAAGACAAACATCAACAGATACACCAAGATTGAAATCATACCAACCATTTTTTCTGACCATGAAGGCATCAAACTAGAAATAAACCATAAAAAGAAGGCAAGGAACTATCCTACCTCATGGAGATTAAAAACCACACTACTGGAAGACCACTGGACTAACGAGGAGATCAAAGAAGAAATTAAAAAATTCTTTGAATTGAATGACAAGGAGGACACCAATATCCTAAATGTATGGGATGCAGCAAAAGCAGTAATAAGAGGAAAATATATAGCAATAGAAGCTCACATCTAAAAACAAGAAAGAACTCAAAGAAACAACCTAATCTCGAAGCTCAGAGATCTAGAAAAAGAACAACAAAAAAACCCCAAAACCAGTAGAAGAAAAGAAATAATAAAAACCAAAGCAGAAATAAATGAAATTGAAACTAAAAAAAACAATCCAAAAGATCAATGAAACCAAGAGCTGGTTCTTTGAAAAAATCAATAAAATAGACAAACCCCTAGCCAGGCTCACAAAGGAAAAAAGGGAGAAAGCACAAATAAACAGGATCATCAATGAAAGAGGAGAAATCACAACGGACACAGCAGAAATCAAAAGAATAATCAGTAACTACTATGAACAGTTATATGGAAACAAGTTCAACAATCTAGAGGAGATGGACAAATTCCTACAACTCTACAATCACCCAAAGCTAGATAAAGAAGAAATAGAACACCTAAACAGACCAATTACAAGCAGCGAAATTGAAATGGTAATCAAAAACCTCCCAAAAACAAAAGCCCAGGACCTGATGGATTTACAAATGAATTCTACCAAACATTCAGAGACGAATTAGTACCTATCCTTCACAAACTCTTCCAAAAAATTGAGAAGGAAGGGACAATACCAAACACGTTTTATGAAGCCAACATTACACTAATACCAAAACCGAATAAGGACAACACAAAAAAGGAAAACTATAGGCCAATCTCCCTAATGAACACTGATGCAAAAATCCTCAATAAAATTTTAGCTATCAGAATCCAACAATGTATCCATAAGATAATTCACCACGACCAAGTAGGATTCATTCCAGGGACACAAGGATGGTTTAACATCCGAAAATCAATCAACGTTATCCAACACATCAACAAAAAGAAATATAAAAACCATATGATAATATCAATAGATGCTGAGAAAGCTTTAGACAAAATGCAACACCCATTCATGATAAAAGCCCTTGAAATTCTTGGGATACAAGGAACATACATCAACATAATAAAGGCCATCTATGACAAGCCAACAGCCAGTATCATCCTCAATGGTGAAAAGCTGAAAGCAATTCCATTAAGATCTGGAACAAGACAAGGATGTCCACTCTCACCACTGCTTTTCAATATAATACTGGAAGTCCTAGCCAGAGCAATAAGACAAGAGAAAGACATCCAAGGAATCCAAATAGGAAAAGAAGAAGTCAAACTATCACTATTTGCAGATGATATGATAATATACATAGAGAACCCCAAAAACTCCACAGAAAAACTAATTCAACTTATCAATCAATTCAGTAAAGTGGCAGGATACAAAATCAACACGCAAAAGTCAGTAGCCTTCCTATACACAAACAATAAATCTGAAGAAGAAGAAATCAAAAAAACCATCCCTTTTATTATCGAAACAAAAAAAATCAAATATTTGGGAATAAATCTAACAAAAGAGGTAAAGGACCTAAACAAAGAAAATTATAAAACACTGTTAAAAGAAATAGAAGAAGACACAAAGAAATGGAAAGACATCCCCTGCTCATGGATTGGAAGAATAAACATTATTAAAATGGCCATCCTACCAAAAGCAATATACCGATTCAATGCTATTCCAATCAAAATTTCAATGTCATTCTTCAAAGAAATAGAACAATTATTGATGAAATTCATATGGAATCACAAAAAACCCTGAATAGCCAAAGCTCTCCTGAAAAAAAAAAGAAGGGAATGGAGGCATCACACTCCCAGACTTCAAACTATACTACAAAGCCATAATCATCAAAACTGCATGGTATTGGAACAAGAACAGACATACAGACCAATGGAATCGAATAGAAAATCCAGAAATAAACCCACAGGTTTATGGTCAACTAATCTTTGACAAAGGAGCAAAGACTATGCATTGGAGCAAAGAAAGTTTGTTCAATAAATGGTGCTGGGAAAACTGGGTCGCTACATGCAAAAGAATGAAGCTTGACCACTTACCTCACACCATACACAAAAATCAACTCAAAATGGATTAAAGAACTAGACATAAGACCTGAAACCATAAAATACATAGAAGGAAATATAGGTGAAACACTACGTGATTTGCATATCAAAGACATCTTTACAGACACATCACCCAAAGCAGTGATAGTGAAGGCAAAGATAAACAGCTGGGACTACATCAAATTAAAGAGCTTCTGCACAGCAAAAGAGACAATAACAAAAACAAAGAGAAACCCCACCAACTGGGAGAACATTTTTGCACCCAACACTAATGATAAAGGACTGATCACAAAAATCTGCAAAGAGCTGATGAAACTCAACAACAACAAAGAAAATACTCCAGTCAAAAAATGGGCAGAAGAGCTGAAAAGAAAATTCTCTGAAGAGGAAATGCAAATGGCCAACAGACATATGAAAAAATGTTCAACATCACTTGTCATCAGGGAAATGCAAATCAAAACTACCAGGAGATACCATCTTACACCAGTGAGAATGGCACATATTAAAAAAACTAGCAACAACAAATGTTGGCGAGGTTGTGGAGAAAAAGGAACTCTTGTGCACTGTTGGTGGGAGTGCAAACTGGTCCAACCACTATGGAGAGCTGTGTGGAGATTTCTGGACCTACTAAACATAGAGCTTCCATATGATCCAGCAATTCCACTCCTAGGTATTTACCCAAATACACAGAAACATCAATTCCAAAGAACACCTGCACCCCTTTGTTTATAGCAACACTATTTGCAATAGCTAAGCTTTGGAAACAGCCCAAATGCCCAAAAATAGATGACTGGATCAAGAAGATGTGGTACATATATACCATGGAATATTACTCAGCATTCAAAAAAGATAAACACATGCAATTTGCAGCAACATGGATGGCGCTGGAAGGGATCATGCTCAGCGAAATAAGCCAAAAAGAAAAAGAAAAATACCGGATGGTCTCACTCATAGCAGGAATCTAGAAAATTTAAATAAGGGATCAGGAAAAAGAATAACTATAAGAAAGTGAAAATCAAAATCAACAAAAAACTATGAACCAGAGACACTTTTTGGGGTGTGGGGGCCGGGAGGGGAGGGATAGGGGTCAGAATGGGGCATGTGCAGTTGTATGGGGGAATATAAAAATAAAATTTATTATTTAATAAAAAAAAAATTAAAAAAATTTAAAAAAATAAAAATAAAATAATAAATTAATCATTTGTTAAAAAAAAATGCCCTGAAAATTCTCTGCACCCTGTATATACATCTCTTCCTCCCTCCTTCCAACCCTGGCAATCACTGATCTTTTCACTGACCTTGTAGTTTTACCTTTTCCAGAATGTCAAAAAGTTGAGGTACATACCTATTTCAAAGTTAAGAAAAATATTCTTCAGATTCTATAGGTACTAAGAATTCCAGTATCAAAAAATACTAGAATTTACCAATTTATAAATTTGCAATGCTAATTCTTTGATATTCAACTCTGATTTGCATTGATGATATTAAATATCTATAAGCTTCTTTATTATTAATCTTTAATTTTTCATATTAATCCCTTTCCCATAGTCCTGCTTGTAGATCTATTCTTATTAAAGCATATCAATAGTTCAGTCTCCTTTATCGCACTGCTGTAAAATATAAATCAGTTAACTGCTTAAGATCCTTGGCATCCAGTGTAAAACATCCTTCTACTGTTAAAAATTGTAATAAGAAGACCAAGTGAGGGAAATCTGAAGAGAGAATTTTAACTCTGGCCACCATACAAGATTTAATATGAGAGAATCTCCAGCAATTCAAGGATAGTTATATCTATGAAATTTCATAATTCTGGTAATTTTGTTCAAATTCATTTGACAGTCTTGGCTTGAAACTATATTTGTAGAATTAAAATATAATCACAACTGGCCAAATGCCTCGTTTTTGAAACACATCATTAATCTATTCTATAAAGCTTTTTGCTTTGTTATTAATTTGTACAGCTGAAACTATGTTAGACAAGAAAATGACTTTTATGCCTTATTTTAGAATTCAAGTGAAAATTATATACTTTTTTTTTTGATGGGGGGGCTCTCTGGTGGCACAAGGTGTTAAGCACAGCACTGTGCAGCTATTCACAGCCTCTGCAGTGTAAGCTTGATCCCCAGCCAGCCAGGGAGCTACCCACATGGTGCAGCAGACCTTTCCTGTCTTGTACACTGCTCCCCTCAGCAGTGTATTTCAGTCAGTCTGCCTTTTCTGTTCCCCACTCTGTCTCTGGTGAATCCTCTCACCTCCCTCTCCCCACCCACATCTCTGGCCTGTACCCAGCTCTTCTATGCATAAATAAATAAATCTTTTAAAACAATAGAAAAAGAAAATTATATACTTTTCCTGGGTTGTTATGCCTAATATGTTGAGACATAATATTATAGCATAGTGTTAACTTATATCATAGAAGAAGTTGCTATTTCACTAGTTAATGTTTAGTTTATGTCCTCTTTCTATAAATAGAAACAGACTCATTATGACAACTGGGGAAGAATTTAACATTCTTTTATCTGCATTTTCATTTTTTAACTGATTGTAAAAAAGTGAATGAACTATACACTAACTTAGCATCATCATTATTAAAGTATATATTTTTAAGTCTAAGAGAACTCAACAGTATATTTTCTACAATTCTATAATTATTTCCATATTATAAGAATTTATGAAAATAGATTTTTACATTTTTTCATCAAGTCAAAATCACCAACAGTTATCGGTACCATTATTTAATGTGCCACCAAGCTACCAAAAAATGGTGCCAATTATTATTACAAAACAACATAAATTTTAAGATACTCCTTGACATTAAAATATAAATATATCTTTTATCTTCCAAGTGATTTTTTTATCTGCTGTTTTTGCTAGTTTATTTTTATTGTTTATCTATTTGTTTCCATTTCAGAACATGGCATATGACTGTTCCTGTTTCTTCCTTCTTCTAGCTCATTATAGAGGACAGAAGAACTGAGTCTTGTCCAGCTTAGCTGTACCACTGTCTGTGAAATTTGGTCCTCCCCTCTCACTTTTGTGTGGTCATTCCACACTTCACTCCTGTGTCTTCCCAACTTTTGATACCTTTAGCTTTGTTTTTGTCTTTCTCTCATTAGACTTTATGATTGTATTTACTTGGTTTTGACTTATTTCATTTAGCCCAATCCTTCCAGTTCCATCCATGTTGGTGCAAATGGCAAGAGTTCACCTTTTTTATATATAGCTAAGTAGTATTCCATTGTGTGTATATGTATATATAACTCTCTGCAAGCCTGCTTTACTGGCCAGGATACACACACACACACACACACACACACACACACACACACACACACACACACACACACATATATCTCCACTGTTCTGTGGATAGGCATTTTAGGTTGTTTCCATAACTTGGCTATTGTAAATAGTGCTGTAATGAATGTAGGAATGCATATATCCCTTTGAATTAGTGATTTTGTATTCTTGGGTAATATACCAAGGAGTGGAATTGCTGGCTATTATATCTATTTTAATATTGTAAGGAATCCCCATTCTGTTTTTCACAGGGGATAGACCAGTTTATGGACCCAACAAGAGTGTAAGAGAGTTTCTTTTTCTCCGCATATTTGCTGAGGTCTACAGGGAATCTACATTGGTAGATCTGTTTCCAGGTCCTAGCCAGGTGCTTGTTGATATCTGCCACAGGCTACTGCCATTGGGCTGTGGGCAGGATCAGCCCCAGAGTTCTTTAAGTCCTGCCCTGGGTTTCTGTGTATGGGCCTTACCAGTTCTACTCTCTGCTTGCAGAGCCCAAAAGGCTCCTGGAGCTCACTCAACAGCCCTACCAGGCTACCTATTTGCCTTGTTCCACTGTATACTGGGGTCTCACTCCTTAGAGCTCTACCACTAGCAAGTGTTTTATTGATTTTTCTTTTAGGAGTCATTGACTTTGTTCTGTTGTAGTCTAGCTATACGTGGAGGTGAGCTAGTAGTTTCACCCTGCCTCCATCTTACCCTGCCTCTCAAGTCAGTTTTGAGTTTGAGTTCAAACTAGTTAAATGTGCTTTAACGCAAACAAAAAAAATTTGAGGAGTATGACCAAGACTTAAATCTCTATAATATCCTTATTTACAATGCCCAGAACAAAATAGAAAATGTAATTTGCCTTCAGGTGGAATTTCAACCTATCTGAGATGACCCAGACATTGGCTTGGTAGACAAGGATTACAGAGTAAATATAATAATTATGTTCATGAACACAAAGGAAAATATACTTGTAATTTAAAAAAATAAGAAATTTCAAAGGGATGAAAACAATTACAAAGCACTAAATAAAAAATTTTAAAACAGAAAAATATAAAATCAGAAATAACTTATGTAATATCCTCACATGATTAGTACTAAGAGGATTGGTTGGGAGCAGGGAGACTTTTGCTAAAGAACTGCTAAATATGAAGAAAAACCATTCCTTTTAAATCTTCATATTATTCAATGACAAGAACAAAATAAAAAAGATCACAAGTTTGTGTTCATTAAATAGGAAACACCAAAAGAATAAAGTAAGGACCTCATTATTTTGAGGTTTTTAATACAAAAGAATACAAAAGAAGGTGAAAATTGTCCTTATACAATGCTTAAACATTTACTGTCAGGTAGATGTATTCAGCTTAATAAAATTTGATATGTTAATTATCCTAATACACTTTAAGGATTAGTATAGGATATATGTTTTTATATATCGTCTTGTTTGATACTTAATTACAATTATCAGATTTTGATATGTGGTTACCAGTATAAGCCTTCTCAAAAGTAAACCAACCATCCTTCTACACTTTCTGGGCACTTCTCTTTTTTTAAATTGAATCTACTTTAGCAACATTGGAAAGAGAGATATAATGAGTATAATTAAAATTCGTAATCTGAGGGTGGGGGGCATGGATTTTGTTGGAATAGTCCTCCACCAACCACATTGATAAACGTTTCAATATTTGAACTACTGATATCAAAGTCTTATGTTATAAAACATTCAATGAGATTCAAATTAAATGACAGTGACAATTTTCTGAAAGAAATTATTATTGACAAAGCTCAAAATAGTCTAATCATCTATGACATTGAATACAGGTATAGCTTTTCAATTTTGATCACATTACAAGCTTTACAATATAAAATATTTTATTAGAAATTTATTAGAAATTTAGATAAATGAATTCAAGCTTTACCCACAAATAGTGTAATGTATCTACTCACTGAAAGATGAAAATGAAAAAAACAATAAGTTAAGAGACTTTTTCATTTGACTTCTCGGCATTTTGAAGCATTTGCTGTTCATAGTTAATGTTTTCCTTGGCTGAATAAGGAAACCCAAAGATCTGAAGGTATTTTTTTTTTATTCCTTTTTAAACGACTTTGGAAAGAGTATACCCAAAGGACAAAATAGAAAAAGAAGAGGATAAAAGTTAGCCCTGTAAAAAAAAACCATTATATTTTCAAAAACCTTGATCTTTGCATGAGGAGGTAGTTAAAGCATGGAATTATAAAATGCAATTTGTATATAAAATACTTAGAATATTTAATTTATAGATATTTCTAAAGACATTTTCAAAGAAATGATGCTGAGTATCTATTCCAAATTATTCCTAATAGTCAAAATCAAGGCAAGTTTTCCATATTGCTATTTCTGATGTGACCTGTCACAGGTTCTCTCAGACATTATAACTAAACAAAATAATACCAATTTAATGTGGGTTCCTAAGCAATCTCATTAGTGACATTACTGAGGATTATAGAGGCAATCGAGAGGCACTGCTAAACCCTAACCTCAAATCCCTGAATAAGCCTCCCTTAGAAGTCACATAAAGGCAGAAGTTTCATTCATACACACACACACACTTTTTTTTCTTTCTTAATACTGTTAGTTGTGCTCTTTAAGTTTCAAAATTCCAAAGCAGAAAGGTAAACGTGATCAAATAGAAATGAAAACTTACGTCTCATGCCTAACCTATTATTTTCCAAGTTGAGGTAGCATATTCAAAAGAGAAATTATTATTACTAATGTATATTTTCTTTTTTCCTTAATGATAATGGAGAGCAAATTAAATTTTAACAGCAACAATACACCTAGATATACATTGTACAACTTGAAATGGAATTCTGCAATTACAGAAAGCTGTCAAAATTTTAAATAATGTTTTAAATGATAGAATCTTGTAGTCTTAAAACTTCAGAATGCATGCCTTATTGATGGTGGTTTGCAATGTTGCTAGTATTGTTTAGTTATCCCTATTGCAGGTAAGAAAACTTGATAAAGCTATCCTTTTGGGTGAAGTATAATTTAACATAGTTAAATTATGCATAGTTAAATTATGCATAAACTATGCATAGAAATGCATAGTTCTACAGTTCATTCAATTATTGTTGAGTACTGAATTAAATATATAACCTCCTGTACTGTTAGGGCCATAATGACAAAATGATTGTATACACAGACAGAGCATTGGTCTTCTAGTTCACATATAATTTTTAAGAATTGAATAAAAGCAAGCAAAGCGAAGAAAAAGAATGTACAAATAAATATTTGGTGACCTGGAAGTCATCTTCCACATCTTCATGTTAAGTAATCTAATATAACATGTTAAAACAAATTTAGATCACAGCATTTTAAATGCAAGAGTGAGAAGTATGAATTTAACAGTATAAAACTTCACTTTTGTTATAAACACGTAATATTGTCCAAATTGTTGTAGATGGCAGACTGAAAAAGATGATGTCTTATCACAAGGGTAATTTTTGCCAGAGTATGAATCCTGTATCTTATGAATACAGACTCCTAAATAATTATTTTCATAGCTACTTGTCAATTGGCTCTTAAATGTTTTTTGAAAAATGTTTGCTACCTCGTGATTTCTAAATGAGCCTTGACCAAAAATCATAGCTATTATGGAAATCTCAAGTGATGATTCTAAAACCAGACTTAGTAGCAATGACTTCCTACTCCTCAAACTTTATCCCATGAGGACAAAAACTATTTCATTCATCTTTGATTGCACTGTAACTAGTATATTATTGGGCATATTATAGTGTTTATTATTGAATGAGTAATAAAGAAAGGGAGCGAGTTTGTGCAATGGAGGGAAAGGGAGAGGAGTAGGGGAGAGGAAAGGAGGGAAGGAGACAAGAAAAAAAAGGAGGGGGGAGAGATGGGAGGGAGGAAGCAAGGAGTAGGGATATTAAGACCATCTCCACCAACCACTACACATTCAAGCATTGTCTGCTAAAACCAGAAAGGAAGCAAAATCATGATGAATTCATTGAAAATTATTGCAGCACAAAATTAATCATATGATTAATACATATTGGCTATGCTACAGCATTGCTAAGAAAATAAAGAGTTTTAACTTGGCATTTAGCAACCTCTGTAATTACCTTCAATTAAATAATTTATAATCTCTGGACTTCATGTACCCTATTTTCAATTGTCTACTAAATAAACTATCTACAGTAATACTTCAAAATCAATCTAAATATGGTGAAAGCCAAATCCTTACTTGACTCTAATAGTCTTCAATGTGTAAAAAATAAAATTGGGATTTTTCTAGACAAAAATAACAGAAAAGTTTAGTACCTGCAACCAAATGTGTCATAGTCAATTAGTCAAATAACAATTAGTCAAATGTGTGCTCCTCCTTTCTGATTCTTTTTATCTTTACCTTGTATAGTACTCCTCTATTCTTACTTCACCATTGACCTCATTTCTTTAGTCTTTTCTAATACCATTTTATTCCAATTGAAACATTAGCTGAATTAGCTGAATTGCTCTATGTCACAGTTAGACTATGTTATTACATTGAATAAAAGGCTACAAAATTAAATATAATTTGCTAAAATTGGCATCTCAAATCAAAATCAGACTTAGTTTTCAGCCTTTGACCCTAATAATCCCTATGTGCATCCAATAGGCCAATCCAAGCAGATCCCTTCTCTTGCTAAAATAAGTGCTCAAGATCTTTCTTCTCCTGAAAATGTCATTCTCTTCCAGAGTGTTGATATTCTACAAGTTCACCAAGCATAGATCAATGTTACTGTGTAAAATTCTCTTGATATTTCCCAACTGATGTGAGTCCTTTTTCCTCTAAATTCTCTAAATACATTTTAATGATACTAATTATAATCTGTCTAATGGTGTGTCTATTTTTGTATTTTCATAAACTCATCTATGGTAACTATGAACTACCACATTGTGGGAACGCTTCTCATTCAACTTTTTTATTATAGAGCATAGCTCCATTTCTTACCCAAAGCAGTCAAAATAAATTCACTGAATAAAAATTCAGCAAACTAAATAAAAAAAAATCAGCCACTGAAATTCATATCTAAGAGTCTTTTGTGTCTATAAAAAACCCAATACCTACTTAGGGAATCCCTCACCCCAGAGTGTGGTAGCTACCCTCTGACTCAGAGTAAACATTTAAATGTCTAATTGGAACCATCTTTGTGGTTTGGTGTTCTCTGAAACAAAAGACATTTGAAGGGATACTATCAGTGAAAATGCAATTTTTGTTCTTTTTCCATAAAGGTACTGACCACAGAGGATTCCCAGATGATTAAAGTAGTGGAAAAAGTCACTCTCATCCAGCTATATTTTGTCTAGAAGACTGGTGACCATCCTGTCACTCCTACTTGTTGCTGAATCAGGAAAAGGAAATGAAAGGGAGCTACTGGTACAGTTGGGCAAGTGACCCAGACATACACCTACACTTACTGCCAACTAGAGGAAGATGATGAAGACGTGACCTAAGTCACCAAACTGGGTATTTTACTGGTAAACATAAACTTAGTACTTAGCAGACCACATACAAAATGACACTAAGCAACTTAGTACTAGTAAATACATTATAAAATTTTTTTATTTTAAAAAATCTTATTTTTATGTAATATTGTATATATGAATGGAAAAATCATATGGCAAACCATAGTCAACTTATTTGATAAGTGTATCAAGAATTTTATTATAGTATGTCAAGTAAATCATTTTTAATTAAAATACATTTGGCAAAATTACAAATTGTAAATTGTAGCATAAAATTGACAATTACCATAACCTAACTGTATCTAATAATTTATTGTTTTGTATTTTTAGAGAGAAAGTTTGCGAAGAAATTACAAAAAAGGGGCCTCCCTGGTGGCTCAAGGGGTTAAGTCTCAGCACCACCAAGCTATCACCGGCCACTGCAGCATGAGTTCCATCCCCAGCACAGCAGACCTCCCCTGTCTCTCCCGCTGCTCCCCTCAGCAGTGTATTTCAGTAGATCCACATGTTCTGCTCCAGCCTCTGCCTCTGTTGAATCCTCTCACCCTACCCCATCCCCACAACTCTGGCCTAAACCCCAATTCTTGTATACATAAATAAAATCTTTAAAAAAGAAACTATATAAGGCTATCAAAGTATTATATAATTTAAGGGAAGATACTATGTTATCTATATTCTTGCATGTAGAGAAAAAAAACAGATACAGTAAAGACAAATTTCCTTGATCTACCAGGGAAAGTGGTATGTGAAGTCTGAGTTTGGTGTCTATCTTATTCATCATTGGATTCCTGGTCTGAGCACAAAGCTTGGAAACTATGATAATTAATATTTTAACAAAAATTCTATCTATCAGATTAGACTGTCACATCCCTGATGGATATCTTAACTGACTATAACAATCCTAGAAGATAACTTTCTTTGTTATCTTATTATTCAGTATCTTTCATATTCTCACTGAAAAAAAAATGTATACATAGGAAATAGATTCAAATTTAATTTCTCAAAGGCATATTTGCCTAGTCTGAACATTCCTGATTGTACCATATTATGGCAAAATCAAAATTAATATTCAAAAATACTTTATACCTAATAAAAATTGTGAAACATACTTTTGTTAGATACATCTTGCGAAAAGGGGAGGAGCATCACAGTGCAGTGAACCTGCACCATTCCCAGCACTCTCTTATGTGTTGGCATGTTGGATCACAATTCTCAGCATGCCGTATTGAAGGGGGGCAGCTGGGAAGGAGTGAGGCAGATATGTAAACTGAGGTGGAAAGACAGCAGAATGGGGAGACATATAGAGGAGAGACACTTGGAAATGAAATGCTCGGATGAGAGATACAAGGGGAAGCTGTTCCTGGTCCTTAGCAGAGGCAATGGCAGGCATTATTTTGACACTGCAGTGGATTATATAGTACATTTTGAATATTGGATCTCACCTGTCCCAGTTTTCTGGATCTGCCTAACTCCTTTCTTGTGTTTCTTATCAGTATGTAATTTAGAATTATTCTGGTGCTTTCTGATTTTAGCTGTCCTGCTTTGAGCCCAGCCTTTTTGCCCACAAGGCAAAATGAGTAATATTTGGAATTGATAGGGAATGGGTTGTCTGAAATCCTTTCTTCTCTTCTCTCTCTCAACAATTAGGTTGAACTATTAAGATGAAATAAACTTTAAGGCATTCATTGGCTAATAAAAAAAAATCTTAAACTCCATTATGTATTTTTTGTAGTTAAATAGTATTTCTCATATTCATGCTTACCTTTTTGAAATGTCTGTAGTATTATAACTTTTTAAATATATATTTTTTAAAACTGCTGCATCTTTCATTGATACACAACTGGTCAGAGGTTATGAAAAGTATTACTACTACCCCTGTGGATATCCACAAAACAATTGACATTTTTATAAACCAGGTCTTCAGACTTGAAAAAGTTTAGGCACTAATTTATTCCATGTCAATGAAGTAACTGTCCTTAAGTGATGCAATCTAATCTGCCCTTTTGACTGTAGTTAGTGAAGATTTAGAACATCTGGTTATGATCAAATATTCATAATCCTCTCATTTAAAGATACATGATTTAGAACTCTTTTTTACATACTTGGAAGGAACTGAAATGTATTTAAAAAATTAGACAGTAGGTCATGCTAACCCAAGATTATTTTTAATTTTTTCAAATTACATTGGAAACACTAATGCCCTTGCATTAGAATTCTTTACCTTTAGACTACCTGAAAGGTGCTGATATTTTACACTTCAACCTAAATTAGGTAGCTCTGGTCTACATGCTGCTCAACACAAGTTAAATAGAAGTAATTAAAACTATAGTGCCCCCAAGCCAAACATTAAAATCTTTGCATTCCAAAGAGCCTCATTAAAACCAGATGACTAGTTTGGCTTCTAGAAAAGCTTGGCTAAAACGTATCCACTTCAAATCCATACTGTCTTATTTGCTTACATCACAGAATCGCTGACTCAAAAACCTGAAGGGTCCTCCAAAGTTTATCTAACCTCTTTCCAAGCAATTTTATTTTAAATATCTCAGGGAAAAGCTATCTAACATCTTATTACAGATTTACATACAAGAAGATTCTGAGAAGCCGTATATCATTATTTCATATAATTTCTTAGTGAATAAGAAAGCAAATCTTTATCAATTTATTTTGTTAAAAATCACTCAATACAATCTTAACAAATTCATTTTTGGTTTCTCTGTTATGAAACAGAACAGCATTCGTTTTACTTGTCAGTAAAAATGCCCCACCCTACATTATCTTCAATAGACACATAGTACAAACTATGTATTCCATCATCATAAACCATGAAGAGACTTAAATTCTTGATATATGACACTCAAAAATTTGTAAAGTCCACAATTAGTTAATATACATTTTCAATATATCAGAATAATTTATAATTGAGACAATTATTTTACCACTCTTCACTAAAGGAAATTAATTAAAATAAAATATATATCAGATTTCTTAAAGAATGTCCATTTAAATTATATTAAATTTATAACATAAATTATGTGCCCCTATCATAAATAATTCAATGTGGTAACAGGTAAATAATCAAGAAGTTTATGACTCAAACATTGAAAGTGAAAATAACTCCACGTCATATTTGATCAGCTGATAATTTTTGAAACCCTGAGATCTATCAATTAACATATAATTCTAAATCCTAAAGATTACACTGTTTCAGCAAGCAGTATCTTTCTATAAGTAGTATACAAAAATTAGTCAATGAACAATCTTTCCTCTCTGCCACTATATCACAATCCAACACAGCTAAGTGGTTTAAAACATGTAGTAATGAGAAGGTATAACTTTACGACACAACACATCCAATTTTGATGACACATGAGGAAAACGTCTCTTGAAGTTAGATATATATTGCTGGATGCAGAATCTGCTGAGCATAGGATGCTACTGATTTTCACTCACTGAAAACATGAGCCAGGAAGACTCATTTTGTTATTTCAACTGAGAAAATGTAAAAAAGCAATAAAATGAAGGTATTAGAACTTTGTTGTGCTCCATATTACACACTACTATTAAGGCAGCACACTATTTTCTCACAACTTTGAAAAATATGATGAACTCAGTGAATGAACTGATTGTGTTTTTTCACTAAGCTGGCTTGTTAAATAAAAATGCATTTCGTGCTCTAAGTGCAGTTTTTAAAATCAAAGTTAGAGTCAGTCTCAAATAAAATACAAAATTATGCTTTTATACGCAGAATAGACCTTTTACTTCCTGAGTATCTGTATTTCTACAAATGTTAATGGGAGGTTAAATACCAGGCAAAAGAGCTTATTTTTCTTCTACCCATAACAACCATATATTGGATATTTCATTCATTATACACTTGTTTTGATGAAAAAGTAACCTTGTATTTAATATGGTCTTTCCTATTAGCTTTTTTTTTAATATTTTTTTAAACTTTTATGGTTTTTATCTTTTTTTTTTTAGATTTATTTATTTATTTATTTGTACAAGCACTGGGTACAGTCAGAAGCGTGGGAGGGTGAGAGAATTCACCAGAGCCAGAGCGGGGAGCAGAGCAGGCAGAAGGACCGAACTACACTGCTGAGGGGAGCAACAGGTGGCAGGAGAGGTCTGCGCGCCATGTGGGACCCTCCTCCGGTGGCCGGGGAGCAGCCTGGGATCGAACCGGCGCAGCAGAGGCTGCGGGCAGCTTCACAACCCAGCGCTCAATCGCTGCGCCACCAGGGAGACCCCCTATTAGCTTTTAATATCTATTATTCAGTATCCTCTTAGACAATCCTCTTAGTTTTATAGAAATTACAAATATATAACTTTGTATACCTTATTATATAATGGCCATTTTCATATAACAGAGACTTGAATTTTAAAGAGTGATAAGCTAAAACATTTTTCTTCATGTAAAACATTTACAGTTCTATTATGATCATGATTTTTTAACTAACCTTGACAAAATGCCAAAATATATGTGACTCAAGTTGACTCAGGTTTCCATCACTTAATTACCTTGTCTCTCATCCATGGTTTTTGTATTTGACTAGTCCTTTCTTTACTAGACAACTGTGGAAGATTCTGACTCAGAGATTACTGTGAGGTTACAAAGCTATAATGACTCATAATCACTGCTTTCTGTCTTTCTTAGCTCTGCTTTTCTGTGTTGGTCACTTTGTTTTGCCCTAGGTAAGATTTCTCCATGCAAAGGGAAGGAGATAGTAGTAATACTTCCACATGAAGCTCTAGATCATTATCAGCATAGCTTAGTGACCTCAAAGGAATGTGCTGTTATCCCCTCTAGCACCTGTATGTTAAGTCCCAGACTTAACATGGGCCAATGATTGTAGGTAAGACGGTAACTGAAACCTATCTCAGACACTTCTCCAGCCACACAGAGAGAAGGAAGGTAGGGATAAGCATGACATTTATCCCACCAGAAGCGCATGTGACAAGAAGTGGTCCCCAAAAAGAATGGAGTTAGCTGTTAATATATGTAGTGTGGGAAAACAAAGAAGTTAGAATTCTTTCAAGCTCATGTTATCTCTTAGCTGTCCAATTAATGCATATATATATATATATATATATATATACAATTCAATGAATAACCCCAGCTAACATAATTACAATTATTTCACTTACAATGAAAATATATACATTCTCTCTCTGAAGGGCACAAACCAAAGACACATCCAACCACCCTATCCCAAGACTGCTTCTTTGGGTGAAAAGTGTTTCTCTTAATCAAGTTCACATGTGAGCCCTCACAACACCACAACAAAATTCCTATTATAAAAGTATCCATTTCCATCTTACAACAGACTATCTTAGGAAAAATAGAAATAACACAATAAAAGTTCCTATCTCAAAAACAGAAAGGAATTTGCAAGCTCATACTTCTCCACTGCTTTCAGTCTCTGAGGCTCTCCTCTGTTCACTGATTGCCAAGGCCACCCTCATGAGGAGGGAGGAAACAAATGTTCAAGGCTCTGCAAACTGAAGGTACTAGTCTTGAGCCCCTAGGTTTTTGGGCCAATTACAGGTAGCTAATTCCCCAGCATGGATTTTCCTAAAAATACAGTTCTCTTAAAACACTAGTCATTTATGAGGTCAGTCACGAGGGTAATTCTTCTCACTAATAATCACAACAAACAAAAAAATGTTTCATGTCATGCTTTCTAAGTTTATTCCTTGCTCCTGCATTTTCTGTCTCTCAACAACACTGAGGTTCTGGTGAATTACTTATATTCTAGTCTAATAGCCTTTTTCTTGGCCTCCTTCTAGGTCACTGGAATCTTACATTCATCCCCATATCTCTGGGCTGGCTCCCTGGGGACAGTATACATAATCACTTCTGACATCTGTAATCAGGTAACAGAGAAAACAGCAAGTGATATTTGGGAGAAACCCATATAGTTAGCTTTTCACTTTCCTCCAGGGTTTCAATCTTATTTCCTGGTCTGTTTCTTATCTTCCCACTCTGTCCACAACAACTTTTAAGGGTTGGCCAAAAAAATGAGTGTTTTATACTTCTGTGAGGAACATGATTGTCCTCAGGTGGCCTAGGGATAAAAATTGAATTACTTTGCAAACTAAGAGTATAGGCTATGAGACCCGAGCCTTAAATGATTTTCTTTCAACATGGTTACCAGAGTCTGGGAAGTGGGAGAAAGGAGAGTTGTTTAATGGGTGAGGAGGTTTACATTTGCTAGATGGAAAAGTTAATGGAGTTCTGTTTCACAACGATGTGAATATGCTTCACACTTTTGAACTGTATATTTTAAAGTGGCTAAGATGGTAATATTTATATTGTATATATTTTTTAAAATATTTATTTATTTACGCATACAAGAGCTAGGGTACAGGCCAGAGATGCTGGGGTAACAGGATCCATCAGAGAGAGTGGGGAGCAGAACAGGCAGAATGACTGAAATACACTGCTGAGGGGAGCAGTGGCCGAGACAGGAGAGGTCTGCTGCACCATGTGGGTTGCTCCCTGGCTGGCCAGGGATTGAACTCGTGCTGCAGAGGCTGCAGATTGCTTCATAGTGCAGTGTTTAACCCCTTGCGCCACCAGGGAGGCCCTATATTGTATATTTTTACCACAATAAAAAAAAAAAAGAAATCAAACAAGCTAATTCCCAAAATAAGTAAACAAACTTTCCTCTATTCTCTTAACATGCCATAAGATTTACCCATGTTAGTTTACACAGAATTCCCTCATTTTTTAAACAGCTGTAGGATATCCTACTGAATTAAAGTATGACTAATTATATGTCAGAGTCTACTGATGGGCAGAGACTCTCAAGCATGATTAGCAGTCATTGAGTAGGGAAAAAAAAATCCAACAGAAAATAATTTTTCTATCAATCTAAAAAAAAGTTGTTTGTTCCCTGACCTACTTATTCCATTTCAAGAAAGTCTTCTCAAACACACCTGCACATGTCTACCAAGGTATGCACAAGAGTATACACTGAAGCATATTTATTGTATAATGACAAGTTCTTTCCCAGATTAAAAAAAAAAGGAAGGGGAAGTAAACATTGATTTCAACTGGAGAAACTAGCAACTTGCTCTTATTTGTGATTATAGAATGAATTCTATAAAGGGAATTATCCTGGCTTATCTTCCAATCAGTCCTCATTATCCTTGGCAGGAATAGCATCACTACATTTTCATCTGTTAACATGGTTTCCTTCAGTGTAAGAAGAACAGAGAAGTATGCTATGCTTTACCTAAGGGAAGTAGAGGCTGAAGGTTTGCCTCATGGTTTGGAACTACACCACACAACATGAAAATAACCGGGTTAAATGTTTCTTTTAAAATTTCCTTTAAAATTATTTCCTAGTCGAATTTCTGTGTCTCACAACCTCATCTGAAAAATGAGAAGACTATTGTTAATTAATGTAAGAGATTTAATCTCCAGGTTTAGTGCTATAATTTCTTTTAGATGATCCTAACTGAATTTATTTTCAGTGCCAATGAAAACTTTCTGAAAGAAAGATTCAGGAGTTACATTTATCTTGCATTTCTTACAGCCCTATTGTCTCAGAATTGAACCCAGTAAACATTCAATAACACTTTTATTGTTGATAGTGATAACATTTATACTTCTATATTCACAATGCATAGAAAATAACTACAAGTATCAGACTACCTAGATTATATTTTACTAAAAGTACAAGAGTAGTAGCATTAAAAGTAATCTCAAAAACAACATATTGATGCCAAAGATTGTGTTTGTGTTTGGCTTTTTATATAAATTATATCTAAATACTTAAATCAACCTTACAGTACGGGTACCATATTTTTAAACAGGATTCATGGAGTTGAAGTGAGTTACCCAAGAACACATTGCTACAGAATAGCTGAGATAGGTGCAATGGGTTGAGCACCGCGCTGTGAAGAAATCCACAGCCTCTGCACACAGGTTCAATTCCCGGCCAGCCAAAAAAAAACCCACATGGTGTGGCAGACCTCTCCTGTCTCGCCCTCTGCTCCCTTCAGCAGTCTTTGGTCCGTCTGCCTGTTCTACCCCCTGCTCTGCTTCTGGTGAATTCCTCACCCTCCCATGCCTCTGTCTGTACCCCAGTTCTTGTATTAAAATATATATATATATTAAAAAAACAAAACAAAACAAAAAAAACAAATACAGCTCTCTCTAGCTTCTGGTCTTTCTCAAGAGTACATCATATTAGAAAAAGATAAGACTCTGTACCTTCCAATTATTTCCTCTTAAGTCATATCTAATCTTGACGGAAAATTCTGATGGTTTCCTCTGCTTGTAAAGAAAATAACATCAACATAATGTACAAGTCTTCCTTTTATTCAACCTGTAGCTATTCCATGAGAAACTTAAAAACTTATTAAAACATTTAAAATGTATTTAGAATTCTAACCTTTGTTGAAACTATACATTAGAAATGAAATGACCCAATCTCCGGTCACAGAGATCATATAAAGTTGAACTTTGAGTCAAACATGTTTGCTTACCCAATTTGGTATATGTTAAGTGGCATGTAGCTCCCATAAATACAGAGAGCACAAAAGGTCTCCACCACATCAGAGTCTGGGTAACACTTCATTTCACCAAACACAAATATAATATAACTTCTCTATTCTATATTTATGGGGCAGGTGTTGACCATATAATAATAAGTTTACTAAAGTAATGTCAACTGGCAAAGTATACCCCATGAACAATATTGGTAAATACATTTAGATCCATGAGGAAAATGCACTGTTTATTTCTGCTTTCCAAAGGAGAAAAGAGGTTATAGTACATAGTAATTACTCTGAGGCTTTTTGCTTCACAAAAGGTGGCTTTCAATTTCATTACCACAACTCTGAAGAATGCAATGAGTGTGGTCACAGTATATGCAGGCCTACCTCCGAACGCTTCCTGCCAATCAGAAAAGAGCATCCTTCTGTGGGTGTGTCAGAGAGTTTCTTGCTGCAGCTTTCAGCAAAAGAATAAACTAGCACTGTGATTAAGGCCACTGCATGATCTGCTCATGACAAGCTATAATAACATTACACTGTCATCAGTGCACCTTAGCTGGAAAACGAAAAGATAAAAAACCTTTCCAAAACAGAAATTTTAAATATAATAGAATTAACTGAGGCATATTTATCTGAAGTATATCAGCTCAAACCAACAAATACTTAATGTTTGTGCAATATGTATGTTTCTGCACTACTATTTTCAGGACTATAATGCATATAATATTGCTATTGATTTTTTAACATTTTTGTCATAAATTCTACTTAATATAAGTGAATATAAACAAACTATTCAGATTCAAGGGAATCAAATTCTGTGTTGATAACTTTAATGACTGTGTCTTAACCCCTTGCACTCTTCTACAGCACAGTTTTATACAAAACATAACAAAATTTAGATTGACTTTTGTTCTCTTATTCATCTAAATGATACTGAGAACCAGAAATTTATTCTGTGTGTAATATGTGATAGAGATGATTGAGTACTTTATTGGGTAGTCAGTGTGTTTCAGTGATGCAGAACCAGGAGATTATATAGTTATATATAAAATGACACATTATATACTTATTACATATATGTAAGAAGAGATTTATTACAGGAATTAGCTCATGTTATTATGGAGGCTGGGAAATCTTAAAATCTTCCATGGACAAGTTGGAGAACTAGGAAAGTAGGTGATGTAATCCAGTCTAAATATGAATGCCAAAGAAGCAGAGACATCTGATTCCAATCCAAGAATGGGGAAGGGAAGCAATAGTGTAAATGCTAGGCCAAGTGTGAAGGTCAAAGGATCAGGAGTTTTACCAAAGAGAAAATATAAATGGCCACCAGGCATATCAAAAAATGTTCAACGTCACTTGCAATCAGGGAAATGCAAATCAAAACTACAATGAGATACCATCTCACACCAGTGAGAATGGCACAAATTAAAAAAACTAGCAACAGCAAATGTTGGCGAGGTTGTGGAGAGAAAGGAACTCTTCTGCACTGCTGGTGGGAGTGCAAACTGGTCCAACCACTATGGAGAGCTGTGTGGAGATTGCTCAACCTACTAAAGATAGAGCTTCCATATGATCCAGCAATTCCACTCCTAGGTGTTTACCCAAAGGACACAGAAACATTAATTCCAAAGAGCACTTGCACCCCTATGTTTATAGCAGCACAATTTGCAATAGCTAAGCTTTGGAAACAACCCAAATGCCCAAAATTAGATGACTAGATAAAGAAGATGTGGTACATATACACAATGGAATATTACTCAGCATTCAAAAAAGATAAACTCATGCAATTTGCAGCAACATGGATGGAGCTGGAAGGGATCACGATCAGCGAAATAAGCCAGAAAGAAAAAGAAAAATACTGGACGGTCTCACTCATAACAGGAATCTAGAAAACCTAAATAAGGGACCAGGAAAAAGAATAACTATAAGAAAGAAAAAAATCAAAATCAACAAACAATTATGAACCAGAGACACACTTTGGGGAGGGGGCAGGGAAAGGAGGGATTGGGGTCAAAATCAGGGGGTTGCAATTATATGGGGAATATAAAAACAAAAAATAAAATTAAAAAAATAAAAGGATCGGAGTTTTAAAGTCTGAGCAAGAAAATATGGATGTTCCACTTCAATCAGAGAGAGAAATTTGCCCTTCCTGGGTTTGCATGTTTTATTCCTGGCTCTTAGTGGATCAGATGCTATCTACCTGACATTGATGAGGGGAATGATTTTTATCCAAACTACCAGTTCAAATGTTAATCTCTTCTGGAATCACCTCATAGACACACTCATCAAAAAGGTTTTACAAGTTATTAATGCACCCCTTAACCAACCAATTTGACACACAAAATAGCCATACCAAATACCAGAAAAATATTCTATGAATAATAGAGACATATAAACAAAATAAAGAGCAGTAAACAAAATAAACAGGAAAAAACTGACTGTTGTACTGAGGTTTTTGTAGGAATTACTAGATTTCAATGGAAAAAACAATTTTAACAAGCCCCGATGATTTCCTGTACAGTATTATTAAACTGAATAAAATGTTAAAATTATTATCATTATCTAATATTTGAAACCTGATTTCCCTTAGAATTTCTACCCAATAATTTCCTTGCTATTTTGGTATCGGTAGGGCACTTGCTCAAATTATACAGCTAGATATTTGTGGGCTTCACTAATAGCCACAAATATCTTAACATTGTTTTATTCTTTATAACTTAAAATTCATTTAACATTAGTTTTATTAAAAATATTCTAATATTTAAAGTTTATAAAATTAAAATATGAAAGTTAATATATTTTGGAGTTTCTAACTAAATACAAATACCAAAATCTACCTTTTCTATCACCTGCACCACAAAAGCAAAAAATTTCACCAACAAGCAAAGGTCACTTAACTTCTCAGGAGAGAGAAAATTAAAATCAAGACAAGATACTTCATGATTGTTTTTCTATCTTATGTGATTGTAAGACAATGATAATTTATGGTAACAGCTGTGAGTAGGAGTTTAAAGGAATATTTCTTTTCTGTTTCTTGTGGTGACATGGGTCACTTTGATTTTCTTCTTTTGGATATTGATATAACAGAAAACTTTGCTGAGTTCAAATACTTTGTTGAGTTCCCTAGGGGAAAAAGATACATTAGTTTTCTGAATTTTCCAGAAAGAAGAGTTTAACCAAAGGCATGAAATTAAATAATTTAAAATGTATGTATGATCCAGTATAATAATATAATGAGTAATTTGAGTCATGTCTAAAATCATCTGAACATATCTAAAATCAAATATAGCATCTTATAAATTCTACTTTTATTTTGATTCCATGTGATTTTATGGCCATAGTTTCCTAATTGGTTATGTTAATTATCAGATGATAATGAGATTTTTAAAGTACTCAGAGTTTTAACAAATCTTATTCTGTTGTCTTACTGAATAGAATCCTGGTAATAAAAAGGTAGTAAATCTCAAAGAAGTTAAGGGCTTCGTATAGATATTAAAACTGAGTAAACATTATGTTAAAACTATTATTGAAAATATAGGCAAGTTCTAGCTATTCGTTGGTTTAATAACAATGACAAAACAAACCTTGAGATCAATACCCTTGAGCACAGTATTCATGGTTGTCTTTAGGAATGAAGTTAAAGAGTGTATGTGTATATGTGTGTGTCTGTGTACACCAGCCTTCATCTCCTGGCAACCACTGCAGCTGATGGTGTGGGTTTATCAGACTTTGTGATGTTTAGGAACAGTAGAACACATAGTCTGTTGTCAAATTTTCACTTGGGCCAACATCAAAATCCATGAGAACAGACTTTCCTGGTTATACAAGCTGCAGAGTCAGCCAAAGAAAATTATGAGTGACATATCCTTTAATTTTGCATGTAATCCATGGCATTTTTTTTATAATAAAATAAAATACACACAGGCAAATGTCATTTACAGGTAGAATAACTCCTTCAAGTACTTTCTTCGCCAAAATATACCAGTTACATGTGTGCTTATAATCAACATTCATTTTAGTAGTTTATCTGAACTGTCACAGGATTTAATGAAGTCCTGTTGAGCATAATGATTGGGTTTTCCCCTCTCACATATTTAAAGCATGTTTTGAGTTCAAGGGGGGAGAAACAACTCACAGAAGATTATGATAGTAAATTTTTCCAATAGTGTTTATTTTGAGCAGACAGTGGAAGGTACTTGAATAAAATGAGTCTGACTAGACTTAAATATTTCAAGTAGTGGGCAATAGAAGTTGTTTTTAGAGTAGTGAAAGCATGCAGACAGATGACTCTATGCTCTGAGTGAATTTACTTTCAGTGACATGAAAGGAAATTGTGGGATGGTGACTAACACAGTGGCAAGAGTGGAAAGGCTAGAGAAAACTAAAATAGAGTTAGTATTTAAGACATTTCCTTAATTGTTACCTCCTGACTTAACTCTCCCTCTTGTCCATCAAACATCTTTGGATTGACTTGAATTTAGCTTTTAAAAACTTTGCTACAGCAATAATTATTGAATATACAGCATACATGATTTTGGAAGATATGGTTTTAGGGGCCTTTAATATCTATTTTTTAGTTAATGTGAATCATTTACTATTACTGTTTGAAATACTAAAGGTTTATAGAAACCAAACCTAGTATGCTAATAAAATATGCAATCAGAAGCATAAATCATTTTTGCAAATTTATAAATTTTAACTGGAATAGTTATTTACTATTGGGATAAACTTCTGTGATCTCTTATTTCTTTAAATCTATCACTCATTGCTGTTGGGCTATAAGTCTCTAAGTTGCTACCCATTTAGTAATGTTTTCAGCATATATTTATTAAACAATTAATAGACTTTAGGCACTACACAGATGGGATGTGACATAGAGGATAGGACTTGAAGAAGGAATTACAAGTAATAGCTTTTTCAGGAAATTTACTCCCTCAAAATTTCCAGAAGGAAAATCCACTAAACCATATACTTTAGCATGTTCATATATGGTAGTTATTTAAGGATTGCAGGTAATTACAATTTTCCTAAAGCTGGAAAACATAAATCCAAGTTATGTTATAGAGTTCCTTTGTTCTGGGAAAAATCATGTGTGTGGGCAAAAACATCAGCAAGAGCAATAATGAAATTGTCTTTACCTGAAACCAGATATTAAGTATTGTGTTGTGTCAATATAAGTTTTGTGCATTGTTTATCTGTGCTGCTTCTTTTAAGAGACAGTGTGAGGAGGCACAGGAAGAAGAAGAAACAGGTCTTGGCTCTCTCAGGCAAGAGGGCAACATGCAAAACTCGATTCTCAGGATGTGGTGCTGTGGCTATTGTTGCTCTAGTTGGATTGCTTGATGAGAGTGTTTTGGTAGTGATTAGGACAACAGGAATACTGCTAACAAAACATGAGTTGTGAAAGGTAAAAATAGAAGGAACTCCCTCTCATCCACAATTTTATATTATTTAGAGAACTGAAAAAGGCACTATAATAACTGTAAACCCTTCACCAAAATTCACTATTTGTATCAAACACCATTGCTTTATTACTGTCCACATTTGTATACACTTTTTTTTTGCCATTTGAAAAGCTGATTGTATGCATAATGAATCTTTATAAGTGGCATCATATACTTTCTAAAAATAAAGGAATTCTCCAGCATAACCACAAGATCATTATCAGATCTAAAATATTATTTCATATATCATTTATCTCCGATTGGCTTTTGTGGATTTTTATTCCCGACATACACTCAAGCCAGATTTCATGCATTGCAATTGATTGTTATGGCTCCTTAGTCTATTTTAATCTAGAGTAATTTCCTCAAGATATGTCTGTTGCTGTTTTGCCTTATTTTTTATGACTTGACAATTCTTTTTTCTTTTTATGTTACATTTTGTTTTGAAGAGTCCCAGCTATTTGTCTTCTAGAAAGTCACACTTTCTGGATTTAACTTATTTCATTTCCGATAATTACATTCAGCTATATGTGTTTAGTAATAATAGCACACAGGTAATGCTGTATACTTCCTACAGTATCACATCAGGAAGTATATAGTATCAAGTTGTCCTACTAGGGTGAGAAGACTTGATCATGTTTTTAAGAGTGATGATTGTTAACACTTCATCATAATTTTTCCCCTTTAAAATATTTAGAAACCTGAGGATTAATAGTTTACAAGGCAAAACTTCTCTTCCCTAACAATCTTTAAGCCAGTGGTTTTAGAGCTTATTTACAGTAATAACATTAATCAGTTATTACATTCGGCACTACAAACTGATTAGTTCTCTAATTTCTTTTATATTTATTATTGGCATCTTTATGAAAAAAGAGATTTATACTCTTTATTTTTTGATTTTGAACTCATATTTTAGGGGATTATAATCTAAATTTTCTATTATAGTTCTCTTATCTTCTCAAATTAATAAAAAGAGTGGCTTACTGTTAGGCAGTACTGGATCTCCCATTACCCAAACATTCTTTTAGTATTTTAGCATGTAAATACTCATGACTTTAATCAATAATGCTATTTAGAAGATGTGGGCACTAATTTCATTATTTCATTGCATTTAAGCTGCCACTGAATCTAGATTTTATGGTGGACAGACACAGGCACTGACTTAATTGTTTTTAATCAGGAGTCCTAGTTAATATTTCTAATAAAAAATTAATACTAACAGTTTTTCTTTCTTTTATATTTGTACCTCTCTACTCCTTCACTAAAAATCTTTGTTGAAATAACATTGTTCTGTTTATTTACTTTTTCTAAAACACATCACAAATATGTCAGTGATATTGCCAATAATAAACCACTTTAATAGTTTCAGATTTTCATTTCCTAATACTTTTATTCTTAGAACAGGTCTCAGATTGAACAGAGCACAGTGTTAAAAATCTCTTGAGGGCCTCCCTCAAAAAGTTAAGGGGTTAAGTCAGAGCTCTATCAAGCTATCCCAGCCACTGCAGGGTTAGATTCCCAGCCAGCCAGGGAGTTGACCCACATGAGATAGCAGACCTCTCCTGTCTCATCTGCTGCTCCCCTCAGCAGTGTATTTCAGTTGATCTGCCTGCTCTGCTCCCCACTCTGTCTCTGGTGAATTCTCTCAACCGCACACCTCTGATCTGTACCCCAGTTCTTGTACACATAAATAAATAAGTCTTTAAAAAAATATATCTTGAATTTTTTTTGTATTGTATGGCTATATTATCAAATTAATACATGGGTTATTTTTCTATTTTGACTTAATTTTATAGTTTCTTCTAATATTTCTGTTGATAAATATTTAACTATGTTCAAATTTTTATTAGAGAAAATGTTGCTATCCAGGTCTTCCATTTCCTTCCCACTATAAATAACCATTTTCATTGGGTTCTGTTTTACCCCTGCCCTATTACTTTCTGGGGAAAAATATGTTATCTTTTTGCATAAATAATAATTTTGAAGTTATTAGATGCACTTCTGTACCTTGTATTTACCCATAAAGATATATTCTAGATATCACTTCTCTATAATTATATACAAAATTTTCTTATTCTTTCTGAAGGCTGCCTATTACATCTTTTTGTAGATACACTACATTTATCCAATCAGTCATATGAATGGGTATTTAGGTTTTCAAATTTTGCTATTACAAATAATATCACAAGTCAAATAATATGTATTTTGAAAAGCACATTTATTATTTCTGTCTGAGTTCTGCTCGTATATTTTGTCCAATTTTTATCTTTTATATTTTTAATTTAGTTGGTTTCTTAAATTATATTACAGAAATTAGCTTAAGTTACTTTTGTGAGCTATTAGGTAAAGTTTTAGTTTTTTCTCACCCAAGTGATAGAGACTATCTTGTTACCAGAACATGACTTTAACCTGTCCCAATATGAAATTAATATCTTTTCAGGTTCAGGGCAAGATCCATTTCCTGAATGGAGATTTTCTTGAACTTTTCTTCCCTGCTTCACTGCCTCTTTCCCCAACCAAAAGAATTAAACAATATTTCCTTCCTCCATCAACTTGAAGATAAGGGAAAGAAGTGAGACAGTGGTTGTAGAAATTTATATTGCTACCTCCTTTACTCACTTAGTGAAAATCATTTTTTTAACATTAAATTATTGCTCTAGTGCAACAACACAGTTACAGAGAAATGGTGTGGAGTAAATGATTGGCATCTAAGAGAGAAGACATGGATGGAGACTCATAAACACACTCCTCCCTGTTTCTCATGTGGTTATGGAGGATTTGGCTGATGGTCTTTGCATCTCAGTACAACTGGAACACACTGCTGAATGGCTTTCAAGACCAACCAACTTCTTTGCACATGCTAAATTCCCTTTCTAAACATGTCTAAAATAAGGCTATAAAGAGGAAATGATAGATTGAAAAGTCATTTAGAAGATATAATTTTAGGATATGATGATTGATTGCTTTGGACAGGGATTTGCAAAAATCCAGGAAATTATGTCTCAACCATAGTACACATCAGAATCCCTCTGGGAGCTTTTTCAAAGTTACCCTGCCAAGGTTCCACCCAGCACTAATGAATTAGAAGTGTTGTGGCTGTGTTCAAGGCTGCTGGCACAAACCAATTTGTGGAAAGATGGGGATTTTGAGTACGAGTTGCCAAAAACCTAAGTGTTCTGATAATGAACACCTTTCACATAGGTTCAGTGGCCATTCAAGCTTATTCATTTTTCTATTTTACTTTTAAAAACTTATCTATTTCACTTTTAAGATAATAATCCTTTGTGAGCTACAGGTGTGACACATAACTTTTTCAAGTTATAACTTGTCTTTGTTTAAACGTTTTGAGACAATTCTAAAAATTTAATTTAGTATCCATCTTTAACTTTTTTTTTTCTTTTGGACACCTTCTGTAAGGACTATTTTCCTTACCTAAAGTCATAAACTCTATTGTTTTAAGAAAGTTTAAAATTTATTGTAGTTTTGACTTTTACATTTCAGTCCTAAATCTTAGAACTATTTGCATAAGTGTGTGAAACAGAAATCTCACATTAAAATATCCTCTGGGGCCTCCCTAGTGGCATAAGGGGTTAAGCACCACACTATGAAGCAATCTGCAGCTTCTGCAGCATGAGTTCAAACCCTGGCCAACCAGGGAGCAACTCACATGGCGAAGCAGACCTCTCCTGACTCTCCCACTGCTCCCCTCAGCAGTGTATTTCAGTCAGTCTGCCTGTTCTGTTCCCCACTCCGTCTCTGGGGAATACTCTCACCCCCCCCCACATCTCTGGCCTGTACCCCAGCTCTTGTATGCTTAAGTAAATAAATCTTAAAAAAATTCTGTGTCTAAATGTACTGTTTTCCCAGCACTATTTGTTAGCAATCAGTTTTAGTAGTATTTCACATCAGAATCTATGAAGTAAAGTTAATGCAAGAGAGGCAGGTCGAGAATCGATGGAAAACTAAGTACAAAATTATAGGACAAAGTGTAGAGACAATGCTGGTTTCCAAGCTGAATGACCTATCCTGAAGTCCAGGCCTCCATCCCTACAGAGGGCCTGAGTTTAATTTAATGCACTGCCATTTCCATATTGAAATTCATAATAATTTGTGAAAACAGAGCCCTGCTTTTTAAGTTATATGAACAACATGGAAACACTATCTCTTTCCTGCTATTATAATTTTCTAGCTTCCATTGGCTGAGTTATTACAAATTCAAGGATATTCATGCCATTCTTTTATTCAAGAATGGAGTCGACTTTTTGCTTTTTCCTCCAACATAAAATGCTTTCAGCTAGTCCTACAGATGTAAAGATCAATTCACTTTGTATTTTAGTGAAACAGAACAGATTATTGTGTGATTTGTTTTACTACAAAAAATGATTTAAAAAAACAATCGAAATGTTAACAAAAGGGTCAAAACAAAAGAGGAAAAATATGAAGATTACTGTATTCAATTATTTTCTCAACCCACACTGACTGAATTTCTTTTTTCCCTATTGAGATCTATCAATTAGAAATGTAATAAATTTAATAATCTTCTCAACCCCAAAAGCTGTCCAACAGAGACCAATGGTTCTGTACTTTGCTCCTTATCTGCATCAGAGGTAAATACTGAATAATTAGAATGTCAGATGGTAAGAAAAAGTAGAAGAGATTATTTTTGGAATCCAAGAGATGGATACATCAAGGTCACACATCACAGCAAGATTCTTTGGACAGTACAATTCCATCTCCAACTTATAGGTAATAGTACTGTAAGTCATGGTGGAAAACAACTATCCCATTGTAATTGGATATGCTTACAAGAATGGATACCTTTTGGGTTGAAAGTACTAATACTCAATCCTCTTTAAAGTAGAAATAAGTAAGTGGAAAGAGTGAGAAACTGAAAGCCTGGTGTGGGGAACACAAGGGAAGGTGGATACTGGAGGAGTTCATAGTAATGAAAGTGTCAAAGATTGAGAAAAGACCCTAAACAGAAAGGCAAGAGTTGCCCTCCACTGAACAACAAATCTGGGAAGTAGGGAGGGCCCTGACTTAAGATTATACATGAGAGAAAACCAATTTGTTTCTCAATAAGGAAATGTCTTCATCCTTTTAGTCATTTACTGAACTCTCCAAAATTTACCTGGAAGAGTAACAGAAGGCACTCAAAGGCAGAAATTAGTTAAAATCTTTATTATTTACTGTAGACCAGTAGAGGGACCTATTTCTCACTATAACACTATGTTGCCTTTCTCCCTCTTTGAAAATCAGTTATGCTGTCCCCATATGATCCCAGGCATGGTTTTTGTAGCCGGGAGAAAGGCTGTGGTCATAAGGAGGGGTGTCCAAGAGTAAATGAGTGGGGCAAGTCAACTATGATAGAAAAATAAAGCTAGGAAAGAAAACTGGGAGTAGCTGGAAGCAGGGTACATGTTTACTGGAAGGTGAGGGGGACAAAATGACAAGACCGAGTACTTTGAAAAAAATGAAATAAAATGTAATTAATCCAGGAGTTATGCGATAAACAGGAAATTAGAGAGAAAGAAGATTCTAGTATAGAAGACTGAATAGGATGGTCTGGTCATGGGCCTGAAGTCTTCAGGCACAAAATCTCCTTTCCCTCAAGGAGACCAGAGATACCAGTGTTGTAAAGCCACGTTACCTCAACAAATAAATAATATAATAAAAAAGAAAAGATAATATAGATACCTACATTGCTAGGAGGAGCACAGAGAAGCAAAATAACAACAATCACTGCATAATAAATGACAAATTATTTTCTTCCTCCGAGTGTAAAAGGTTCAATCAGTTAAGTTCAAATAGCACAAAAGTAAACAGTAAAATCATTTTACTAAGTAATGACCAAATGACCAAAATAAAAAAAAAAAGAGACTGTAATAGAAGAGATTGGGAATGGAATAAAATAAATTGAAAGAATTAATGTACATTGATTATTAACAAATAGTCATGAAACTTGCTTTAATTTTATGTCTATAGGTGCATTTCTTACCCTGAATAGGAGCAAAATATACCTTAAATATAGTATTGCAGGGCAACCCAGAGTGTTACAAGGCAATCCCAATGTGAAATGGGTTCCCCATCAAGGGAACTATGTTTTCTTGAAGCTCTAAGATATTTAATCATTGGATTCCTAGGGGAAAGGTCAGCTTATTTCAGAAGACTGGGGAAAGGACAAAAATGGGGAAATCTGATGATTTAATAAACAAAATTTACATGCACAAGAGAACGAGACTGAGTTCCAATCACATAGGTCTTTGTTATTTAAAAGAAAACTTTCAAACATTACTTTTAATTAATCTCATCAAAATATATACTTAGATTCAAGTGATAGGAATGGAGGATTGAAGAAAATAGGCAAAGATAAAGCTCAATTTGAAAGTTACTGTCTTTAATCCATAGCACACAGTAGCTGCCTATTATATCTACTCACCACAGAATTTTTAAAAATATACATTTTTATGGTGTTACTATTATCTATCAAATTGGACTCCTGGGGTAGGCAGAATGACAAAAGGCGACTTTCTAAACCAAAAATTTGTTAAAGTGGTGAAACTAAATAAGCTTTTGCTAAAATATTATATACAATTCATGAACATTTATGTTTCACCACACAAATGTTAATCCTTAACTCAGACACTGTCTCACTGAATGAGGGAATACCAAAGCCTGTTAAAACCCAGACAGTGCAGTTGAACTAGGGGAAAGTATAAACAAACCAAATGCTTAACCTTGCAATGCAGACGTGTCAACATAAACATAACTGTACATCTCATTTTACTCACATATAATATTGGCAACTCAGTAACCACTAACTAGTTTTGCCCTGTGAACTGAGCAGTAGCATTCATTGTATTTCTAAACATAGTCACTAGATTTTTTCCTAGAATTACTGAATAGTGTAAACATTTTTACATTCCTGGATATTTTCTTTATGCCAGGAAGTTCTATCCAGGTTTTCTTTAAGATCTATATCTAAAACAATAATAAAATATTAGAAACTGCATCAATTAGTTTTTGTGGTGTAACAACCTACCCTAAGATAATTAGCTTAAAACAAACATTATTTCTCACAATTCTTTGGATTGCCTATTCAGTTCTTCGTCTCTTAACAACAGGCTTAGCTAAGGCATGACATGCTAGTAAGGTCTCACTCACATGTCTCAGTTCCCCAGTTGACTGGCATAGACATTCCTAATTCAAGCATGTTTCTCACCCTCCAGGACTACTCTGGGCTTCTGTACATGTTAGCATAAGGGTCCAAAAAGTGACAAGAGAGCATATTTCAATGCATAAAGTTTTTAAGTCTTTATATTTATCACACTAATTTCCCATTCTCAAAGTAAGTCATATGGACAAGAATAACAATGGAAAACTGACTATTTCTTAAAGGAAGAGTTGCAAGTTAGAAGAGAAGTAAAGTTATATTGTATTTTGGTTTTCTATACATGGTATAAGTGTCCAATTTTATTGTTTTGCATGTGGATATCCAGTTTTCTCAACACCATTTGTTGAAGAGATTATACTTCCTTTGATGCATATTCTTGACATCTTTATCATTTGATGGTATATAAAAGTTGATTTGTTTCTGAGCTATTTGCTTTTACTGTTCTGTCTTTATGTGTACACCATGTTGTTTTGATTCCTGTAATTTTGTACTTTATCTTGAAATCATTGTCATACCTTCAGTTTTATTCTTATTTCTCAGGATTGTTTTGCTATTCAGGCTGTTTTGTGGTTTCAAGTAAATATACAAAATAGGCATTAGGATTGTTTTTTCCTATTTCTGTGAAAAATGTCATTGATGCTTTAATGGGGATAGCAATGAATTTGTAGATCATTCTGGGAAGCATGGACTTCCTAACATTAAGTCTTATAATCCATGAAAGGAGAATGTGTCTTACATTTATTCTTTTATGAGTATTTTATAATTTCAGTTTATATGCTTTTTCATCTCTTAAGACCTGACACCACAAACTACTAGAAGAAAATATAGGGTAAAAGATTCCTGACATTGCTTCTGGAAAGAATTTTTTTTGCTAATACCATCAAAAGCACAGGCATAAAAAACAATAGAATACTCGGGTTCCATTTAAGTTAAAGGTTTCTACATAGCAGAGGAAACCATGAAAAATACCACCTATAAAATGGTAACATTATTTAAAAACTCAATCTCCAAAATAAATATTGAATAACACATAATTAATAATAATACATAAAATGTATAATGAGTAACAATAGCAGTAACCTGATAAATAAAAATGGGTAAGGACTTAAACAGACATTACTACAGAGCAACATATAAATAGCCAACAGGTATATTAAAAAGGTGCTCAACATTACTAATCATATGGGAAATGCAAATAAAATGGACATTTTTATAATTTACTACAGGAATTAAGATCAGTATGACTTTTGGAATAGAGGCAAAAAGAGAATTTATGATAATAGTATTAAAACTATATATTTTCTGATTTTTCTTTTGAATTCAAATGAAAATATAATGTAGAAAATTGGATATCACTCCTAAAACAGTATCTTTTTCTGATATATATGAGTCAGATTAGATTTTTAAGGTAGCATCTAGCACAACAATTTCTATAATGATATTAATGTAAAAATACCATTTTTGAGACTCTGACAACACCTTTAATTTTAAAGTAATACAGAAATTTTATTTTCCCTTCTGTTTTAATTATTCTGCAGTGAAAAACAGCCTTCTCCCAAGCTCTGGGAATAGGGATGGAGAGAGGATCAGTTAAAGTTTCAAATCCACAGTCTCCTCCAAGGAACTCTTTCCTCATTGGGGACATTGCCATGTTTAGTGCATCCTGATAATTTCAGATTTTAGTTAAAAGTAGGTAAGGTGTTTGATGTTGGTTGGGAGCAGGATAGGAAGAAGAAAGGATGATGTAGATTATCACTCTCATTTGCTCCAAAATACATTATATATAGGAACTTAATTATTTTGCCTATGGGTAAGACATACTCTTTGTCACATAAATATTTGAAATAAACTCTGAACTATTTACCAAAAGGAGAATAAATTTCTCAATTGTGAAATCAAGTTCATCACTTAACTCTCTATTGACAATGACAGGACATAAGCAAATCTCCATCAATATTTAGAACTTAAAATTATCATGAAATGAACCTAGAATTTAGGTAAGTTCTAACAAGCTTAATGAAAACAGATCACACAATAGAAAAAGAAGTTCTTGTCACAGCGATATTAATTTTTCAGTGGAGTAATTTTTAACAGTGCATAGTAAAAGTGTAATTATGAGATTGGATCTACTAATATAGCTAAATGATTTGGTATGTAGTGTAGCAACTAATAACAACTCAGAATCTGGAATTATCACATTTGACTTTTAATTTCAGTTTTGTTACTAGTAAACTGGGTCACCCTGGCAATAAATTGTTTACCTGTTCTAAGCCTCAATTTTCTAAATAGTAAAGTAACAACAGAGTCATTTTGGAAAGATTAAGATATGTCACAAACCTGCATGCTTTATTAGCAATTATCTGTGCTGTTAACTTTAGTCTGAAAGCCAATGAGACAGATAATATTCTCTTTCAGTGAACAAACAACCATGATAAGAGCTAACAAACAGATTGAGTCTCATGCCAAATATAATTCCACAGCACTGAAAATTCACAGATATACCTTTTTTAAAAGAATCTATAAGATTTATTTCAAAGAGCAGAGTTCTCCAAACTCTCCCAAAACATACACGTACTTTGATTTGGTCTAAAGATTGGCAACTAATCCTGTTTTTTTCCTAATATAAAATGAGGTAATTAAGCCAGATTCTGGAGGATCATCTTCCATAGAGTCATTTCAGGTAGTAAAGCTGGAAAACAAACAACTACATTTATATTACACTGGTAGTCTGGAAATGAATTAAGTATTTTATAAGTTGCCATACTTCCCGTTTATTGTCTCAAATAATTGACCAGGTGTTCATGCAAGCCAACTTTGAGGTTTCTAAATTCTTTCCATCCTTTTTAAACCCTTGGGGCAATACTCACCTCAGCAAAAAGATCAAATTCCCTCAAAGCACAGGAAGAGAGCTGTTTATTATAAGCAGTAAGTGCCAAATGCATTATTGGAAAAACAGTAAAGATTATTGCACCCTCCACGTGAATACCTTAGAGTTTTTTGGTGTTGTTATTGGAATTTATCTAATTGCATTTAAGAAGACTGTAATGTAATGCTGAATATTTTACCTGAAAATAAAACCACAGTAAAAAAAAGTCACCTTTTATATTAGCTACCTATTCTGTCTGTCTAACCAGGTAAATCAACAAAGGATAAAAACACTGCACTACAGTACTTTTAGAAATAGTACATTAAGCTAAGGATATCAGCCAAGTTTAGAAGTTCACATATCACATCCCATTGCAAGAAATGGTCTTGACCATATGGTCAAGAAAAAGATACATTTTGAAACTGTCTTAATCTTATGCTAATGAAAGCAATTCAAGGCTGAAGAAATAAAGACGGAAAATAGAAAAGCTTTCTGTTTATAAGTGGTTCCTTTTTTATGGATAAGGTAAAAGTAAATTTCATATACAGAAATATTAATTTTTAATTGCAGTCATTACAGTTCTTCAGAATTTAAGAGTTTTCGACATTATATACTATCAACTTTAATAGTATCTCTATTAAAGTCAACTGATGTACAAAGAGATTATTAAATACTCAAAACCTTATCCTTATTAAAGCTTACTGATCACTTACTCCTGATCTAATTTCTTTCAGTGTGTCTTAAGATGCATCTTTGAGGGTAGGATGATTTTAACATGATTACAATAAGATTACCTCCTTTATTTTAGAGTAGAACTGTCTTCAGATATACAAGAAAAAAAAAGACTTTAACATTTATCTTTATTTACAATATAGCAGAAAAATTGAATAACTCCAAAATAAAATTTGTTATGGATGTAATTTATTCAAGCAAAAATTACTAACTTTATAACTGAAGGATGTAGGCTTATTTTAGTAACAATGTTTGTTGAGATAAACTCATATTTTTTACAGAAAATCACCTAGAAAACTCTAAAACATTAAACTCTTTTCAATTGAAGTTAACTTCAGAAATTTAGCCTTCATGTTTTAGTATCTTTAGTTTTACAGTTTAAAGAAAATACTAAAATTTAAAAAGCTAGCTATAAATGTTTTTATAGGATAGCCTCTCAGATTGACTTCTAAATAAATGGAGTAAGAACCTTAGAAAGAGGACTGGAATTTCACCTCATACATAAAAGTCATAAGATTTTTTTACCATGTAAATATTGTCAACTACAACCTATTATGTTTTGTCATTACAAAGACTGAAAACACTAATGAGTATTTTAGTAGTTGTTACTATTACACATATATGAAATGTAAATAAAAATTATAAAATCCATATAAATATAAATCACAGTAATAATTTTAACATCTCCTCATATTATGCTGTAATAGGGTTATAATAATAATTCTTCCTAATGAGTGCCTAAAATGTTATGCTTATAGATTGGATCAAGTTAGTAGTACTGGTGCTTAACAATCCTTCTATTTCTAGCTTAAGAAATTGGCAACTGTTTTAGCTTTTAAATGCTGGACTTAATTTATAATAATTAGCCCACTTTATAATAATTACCCACTTTGGCATGTAGAATTAATATGTTGTAAGAAAGGTGACAAGTGTTATTTATGTTTTTGCAATTTAGTTGAATTCATCAATATTTAAGAAGTATTATCTTGGCTTTTCTTGTTGAATGTGAAAGCTTTCTTATAAGTATCTACTAAACATTAATGCTATCACAGTTTATTAGTTGGGAAAAATATCCTAGAATAGAGGATGATGATATTAATTTTATTACTCCTGTGATTGATCAAAAAATGGGCTCCCATTCTTCACTTTCTGCATTTACTCTTCAGCATTTGGACTTTGCAGGTTTTTCTACATGAAGTGTAGTCTGTCTCCCCACTGTTTGACTCTGGGTTGGTCCTGCAACTTGCTTTCATCAGTATAATGTGGCAGAAATGGCACTGGACAGTAATAAGCCTGTCTCATGAGATTTGTATGGGTCTGTCCCCTTTGGATTCTTGCCATTCCATGCTACTAAGCACAAATTCTCTCATTAGAGGATGAAATACCATGTGGAGAAGAGCTGAGATTCCTCAACCATCAGTCCTACCCAGAAGCAGAGCTGTGTAACTGATCCAAGCACATCACAGCTACATAGGGGTACCCAGCCAGATCAGAAACACTGACCAGCTGAGCCAGCAAAAGTAACTGGCCAATAGATTTGCAACAAAGTAAATGTTTATTGCTGTCTGTCACTGAGCATTCGGTTGTCACACAGCGTTATGATGTCAGTAGTTCATGGATGCTCCTTTTCCAGATGTTTTTTGTTACTTTCCTCCAAGTTTCTTCACATTGATATTTCAATGTCTGAGGAGACTGAATATGGAAAAAGTAATACTGGTAGGAAAACAGAATCAGGAACAGCAAACAGGACTCCTCACTATAATCAAAGGTATTCAAATACAACTCCAGGGCCTTCGCTTCCTCACTGTGCAAGGTATGTATGTCATGTACTGTGTGTGATGAATGTATGAAGAAAGGCTGATCTCCCTGAGCTTTACTGCTGCTCTGATAATCTGTGGCTGTGCCTTATGCTCAAACAGGCTCTATACCTCTTATGCAACCCTTCTATTCGTGCAGTCACAAGTTAATTTGACAAAACATAGCAGGTTGCAGGTAAGGATAGGCACACTTATCAATCCTTTCAGGGCTTAATACTTAATAGAAATACTAACTGAACAATCTATTAAGGATCTATTCCAAATAATGCTAAGTAATTTATATAGATCATCTTAACAGATCTTTTCAACAAAAATTTAAGATAATAACTACCATCCCTATTTTACAAATGAAGAAACTGAATCTCCGAACAGTTAATGGACCTTTCTAAATTCACACAGTAAATAGCAAACACAGGTATAGACACAGTGGCAATCTACCTACAGTTTGTTTAACTTGTTTAGGGATTTTGAAGCCTGTGCAAAAATGCATATCTGACATCTTGACAGATAGTGAAAAATATTATCTTTCGATGACTCAAGCAGTTTTAAATCTTAAGCATATATACAAACAACTTCTCTGCCAGACCATATTTTAACATTAACTGATTCAAAGATATTTGTTCTTTTGGTAAGGAAAGAGTATTGGTAAAACAGAATGCATAGCAGCAAGAAATGCAAAAAGTGTAATTACTGACTCCCTTTTGATTTAAATCAGGCTTCAAAATGAAAAGTATAGTAAAATATTTTACCTAAGAAAAAGATGAGAAACTAAAGAATAGGCACGTTTGTATTTTTAGTGCATTATCATACAGCACATAAGTACTTTTTGTGATGATAATGAACATTTGTTATACATCTTTTCTCGGTGAGTATAAATAAGTGTAAGATGTCATAATTTCACAGAGGTCAATCACCTTCTGGATATCACACTAGTTGCCTGAGTAAGCTTGGCATAAGAATACAGAGAAATGAGTTCATTATAATATCCATCATAAGGTCCATAACAACATGAGACAAAGAAAAAAAGGGCCAACTGGTCTCGAGTGGAGATTGTGGGTAGGATTTAGAACCATAGGCTGTATCAGCAGTGGACAATAGAGTTTATTATTTCATTGCTCTCTCAATTTATGGGCAGGGAGATTGGTGCCCTACAAAAAGAAAGCAGAACAAAAGTAACAACACACCCAACATCAAATTTATCAGAAAAAGGCATGGGGAAAAACAGTAATGAACTTCATGATAATTAAGAAAAAATGAATTGCAGAACAACTGCAGATTTATAGAAATTGTGTGTATGTTTTTAGATGTATTGCCTCAGCTGAAAAAGGATAAAGAGGAGAGATTCAACAATCTTTTCCAAAGGTTTGAACAAAATTTGATCTTCCAAAATACTTACATTTGTGTCAAAACAGAGGCCATGAAGTTTCAGATGATAATGATCATGAATCCAGGATCCACAGTAGTGTGCTTTGAACAAACTATTCTAGTTACCATGAATGTAATTAATCATTCAAACACAACTTTTCTTTCCTACATTTAGGGACTAAAGAAATCTAGTAGCTGTTTAGAAGTATCTTTAGTTGAAATTCTGAATCAGTACTGGTACTGAACTATTATTTTGAGTTCTAAGACATTTCAGCAATATTTTAAAATGAGGACACCATCTTGAATCGAAAAATAATGCGAAATTTGTCTTATAAACCATTGCTTAGAGGAAAAAATCCTATTTATAATTCGTAAAACATGAATATTTTACTCATCAACTAGAGCTGCTTTTAGCACACTAAATTTCCAATAAAAATTGTACAAAACCTAGAAAACCAGATTAAAATCAACTATTAATTTGGCAGATCTTGTTGATCTGCTGGGACTGAATAAAAACAAAAAAAAAAAAATAAAAATTTTCACTTTAAAGAATGACAGAGCACAAACTACCTGCAAAGATAAGCTCTTTGGTCATAGTTCTTTAGCATTTTCTGTCTAAAAAGCCTGATAATCACATTATTTCTGTATCATCAATTACTTTTATTCTTTTGAAGGAACTTTGAATTAGTTATACATATGTATTTATATTAAATCTGACTCACTGTATATTTATTTTTTGGCTGTATTACCTATCATATAGCATGAATGTTTATAACATGCAATCAAAAAAATCAGAAAATTTAGAATAACTGCATCGGCATTTCTTAGCAGTCTTTTGCTTAACCAACAGAAATGTATTTTTTTTTTGTGAATGGACTTTGTAATTTCGGCCAGTGTTTTGGAAACACAAAGTCTAGCCATTGTGTCTCTAAGCCCACTTGTTTATATGCTTCCACAGTTTATTAGTAAACACAGCTGAGTAACTAAAATTCAAAGCAGATTCTTGAGTAAACAAATTTAACCTTCGTTATCATGACACTATGTTCACCCTCCAGTGGATTCATTTTCCTTCTTACACAGAAAACAGAGTATTAAACCCAGTGACAGTGTACTTTATTAAGGTCTTTTGACACATGACAACCATACCTGCATAGAAAACTACCAACAACCAAATAACCTTTGACCTCTGGAAACATCTTACAATTTTGGCTGCCAGATATGGTTCAAATTCTACGGGAAAATACTCAATTAATATTGTCAAGCTACATGATATTGAAAAAATATTTTGTTGACTCAGAGTTAAATTATGCCCAAAAACAGCAGGAAATTGTCACAAATTAATCTGGACTTTCTCAACTCCAGCTTCCTGGTAGTAGATTCTTCTTTTTTGTTTGTTTGTTTTGTTCTGTTTTAATGTATAAACTGAATGTAGCTAGAAAATCAGTTGCATCAATGACTCTTGGATTTGGAAATCTATCTACTCTAGCATATTTCTTTCATATTTTCTCCTGCTCTATTTCATGTTCAAGTAATAAATCATTTGCACAAGTGGACAGAAACAGCAAATCTAAAAAGGGAGTAATAGTGGGAGGTTGTTTAGGAATCAAAACACTTTAAAATAGCACAGCTGTTCTGATATTGTTATCATGCCAACTATTTCTGATGTGTAGGTGATGGTAAGAAGCAAAACAAATTTTCAATACTATTTTGCAAACATGTTTCCACCACTGGGGTATTTATCTTTCAATGTGATGCACCCCATATGTACACACTGAAAAGATGCCAGTAAAACACATGTGGTCTTCAAAAGATACAAGTTCATGAATGCAATTCTTGGTACTTATTACCACAGGGAGGAGACTGTACACTGTGCAAGCATCTTCACTCAAAGAAGTAAATTATGCATTTTATATACAATAGTTTATATTCAATTTCTAAAATATCCAAAATGAATAGTATGATTCATGCAAAATCTTAGGAATAGTCTGTGATTGCTCAGTTCTTTGCTCTTCTCCATTATACAGTCATACATGTCACATAGAAGCTCAGATATGAGACTTCCAATCCTAAACAATTTTTCTTGAAGCATCACATAGCATTTTTACACTCAGGAGGCATAGAAGTAGAGATCAAGAATGTGAATTATTGAGCTAAACGACATAGTGATATTATTTCTGACTGGGTGAATTCACTTCTCTGCATGTTTCTTCACTGTTTTTCTCTCTGTGTAATATGTACATTTTAATACTCCCTACTTTCAGGTGAGGATTATATCAGTGAGTGAACAACTGTGCCTGAACTGTGTAGTCCGTGATCCATAAATGAATTTATCATTGATATGGAAAATGTAACTTTGCTAATCTCAAGGGACCAATGTGAAAAGCTACTTTAACATCAAACATTTTCCCACTTTCACAATATTAAACATTAAAAAAATAGAAACCTAATCCTTAGAAAAGCTAATATAGATCGCATATATCCACTTTATAATCTACATATGAATCGGTTTCTACTCTTCCACAACTGAAAGTAAATTAAGACATAGTTAACAAGAAGTGACCTAGCCAAACAATCTTTCCTTTAAATCCTTATTATCCTACTAATTCTTCTGGTAAAACTGTATACTCTCCTTTTTTTTACCCACATTTCCTAGAGTGTTAGAGTTGTATCTACGTTGCCTTTGAACATTTGTATCTTATACATACCTATTCAATAAGATTTGCTAAGTTAAATATAAGGCAAGAATACATACTGACAAAGCATAAAGCAAAATTAATTCTTAGACCCTGAAAAATATACAGTTACCAGAAAGAATAAGTCTCCACCTATAAAAGGAGACTGACTTGGGGTGAGTGGATCATGTGCACATATGGAAGCATAAAAAAAGTACCCCAAAGTTATATAGGTGTGTAAACAAATGTATCACAAATAAAAAATTCACAAAAGATAGTTTATTGACAAGAACAATTTTGTTTCAGATTCGAATTAACTTTATACTGCTTGCACAGAATCAAGAACATTTGGATTCCCACAATGAAGTAGTTGCAAATGACATTAAAAAAAAAACTTAATTACAACATCTACCACATTTACTGAACAATTGATTTGAAAAGTTACAGATGACACATGGTAAAACTTTAAGACAATAACCATGTTGCAAAACAGCATGCAATAGAAAACAACAAAAAAAGGCAAATTAAGCTTCTCCTACCCAGAATTGAGGACCTCTTACTTAGAACAAGGCTGTTAACAGTATCTTACATATCATCCAGAAATAGACTTTATTTAAAGCATAGTGAATATTTTTAAAATATTTTGTGTAAGATCTCTTTGCAAATATCACATACTGTTGAACTAATTTGACCTAGAAACTAACATGCAATAATAGATTCTAGGTGAAAATTTAATTGACTTCTCTCAGTCCTTAAAATATATATGATGATATATAATATTTATATATGGTTAAGAATTTCTAAATATTAAAATGAAGCAATATTAACGCAGTTCACTGTATGTGCTTACTTCTTACTGAAAAACTATTAGCAATGATGACAGTATTTGCAGCACACATGGGTGGGACTTGTTGAATATTTAATAGAGCATAGTACATGTATGTGTATTTTAGTTGTGAACTCAGACGTACATTTTGCATGGTTGCCTATGTGTAGATGTGAATTCAAGTGAAGATCCATACTATATTATAAGAAATTCATGTCCATTATAATGGTTTATATTAGGAAACATTTATCTTGAGGTCTGCACAAAAATGAGTTCAAATCCCTATGTCAATTAATTTTGTAGCAAAAGTTATCTTTTGGCCTTCTCTAATACTCAAATTGACTTAATTATCTTTTTTATTTTTAATGCAATTTTAAGTATTTAGAATATATGTATAGTTAATAAAACTCACAGCTAATGCTTTTAAAAGCCTTGAATTACTCCTAGAATCATTGTTTTATAATAATTTTGTCTGAAAACGTATTTTCCTAATGTGGTGTTATATTTACTACCATTATCAAAATTTCTACAATTTCTGTTGCTCTTGTTACTCTTACAAATTCAGAGTCAATATTTTAGAATTATATTGTATCCTCAATGAATTTTCATCATGTGTTTACTTTAAAAATAAATGAATTACTGAGTGAATAATTTCCATGTCAAGTAATATGCACCTCAACTTTTATTTCTTTTAAATTCTAACAATAGGATCTAGCCTAAGCATATCTCTATTACACATATCCAATCCTAGCAAATATTAACATATTAATCCTACAATGACCTCCCCAACATTATCATATTAAAAATGAGCCTAATTAGAGAAATACGATGACTGAACTATCAGAGAAAAGTATGTTCTGTATCTTTACTAAAAATCTTCAGTTAAGGGACACTAAAATACTAAATAATCAGTTAAATGCTCAATGATTAATGCAGTAATGTCTTTATAGCATTAGATACTTAAATGATTCATTCTGCATCCTTTCTAAAAATAACCATTTGAAAAAACTAAGTTTTAAATAATGTCATATCCTTCCTTGTAAATATAACTTTATCATACATACAAGCAGGCAGACTATGAGAGTATTATTTCATATGCCATTTACATGGGAGAATTTAAAGACTTGGTCTTTGAGCATCTATGCATAAGATAGTTTCAAAGAAAACTTTAAAAATAATGTCAAGGAATCCAGAATTTCAGATAGCTATAACTTCAATGGTATAAACTTAATTTAAGTGGTTCAAGATTCAGTGAAAAAAATGAAAAAGCATGTCTATAAGGACGTAAATAACTGTGGGAACTAATACATCCTATCCACTAGCAGAGTATTCTTTCTTTGTCTCCTGGATCCACCAGAATGGGGATGAAACATAAAGGCATGTACAGGCCCTTCTTCCCTGTGTTTGTATATATCTAAATGTATATTAGCTGGCAGATAGCAACTTCAACAAAAGGTATTGAAACATCATTCGTATATGTAAATAATACTTCCTTGTCCCACCCCAGAGCTGGAGCTAATCCTTTCCTTAGACCGGTTTCTGGTTTCCACAGGACATGTATTGGTATACAGTATAAAAGAGGTCTACTGACCACAGTGTAAGGTATAAATATTAACAAGAAAAAGCATTTTTGGATTGAGAACAGCAGTTTTCCTCCTTATTATCAATGCATTGAATTCCCATAATAATTGGCACCCAAAAGATAAATGTAGATATATCTTTTATATCTAGATATACGAATATGTAGATAATGTGACTGAACACTAATATATAGTTTGGGAAAAATGAAATAATAAAATATTTGCTGTATGCATGTGTGTATATATATATATATATATATAACTTTCATATTGTGAATCTGGTATCTACATTTTAGATTATTGTTATCAATATTCTTAACAGGATATGATTAGGGAAAGTTACGGTACATAATGTCTAATTAACTTGCTCAATAAAAGAACTAAAACAATAAAAATGAATTAGAATAAGTCAATTTGTGAAGTAAATGATAATCATTAATTAACACAAATCATAATTCAAAACAAAAAAAATCATTTGAGTGTCTGATAGGGTGCCTGAGCCTCCAGTGGGAATTAGGTCAGTCCAGATCTATCTGTGGAATTAGCTTGAGCAACATTCAGATCATTAAGCCTTCTTTCCTAACATTAAATATATTTTTTTCTTTTTTGTGTACACTTTTCTTCCAAGATACTTAGATGTATACAGAGCTTTTTAAATAGTATTTTATTAACTTTTAAAGGCATCAATAATTGCGAAAAGGGAGAAAGTAAGAGTTAGGGAAGGGTGGAAATGGATGGGGAAGGGGAGAGAAAGAGGAAGAGAAGCAGAGAGAAAGAGAAGAAAAGGAGCCAGAGATTCAAAAACAGCAGAGATAAAAGACCTAAAAACATCATTTGAGCCATGAACCTTAGCACCACTCATCTTTCTAAATTGGTGAGTCAGCTAGTTTTCACTTATTGTCAGTTTAAGTTAGATTTCTATTACTTGTGTTTAAAAGAGTCTGGGTTACTTCTGAAAATCACTGAGGGATTTTAACAGGAAATAATATGAGATGCATACTGAGAATATTGAGTCTGTAGCAGGGAGGTGGATGGACTGAAGATATGGATGCGAGTGAGGTCATTTTTTTAACTATGAGAGTGAGCAACATTATTGATTAGGCTAAGGCATTAGTTCTCAGTAGGTTAAAGGTACAGGATTTAACACATAGTTATTAGAGGAGAATGAGAAGAAAGAATCTATAGTAATTCTGAGAATCTTGCCTTGAGAGTTTGATTATTATATCCATTGAAAGGATGAGGAAATTTAAAAGTTTTGAGCAAAGCTAATAATTAACTTCCAGGACACACTGAGTTTAAGGTATTTATGAGCTAGTCAAGAGAAAATGTAATTTATGTTTGAGATAAACATTTGGAGCCCAGGAGAGAGAAGTCCACTAAAGACAAAAAGAGAAAATATATTAGACATCAAAAGTCAACATATACAAAAATCAGCATATAGAAGAGTAAAAACATAAGAGAAAGCCAAAACTAAATCAAAGTATAATAACAATAACTGACAACATTAAAATAGATCCATGATATTAAAGATTATACCTCATCTAGGAAAAGAGCAGTGCAAAAAGTACATATGTATAGAAAAAAAATGAATAATACACAAAGAAGAATTGTGGGGTATCAGAGATCTAATTTTAGAATTTTTACTTCTTTTCCTTTTATATAATCTTTTTCTAAAAGTAGCATGCATAAAAACATTCAATAGAAGAGACTTGCCAAGCTATCTTTGTGTAGCCACATGTAACTCATTAGCATTTATGAAGTTAGTTCTATTAAATTCAGACACATCAATTCTTATTTTTTCCAGATTGTGGATTCTAATTATTTAAGTATATCTTTATAAAGAAACCTTTCTAATGCCTTGATCATTCTTACTGGGCCTTTAAAAAACTTTCTTCTGCTCCATTATAGCTTTATTGAAGTGTAACAACAAAATACAATCAGTTATCATGCATGTTCTTGTACTAGAAGTCATTTTTATTTACTTAATAGCAGAGTACCTGCCACTGAACAGTCTCCAGTAAATGCTGGTTACACATATACATACATATAAGCATTTAATATCTAGTAGAATTCCTGATTATGCTAACCCACAATAGTCTTTTAGATCTCATTATTTTATAATGGTTTGATGTTATTTTATATTGGTTATATTGGTTGAATTGTTAAGAAACAATTCAGAATTATACCAATTTTTTTTTACTATATCCCAGGAGTTGGTAAACTGTAGCTCATGAACCAAATCTGGCCAGTGGCCTCTTTTTATAAAGTTTTTTTGAAGAACTGCCACACTTATTTTACATCTTCTCAAAGGTTACTTTGGTACTTATTACAAGGCAGAGTTGAGCAGTTGTGACATAAGCCATCTGACCCACTTGAAATACTTACTCTTGTGACTCTTGGGAAATAGCTACCAATCCTGGGGGACTCCCTGGTGGCCTAGTGGCTAAGTCTCAGCACTATCATGCTATCACCTCTGTGCCCTGAGTTCGATCCCCAGCCAGGGAGCTAACTCACATATGGCACAACAGACCTCTCCTGTATCACCCACTGCTCCCCTTAGCAGTGTTTTTTATTTTTTTAAAGATTTATTTATTTATTTATACAAGCACTGGGTACAGTCAGAAGCATGGGAGGGTAAGATAATTCACCAGAGCCAGAGCAGGGAGCAGAACAGGCAGACTGACGAAACACACTGCTGAGGGGAGCAGCGGGCATGGCAGGAGAGGTCTGTGCACCACGTGCAACCCTTGCCAGTGGCCGGGGATCGAACCACTGCTGCTGAGGCTGCGGGCAGCTTCACAGCCCAGCGCTCAACCACTAGGCCACCAGGGAGGCCCAGCAGTGTTTTTTAGTAGATCAGCCTATTCTGCTCCCCACCCTGTCTCTGATGAATCCTCTCACCCCTTGCCCCAGCACCTACCACACCAGTTCTTCTATGCATAAATGAAGAAATCTTTTTAAAAAAAAAGAAGAAAGAAAATATCTACCAATCCTGGATCTGTATCATAAAACTTATCTAGCATTTGTCATTTTTGTATCCAGTGGCAACTTTTCCCTCTCTATATATATAGCATCTTTGCTCATATATAAACAACTTTCTTCTTTCTCCTCATAATTTGGTAAATACTCTAGAGGTCAGGTCATTTATGACCCAAAAGAAAATGTGCCAACTTCAAACTGAATAAAGAAATCTCAGAGTAGCTCTTTCACATATCATTTATGGAAATGCTGGATAAATTTCAATTAGGCAGCAGTACTCAGGAGCTCTCCTAAGATTAATTCAAAGTCTACTGATAACAAACATTTGTGCAATTTATGCAATTTTATACAAATTGCTCATCACATACTTGTCACAAAATTCTAATATTTAAATATTACTGCCTCTCACATATAGTCATACAAAATAATTGTCGTTAATGATTTGCCCAAGTATACAGAACCAGAGTACTACTTATTCTCCTTGATTCTGATTAAGTCAATAGACTCCTCATTACTAAAAATTGCCCCTAGTCCCATATTATTTTCAACACTAAAATATACCTTGGTTTAAAAAAAAGTATCAAAGGCTCTTCCACAGATAAGTTCAATAAATACATTGGTTTTTATGCTAGATGTCTGTTAAATATTCAAGAAAAGCAAAATAATTTCTACAAATTTGTGTTTTCTCTTGAAGGTAAACACTGTACATTTTCTATGAATGTCATATCTGTTAGTAATAGCCTACATTCCAAATAAGGGGAAGGTCTGTCTATATTCTGCAGAATATTTGCTCTATAAATGATACTATTTGCATTTCTGTGTCCCACTCCAAATTACATAGTAGTATGCAATGATGAATCCTGGCTGTGACCCCAAGCTGGGAAGTTGCATTTATTATTCCTAACAGCAAATCTGTTGTTAATTGATTAGATCAAATGAAGAGCCAGAAATTAAGAGAAATTTGCTCCAGAGTAATACACATTGAGGTAGATTTAAAATTTGATTGTCCCATCAAGTCAGTTGTGCACTTTGACTCTCGGAATCTTTCTTTCCATCATCCTTGGCTGACTCTTGTCTCCCTCGTTGTGTTTCAGACACATTTAAAGCAATTACCCTTTCTCTGATTTTTCATTTTGTGGGCTTTATCCTCACATGCACCTGAAAACACATTTCCCATCACATTGTCATATATGGATATTTATTTATACAGTAAGTCCTCACTTATCATCAGTGGGTTCTTGGAAATTGGAACTTTGTAAAGCAACATATAATGAAACCAATTTTACCACAACCTAATAGATATGAGTTACTATCCAAAAGCATGTTTCTGTTCAACAAACTTCTTAATAAAGATCCCAAAAAATCTAATATTAAACAATAATTTGTATTAATATATTCATTTTTCAACTGGATTATTCCAGTCAGGGTCACTGGTGGCTGGAATCTATGCAAGAACCAACCCTGGAAAGGACACCCTTCCATCACAGTCACACTTACACCCACACTCACTCCGACAGGAACAATTCAGACATACATCCTAGTTAACCTACTCTGAGCATCTTTGGGATGTGGGAAGAAACCAGAGTAACCAGAGAAAGCCCACATAGATATGGAGAGAATAGGGAAACACCACACAAGGTCCCCAGATGGGAATTAATTTTTTTTTTCTCATCAGTGTTAGAACGACTTGGAACAAAATGAAGTTATTCAAAGACCTGCTATATACCCACTCCTCAGCCTTTGCATATTTAAAGATTTATTAAATACCTCAGTAAAATAAAATATCCACCACTCCAGATTTTCTTTCTTTCTAAAGGTAGAGCCTTTGATGACCTCTTTATTTTTGTGGCACAAAATAAATCATAAAGCCTTTAAAACTTCAATCTTTCCTTCACTCTTCTCCAACAAGTTTCTTTAAGTATAAAAAGAGGGTATTGATATCAGTTTTCATTAATATAAACTATTCTACACCTTTTGAAAGCAGATACTACTCCAGATTGCCTTATTTTGAACATTTTCTCCTCTTTTGAGAAAATAAAAATCAGGACAATAGCTGATGTGAAAAGTTAAAATTGTCTTTATTCTATGTTTGCAAAAATCATACTATAATTCTTATGTACTTAGAACAAAGTTAGTGATCAATAGGTTAGTTTTCTATTTTATCTCTATTCTATTAAAGATAATGGCCAGTTTCTTTGTATATCCACTTGCTATTCTCAGAAACTTTTGAACAGCTGCAAACACACCATTCTCACCAGTTCTAGTGCACATCTTTCATCTCATCATTAAAACAACAATACAAAATTTGAATTCAAAGACATTGCATGGGAAAGACATTTTACTCTTCTTCGTTTTGAAACTGCTTAAAATGTCTCCTTTGCCTCCTGCTGCTGAAAATGAAGTTTGCAAAGAAGGAATAGTTTGACGGCAATAATCAAGTGTGACTATATGGAGGGGAGAAAATATAACAACTAAAATACAGGTTTGATTTCAGTCATTTGGAGAACAAAAATGCCTATTAAGTATCTTCTTTATCCTTATGTGGTGAAGCAGTTCTTGTTACATTTCTTTCTTGTTTTTCACTCATCCTTTTTGTAGAGACAGTGTATTACTACTGAGAATCACATGAGTAATAATCCATCCCTCTGTATGTATATTTTCTGTTTAGAAAAAAAAAGATGCTTCATTAAAAAGGCTTTCTGATCCTCACCTTCTAACCTAAAAAAATGAAGCCACGACTATCCTCAAGAATGCTAGGTGGTATAAAAAATTTTTAAATATAATAATAATTTCTGCTGATTTGGGACTTAAAGTGTAATCTGAACTCTTTCGTGTAAAGTTGGGTCCTTTAAAAATGTTTAACTGTAAGAAGTTTGTTTAAAGTTACAGTAAACCTCTTTGGACTAACTAAAGAGATCTCAGTTGTATTTCAGAGAGTTCAACTCTGGGGAAATTTAAAATGCTTTAAACATATGGTTGAGTTAGTTAGTTATAAAAGCCACTTTTGCGTGGGGGCTTGCTCAGAGTCGTTCTCCGAATAATATGGTCCGCAGGAGCCACATAATAAATGAATTCTCTGTCTGCTCATTCTACTTCCTCTCCGTAAATTTTAATTTCTTTCTGGGGAGAGAAAAACCTGTTCCATATGTCTGGGTAATGCTGCTTTAGAGGCATTCACATAGAAATAATAGGCATAGTTTCTTGGTATATCCCAGTAATTCTCAGTAACTTTTGTTATTCTCAGTAACTATTAAACATCTGTGAAACACTCCATTCTCACTGTCTCCAGGCCCCACATTAGCTCTTATTTGTCCACATCTTTAATCTCATGATTAAAACAACAATGTGATTGAAATTTGAATTCAAAGACATTCTTCCCAGCTTTCTTTGTCCTGGTGCCTACTTCCTTACAGTCTGTCCTGGGTACAAAGCACAATAATTAAAGACACAGTTTTCCAGGATAGTTACAGTGTGTTGATGAAAATAAGAAACAAATGGAATGGTTTCAATCTTGTGGAGAATGTCTATTTCAGTTATCAACCGGTTGATAACTGTCTTTTCTAGAAATGAACTGGAGTGTTTCAAGTGGTATAATGCTGCAGAAATGAAATAACATTTATGTATTTTCACATCAACTATTTTTCTAATTTCAATTTTCTAAAATGGGAAGATACCATTGAAAAAAGAGCAGCTTAAACAAAAGCAAGAGCATAACCTAAGATGATGCTAAGTATCACATTTAAATGGAATTTCAACAAATAGATCATAAACAGGGACCAATGATTGTGTTACTGTTTCTAGTACTTAATGCAGTCACTCAAGTATAGAGAAATTACTAGTGTCGGTTATATTTGTACTAATTTCTATGATAAATCTGTTGACAAATTTACATTGATCCAAATATATGATCCAAATTTATGTTAGGCTATAGATACTTTTATTAACCACAATTTGGCGAAGAGGGCACTGAGGCTGAGAGTCAGCACTGAGTTGCAGAGTCAAAAGTATTTTCTTCTGATTATTAAAGTCACTTCCATCAGCCTATAAATCAAGTGTGTTCTTAGCTATCAGTATCTCCCACAAAGGTAGTGAGTTAGAGGAATTGAGAGCTATTAAAGGGTAAATTCAAACAAATAAACCTCACCAGAATGTGTTGATCAATTAGTCGTGGTGGTGGCATGAAGGAAAAGAAAGACGAAAGGGAAGTGTCCTGGGTTTTGTTTTGTATAACTGATTGATGATGCGCCCTTTCACTCAGTTAGAGAATGTGAAGGGGAGACAGAATTTTAGAAGGAAGAGAATAAGATGGGAGTGGAGGCAAAAATCATTCAGTTTTTGGAACTGGAGGTTTCATCTTTCTTTTAGACACCACAACAATTCAACAATTAAGTACTAGATTGTGTTGTCTGGGAATCACTATAGGAGTATGGTCTAGTAGGAGAAATTTGTTTCCCATCTGTATACATAGTTGATTCTTGTCATTCAAGGTATCATTCTGAAACATTGGTGCAAATACTAAGCCACTGATTCTAGAGGAAATAAAGGACTTGGTTCCTTACAGCATTTGGTCACAGTATTTTTGTCAGCACATCAATGCATGTCATGTTTTGTGTGTTTCTGATTAACGACACCTTCTTTAATTATTTCTCACAAGTAATTAATTATATGGAAACTATTAGATGAGAAAGGTCTAACAATTTCCTGACACTGGACAATGTTACCATAAATTTCTTTGACTCTTGGCTTCACAATACTATTGTCCACTATACATTTTTAAATTAATTTTTGTGATGGTTAAATTTATGTGCCAACTTGGAAGGGACATGGTACCCAGTGCCTAGATATTTGGTTAAATATTTCTGTGAATGTATTTTTAATGTTAAATTAATATATACACTGTTGAACATTGAGTAAGATATCCCTATAAAGTGAATGGGCCTCATCCAATAAGTCACACATCTTAGGAGAATAAGTGCATCTTCCCCCCCAAAAAGAAGTAATTCTGTCAGTAGACTGCTTTTGGATTCTAACAGTTTCTCTTCATCAACTTTCTATAATCAGTGTATTATTGACCTAAGAAGATGCTTTCTTTACTACAGTTCTAATTTTATGCTTTATAACATTTTATTGCTCTTAACAGTCTTTTTCTTTTTATAGATAAAAATATTTCTTTTTCTAAAGGTATAACTAAAACATGCCATTACTGTAAGCACAATTCATGGTTCACACAAAAGAACAGTAACTGCCGTCAGATAAAATATATTTTAATGGAAGTGTTGTTTAAATACTTATTTAAATCTTATCCTGTTCATGCACTGACAACTAATTTCAGGAGGCATTACTGATTTCTTTTGGTTAACTGGCAACATATTTTGATTTATTTCTTCCTCTGAAGCTTTTTGCTATTAAGTTAGTGATCTCTAAATGTGGACTTAAATTTAATTTAGTTATTTGGTAGTTAAGAAACTAGTCCATACAATTAAAACAAAAATTTTGAATACAAATAGTGACACCATCAAGTAATGACTAGATGTTTCAACTTTTTTTGTAGAATTTGGCTATATTGCATACACCAAAAGTCTTCAAGGGCATCTTGTCCAAACTAATGAGGGAGCTATTTTGAGTTTACGATTTTACTATATCAAAACTGCAGTAAAGATAATGAAAGTATTATTGACGTGAATGATTCAAATTATGTCTCTGATTCTTTGTGTCATTTATTCCCAAATATATAAACAGAGGTAGGAAAGTGTGCCGTAAAAGATGTATGCCTGGAAGTCAGAAGAGCTAGCCAATACGTTTCCACTGTGGCATCAAAGACCTGACAAACATTTTTCCTCAGTTGTAAAATGAAGGAACTAACAAAGTGAGTTCTAAGTTTCCTTCTTGGACTCCTGCTTCTGCAAAAATGTAGATGAAATTTAAAAAAAATGAAAATAAATCTTTGTACTGTAAGACTAAATTAGTGAATTAGTGACTACCAGAAAAGAAGGCAGTAAGGTGTGGATAAATCAGAAAAAGGGAGACAATGGTATGGTGAAGGATAGACTTGAACTTTTAGCTGCAAACTTAATATAATAATGAAAGCATGTTGACTCAGTGATGAACACCTGTAACTTACAAAATGTTATAATGCATTGTTACCAAAAATGAGATGTAACAGTGATACATGACTCCCCTTCAAACTCTTTTAATTCTCAACCTTATAAAGTATATGTGCAAATTTCTGATTTTAGATTATGGGGGGGGGATATATTTCAGCCCCAAATATCAAAGTTTAGTTTCCCTAAACAAGTACAATATATTTTTTTAAAGAACAAAAATAAATATTTTGTAAGTTGACTATCTCAGTGCAAAATAGATACTTCTATTCTTGAAAAATAGGGATTTTTTCTATTTTTAATGAAAATCAAAAATAATCCAATCTTGTAGGATAAGTGGTACAATAAGAATGACAAGATTATTTTAGATAATGGATAAGTTCCTGAATATCTTCCATTTAAGCAATGATAGAATACCTCAATTTATTTTAATAACCTTAAGGCACAGGTAGAAGTTCTGAAATAGTTGCTATAATTAGATGATTTTTATTTAAACAGGAGAGAAGACCCAGTTTTAACACAGTTCTAGTCTCCATACTTCACCTATACATATAAATTAACTCTATTTTTTGCAGACAATCAAAAAAATTAGGCCTCTTACCACTCTCAGGCGTCCTTCATGATTGTTGGTTTCTACCTGAGGCGGTTGAAAGACTGAAAGCCTTTCCTTTAACAGTGGCTAGTCACAAACCAATATTTAGAGTAATTTAAGGCACTGATTCACCTTGAATAGAAGCTGAGATCAGAGTATGCTTATCACTTTCCTAACAATGCTACTTTTCCATTATGCTTTTCAACAATTATCTCACCAATTTTTTTTGTTATTTTTTTCTCCTCTCTTTAAGCTACCTGACTTATTCAGTACATATTTCATTTAGTAAACATTTACCTAACCATCCATTTACTTCCAAATCAGAGTTCATGAAAGCTGTATTTGGAGTTAAATAACAGTGCAGTCCACATCAATAAGTGCCACAGCAAATCCTTGTTTTACTAAGCAATTACAAAAAAAAAAAGAAGAAAAAGAAGAAAAAGGATGTGGGGGTGGGAGGTGGGGAGGCAGAGGAGAGAGAGAACACAAAGCTGGCAGAGTTAATCTCTGAGCTAAGAATCTACTGTCTGTTATAAACACTTTGATATACTAGACTATCAAGGCACAAGTTGGAAAGAGAACTGGACCAACAGTCTGAAGAATTGTATACTTTAACCCATTTCTCCATGTACTGTTATAGCTCTTGATTTTATACCTGTTTATCAGAATGTTAAAACATAAGGTCTCTTTACAATGATTTTCTCCAGTTCCCTTTCTAGGAAGTCTCAGTATTTGAGATTTCAAAAGAAAAAGTTATTCCATTATATGAAAGAAACTGAGGTGCAAAAAGGACTATATACATAAACATATCAGTGTGTCATTGTTTTGTAAAGACTAGAGGACAACACATGCAATTTGGCCCAATCAGGAGAAAGAAACCAAAACAGTAGCAACAACAGTGACAAATGAATGTGTAAGAGTCTATTTCAAAACAACGTTTACCTGGGAACTTGTGTTGAGATCCATCTCGTAAGATAATAGTGTTCTGTTTAGGAACAGCTAAAGTTGTTAAAGTTTGAAAAGGAGTAACTACTGTAGTGGTTTTTATGCAGCACTAATCTAATTTAAACTGAAAACTTCTGGGAATTGTGAATTTTTATTAATTTTATCTAATTCTCTTTCATCAATTAATTCTTAATCTAATCATAACTTTGGTGACTTAGTAATAAGGTAAATTACAGTATTTTTAGAAGTGTAACTATAAAGAGTTGCAAGAAGTTACCAAGTATATTTGAAAAAAATAGGGCAAGTCTACTGCTTTTCTCATCCTCAGTTTATTGATACAGGAAATAAATAATGAGCTGAATAACCTATAAGATCTCTTCTAGTTCTAAACTTATCTGTCAATCCAGCAGCATACCTGCTAAAATTGGAAACAACATAGCTGATACATGGTAGAAAAAAAAACATTTCTGCACTTAAGTTTCTTCCTGGAAATGAAAGAGGCAGAGCATTTAAGCAAAAATATTCTTTGATTGAAAGTACATGCAAAATATTTTGCTGAGTGCTATAGGAAACTCCACACAATCTAAGCTTCAAAGGACTTAAAAATTAATAGGAGGAATAAGGCAACATATATTCATTTATTCATCTAGTCATTCATTCAGTATTTGTTGATTCTTCATTATTTGTTTGGTCCAGGTAACTCATATTCTGATAGGGGAGTAGGAGTATGTAAAGAACAAAGCAACCAAGGGCAGTTAACCAAATATGACTAATGCTAGACAGATCATTCAAACCAGGTGATGTGAGCTATAGTTTCAAGGTGGTTTCTTCAGATTGGTTGAGCAGAATCCTAATGACGAGGTATAACTTAAGTTCAAATTGAATGTGAAAAGAAAATAACTTTCTGTAGATCGAGAAAAAGATCATCTGAGGGAGAGCAAAATCTCTTTCAAAAAACCTAAATTTTCAAAAGTGCTGAATGTTTCTGAGGAACAATTAGGCCAGTGTTCTTACGATGTGAGTTGAGGTTAAAGAGGTAGAAAGGAACAGATTCGGTAGTCATTAATATGCATAAAATATCTGGTTTGTATTTTAAGCACTGGGCAAAGCCCTGGAGATACTTGAGTAGGTGAGTGCCATGATTTATATTTTCAAAAATATCACTCAGGTTTTCCTGAGGAGAACGCAGTCAGGAAAGAAACCTATTAGAAGATTTCTTTAGCAATTAGGAAAAAATGATAATGAAATAATAAAAATGATGATGATGAAACTAGGATGTACTGATAATGGCTGTGGAGATTGTTAATAGAGGTGAAGTTGAGAAAATAGCTTTGGGACATATTTTGAGGTCAATTTGATGATACTTGTTTGGAGGTTGAAGTTAAGTGGAGATGAAGAAAAGGAATAAGGATAACTCTTGGATTCCGGCTTCAGCAAATATGTAAATTATTATGACTTATTGATACGATAAGCACTAACTATCCATTTACTTCCAACTCAGACTTCACGAAAGCTGTATTTGGAGTTAAATAACAGTGCAGTCCACATCAATAAGTGCCACAGAAATTCTTGTGTTTTACTAAGCAATTACAAAGAAAAATAAGAAGAAAAAGGATGTGGGGTTGGGAGGTGGGGAGCCAGAGGAGAGAGAGAACACAAAGCTGGCAGAGTTAATCTCTGAGACCAAGTTTGGAGTTTTCATAGGATCATAATAACTTACAACTGCTCTTTAGACATTCATGTGAATTACTGAGACAGCAAATAACAGTTTTGTATTTAAGAGGAATTATAAGGAGCCTGCTATTTAAGTGAATTTAAATGCACTAAGCACTGTTAAAATAATAAAGTTAAAAATAGTTATGTTTATTTACTATACTCTTCTCATTCTTTATGAACTGCTTTTTCAACCTTTTTATACAAGTAAGGTAGGAAGAGAAATATGAAAAGTTTAATGTTAATTGATATCACTCATTTCAGAATAAGGACTGATGGGTATGTACAGTGCTCCCTAGCCCAGTGGATTTTCATTTGGAAGGGAAGAAAAGGAGTTCACTGCTATTTAATCATCAAGTTCTGATATATACCAGATAATAGTTTACTTCACTAAATCTTCAGGGAAGATTTACAGGTCATGTATGATTTTCCAACTTTATGGAGAAGGAAAGTTGCATCAGAGTGTTGGAAAGTTTTTAAAGAACTGAGGAACTGGTGGAGCTGAATTTGAAATGCTAGAGGTTTGCGCCAATATGCTTTCCCTACTCCATCATGTAATTCTCTCTGCCACTTTCTTCATACCAGCTAACCACTATTTTAATTATTTCTTCCCTTCCTGGGACTACTTGAAGAATTAATTTGTAATTCTTTGTTATTTGCTTCCTTTTTTCCTTTTATTGAAATAAAGAAGAAATAATTTTCTTCATTTAATTATTCTTGATTGAATATGCAACTAGTTTATAGTAGTAAGAATATCTTCACTTAAAAAAACTGGCACAGAATTCATCAGAGGGCATTCTAATGAATTGAACAGGACTATTTTTGAGCATAAATATATAATATACTGGAGTTCTGATTTGATATTCTGTAATGTCAAACAGAGGGGCAATGTGCCATTCCTCCTTTAAAAAAATAATCCTATATCCTTCCAAAATATAATTTTGGTTATGTTGGATAAATTAAATAATCAGCAAGTATTTGAGTGCCCACTTTGTGTCTAGTGAATCATATAATGTATGTATGGTGAATACTATGTAAATATTATTCTTTTCAAAGCACGTCTTAGCAAGGGCAGAAGCTTGCTTCCAACTTTCTAAAACTATTTTTTTAATACAGATTCTCTGATAGACTTGGTATGCCTTGCAAAACTAACTATTTTAAACAAAATATTTAAACAGTTTCTTGAATATTGACTTAATGTAGTTTCTTATCTTACCTTGGCTAAAAATCTGCAAAGTGAGTCAAGGTTGCTAGATTTTGACTATATTTATATCTAAATTTTGGACCCATATAAGGTTGTTCTTTGAATATATTTTATTAAAATATACATGAACAGGTTATATATTTTTATGTATTTGGAAAAATTTTTAGAGCAGTTTCTATCAGTAGAAAACAAAAATCTCTATAATTTGAAGTATAAATATTGTAGCTTCTGATGTTTAAAATACATTCCGGAATCAGTTTTTTCACTAGTTTTATGAAACCTGTCTTTGAGGGGAATAGTTTATAAGGAAAATTTATCCCTAATCAGTTTGGGGTCAATTGTTAAAATTGACACAGAGCACAGGGGAGGTTTTTATAAAAGTTCACTTAATAAATATGATTATCAAATATTTTTTGGTGATGAAAAATGTTAATCAATTCTTGACTTCAATCCTTTGGACACCTCTTTAGGGAAAAGTTACATTTAGATGAAATCCCTATACTATTAGTACCTGAGGAAAATGGTCCCTTCAATGCCCCTTACATGTTTCACATTTATTGCCCCAGGGATGAACTGTGATTGAGCTTACACTTAGCTTTCTTATATTTTATTTAACCACACACACACATACACACACACACAGCTTATTTATTATTGCTTTGATCCAAGAATATTCAGCAAATGGCAAAGAACCTATACTTATAAGAGAATTGATATAATCTCCAAATTGCCAGAACAACAAGAATTTAACAAATTATCTGATACACTTTCTCTATCTAAAGATTTCTCCATTTTATTCTCCTCACTGTGGTCTTTTTGCTTTGAGGATATTGGTCACATTTGGCTCCTACATTTCAATGAAAAAATGTATTTAGTAAGTGCCTTTTCTGAGCAAGACTAAGAATGAAATATAGAGGATTAACTATCTACTTACAGGAGACCTCCCTGGTGGCGCAGGGGTTAAGTACCACATATGAAGCAATCCACAGGCTCTGCAGCACGAGTTCGATCCCTGGCCGGCCAGGGAGCAAGCCATATGGTGAAGCAGACCTCTCCTGTCTCGCCCGCTGCTCCCCTCAGCAGTGTATTTCAGTCAGTCTGCCTGTTCCGTTCCCCATTCTGAGGACCCATTCTGGTGGGTACTCTCACCCCCATACCCCCGCATCTCTGGCCTGTACCCCAGTTCTTGGATGCATAAATAAATCTTTAAATAAAAAAAACTATTTACAGTAATCAGATTGGTCCCTGCCTTTATGTAATATATAGGCCAACAATGAAGACAAAAATAAAAAACAATATGTGTATACAACAAGAAACTGTAATGAATGGCAAGAGAAATAAATAGATTTCTGTGAAAGCAAGTAAAAGAGAGAAGATGCTATTTAAGACAGGATTTCAAAAAAAAAAAAAAAAACCCTCTTTGAGATGATGATGATACTTCAACCAAGACTTCCAGGGTGAAAAAAATCTAACCCAACAATAGTTAGGGAGATGGAGGAAAATCTTTCAGTGGTTTAACTGCATGAGAAAAGATCCCAAATAATATTTTTTTTTAAGTTTGGTGCTTTTGAGAAATGTGGAAAAGGTGAATATGACTGGGGCATGTCAATAAAAAGAGAGATACATATGACACTTGACAATTATCAGCAGAGTCAGAAGATAACAGGTGTCATGGGAACTCAGTGGGAGACTTTAAGTAGGGCAATAATGTTCTTTTCACTTTAGAGCGATGAGTGAGTTGTACTAAATGAAACAACACAGTATTCATTTTAGATAGGACAAAATTGTGTAAAATGAAGAGGGCTGATAGACTAACATTTTAAGGATAAAGGGACTATTCAGATATCCAGTGACTCACTAGAAGGTATCACAGAACTTGCACTCATGACAGAGCAAGCCAGCACATCAGGATAATAAGAGAAAAGGATACAGGTAGAGTCTGGAGGGTTCCTTGCACAGGCCTCTTGGGAGAGGCCACTACAAGGCGGCCCTCCCTTCGGAAGTAGAAAGTAAGTACATTGAGCAATATGTCTGCCCAGAGAAACCTGTACGAGACTCAGAGTTCAAGGTATTTATTGGAGGATGGTCATAAAGGCACCAACAAATAGCCAGAACTAATGAAATTCCAAACTCCCAGAAGTAAAACAGGTGTTTCATGCCAGAAACAGGCAAAATACCTGTATCAGTGTATCAAACATTTTCAGAGGCTGTCTCCAGATGTCAAAGGCCAAAGCTACAAGCAGTCCTTCCATAGGTAAGTGACCTGAAGGCATGCTATGATAAATCTTTTCTGCAAAGCTAGAGCTTCTGAGACAGGGATGGGTTCAAAGCATCAAAGAGAAGGACTGGGCCTCCCCTAGTGGCGCAGGCGGTTGAGCGCCACGCTGTGAAGCTGCCTGCAACCTCTACAGCGCTGATTCAATCCTGGCCAGACGGTGAGGGTCCCACATGGCACAGCAGACCTCTCCTGTCACACCTGCTGCTCCCCTCAGCAGTATATTTCATCAGTCTGCCTGTTCTGTTCCAGGAACACCAGGAAGTGGGGGGTAGAGGGAAATAACATGACCATTAACCCAGTTGCAGAAATCAAGATCCTTAGGCTCCAGTGCCTTATCACAAGGCGTAAGACCAAAGCAGGTATCAGACTGCTGTAGGGAGTGCCTGGAGCACAGACCTGAGGGTAAAGATACAGGTCCATTGTGGAATCTCCAGTCCCTTTAGGATTCTGCATAGTTGCCCAAAATCAGCAGCAAACAGGCCACTCCACAAAGGAGTGAGCCCCTCCCAAAGAGAAGAAAACTATGTCGGTGCATTCTCTACACTGGCAGGGGCAGCAGTCCTGCCCACTTGTGCCTATGCACATGCTTCTTTTCGCCAACTCTCTGTCCCTCTGTAGGGCAGCAGCCTTCCTGCCTACCTGTGACCTGTACCATGCTGGGCTTCTCTGCCTGAACTCCCTTAGCAGAGGCAGCTCTCCTCAAGGCCACCTGCCTGCAACTATGCAGGCCTCTTACAGCAAACCTGTCTCTTTCAGGGCAGCTCTTCCTGCCCGCTTGTGTCTATACAAGTGTCTTTAATTTTCTGTCCCTTTTCAAATAAACCCATTCTTTAAATATAACTAATGTCTCTGTCTCGTGGAAAAACCCTCCTGGGAAACTCATCGTGTGCCACTGAAAGGGGAGCTCTGGTGAAACCTTTCCCAGAGTGAACACAGGGACCCCACACTTCAAACTCACCTACTCCAAAAATGACATCACTACCCATGATCACAATGTATGCAAAATGTCTGTACACATTATCTTTTTCATTTTTGTAATATATTTTTTCACTTAAAATATACAACTATTTCAACAATGAAAGAGTTAAATTTGCTTCTGAAAGAAAAATATACAAGTGGAGAAAGATCATATTTAATTGTGTAGTTGGTTTAGTTATTCTTTTATCTTCTAGTAGCAATGTGAGCATATTTATTATTGTTTTAAACTCACCAGCCACCCCAATGGTTTCCTATGTTTGTTTATTTTGGGTTGTGGTTATGATTCCTACATAAATGTTTACAGATATCTTCAAGTTTCAGACTACTTTTGGAAAGGCTATTGCCTCAAAAGGTAAGAATTTATAGTCCCACGGGCCTATTCACAAAATAGAGTAGCATGTTTGACATGAGAAATGATGGAAATAGCTTCTGTTGCAGTGGGATTTATCTATCTCTATCCTATTTTTGCTGAAAGCATGAATACCAAACCTGAACAAATAGTTCCCTGTCCTAACACACCAGACCTTGGAACTACCGTGAAGTTTATAACAATAGCAGCGGGTAGACACATGACAATTAGGAAGTGGATTTCAACCACTAACCAGTTCACAAATGCTACCGAAAATGGCTTCAGACACAAACCACTGACTTCTTCCATCACTGGATAAATGCAACACTTGTAAGTTAAGCAGCATTTTTGAATTTTGCTATGAGCAAAAAGAATTTTAAAATGGATTAAATAACTACCAATTTGATTCAATTTCAATACCTACACAAATAATTTAAGGATAATGGCACTTTGTTAACTTTGTTGCTAACCACTTTTCTATTCAAATTGAAGAAAGTAACTTCAAATGTCCTCTTCTGCATCTAGGTTGTTTCCTTTATCTATAGGACAGTTTTAACAGCTTAATCATTAAAAGCCTGGCAAAGTCAGGCACACTGGTTCAAATTACTAACTGAACAAGTTTGGTAAGCGTATGTAATTTCCCAAGTCTCAGTTTCCTCACATCTGTGAAATGCCACAATGCCATACAACCCAACAGGTTTTGAGAGAATCAAATATATACCATATAAAATGTCTAACAGAATGGTATTAGTAAGCTCAAGCTAAAGGTTTTAGAAGACAGTTTTTTGGAGCATTCTGAATTAGTATATATGTCAGCATTGAGAGGCCATGTCTCTGAAAACTTGGGAATTACTTGTCTATTTCAGAAGTAATTTGCTGCTTTGGCTTAACATCTTAATGATGTTAGAGCTAAGGACTGAGTTACTGCCTTGACCTTGCCCTGCTGCAGCTCCAGCCAATATGTCAACTATACAGGTTGATAGAAGAGAAGGAGAAAAGGCAGGGTTAATTTCAACTGCCATTTTAATCAGGAAAGCAACTGGTTTCCTGAAGCCCCCCCTGGAATTCAGCAGACACCGCTAAAGCTGAGGATGAATTGTTGGATTTCCAAGCTCTGTAGTAAAATTAGCAAGTGCAAAGGAGTTGAGGATGTCTTCAGCTACTTAGACAGTATATTTTCAATTCCAAACACTGCTTTAAGATCTTTTCTTACATTAATTTATTTAATCCCCTCAACAACCCAAGAAGATACTCATATGCTAGATGTTACTGTCCTTTATAAATGGAGAAGTTATACTAAGGAGAGGTTAAATGAGGTTCCTAAGGTCACAATTAGTCTGACCTCAGAATCTGTGTCCTTATGCTCTACTGCCTCTCAGTAAAGAGGACAGGGATAGTGTTTGCCAAGCAGTTGCAGCAAGAGGAGGATCAAGACACAGGAACCCAATCTTGAGTCAGAAGAACACAGAGTTACACAATGCTGACAATGTTGTGACAAGCAGATAGTATGAGCAGAGATTCCCCAGCTTTTAAAATTCCTGTGAATTTAATTTGCACTTTTGCTCAGATTCCTGGATCCCTGCTAGAAACACTTCTTTAGAATATGAATTGGCCTACCAAATATTTGATTTAGCAAAGAAAAAAAAAAAAAAAAAGGATGAAATGGTTCCCAAAGAGGAAGATGTAATGAGGAATTTTGAAATTTATGAAATGATAGACAAATATATCCGTACTTAAAATTCTTAGTATGAAAAAAATGGTGATAATTATAGAGATGTTTGTCCTGCAAACTAAGATTTTTCTACTTTCAAAAAAGTACATTTTAATTGACATTACACTTGTTTTAATTGAATTTGACTTGTTGAATCTTTTGTGTTTGTAACCATGCAGCAATATATATATTTTAATTGAGTCAAATAACCTGTAAGAGACCATATTTGTTATCTTTTGCTGTGTAATAGATCACTATAGCTTAGTGGCTTGTCTAATGCTTCCATAATAGATGCTGTTATTTCTAAGTCTACATACAACCTATCACACTCTGAAAATGACTTGGTTATTTCTTCCCTGGAGTTGAGAAATTCTTAGCCATGATATAAAGAGTCTTGTTGCTGCTTATGATTAAACATCTTCCTTTAGCTTATTCCTTATTTTCATTTTTTACTTCATTACAGCTGCTGTTCAGCGAATATTTTAGGAGATTCACAAGACATAAACACTTTTAAAAACTGGATATTCTGAATTTAAAATTCTGGAAATGGATGAGAATTTGTTTTGTTTTTTAGGTAAAAGCAGTATCAAAGATGTTCATTTCAGATCATGATTTTTAAACTAAAGAGCACACAAACAATCATCATTTATAAAATGAAACTACATAAACATCCAGCTTCCTGAAAACTTTCTATTACACTAAATCTACCCAAGTTATAGTAATGTCAGAAAGTTCTTTACATGGTTGATTTTTAAAGGTGCCTCTTCTGGCCTATTTCTTAAATTCTCTAAAATACCATTTCTGAAGGTAAGCAAGACTGCTTTCTCAATCCTAAAACCCTAGTTCAAACCTTTTTTTTGGTACCAAGGCAAAGCATATTTCAACTCAAATTTTCCTACTCCATGTTAACTGGCACACATAAGGGAAAAACTGAGCACATAAAGGTTTATCATTGCAAATTGGCCTAACTATTCCTGGCATAGGAAAGCCTTAATTAAACATGTTTACAGATTATCCTTTCATACACCTTTAAGTTAGCTGCCTTTCACTGAGATTTAAAACTAAATATGGAAGAATTGCACTGGTCTATGTATATCAAGACATATTTTAAGAAAATGTCTTGTTTCTATATGCCTGGCTGAATTCAAGATCTGTTTTCTATCCAAAAGAAATCCCATGAACACTTTTATATATGAAACCATTTTTTTTCCACAGGCCACACCAGTCAGGAAGATATAAACACGGATCCATTAAAAGTAATAAACTACACTTTCTTATTTTCATCTATATTTAGCATTAGAGGAATTACAGCTCCCAAAGTTGCATATATGATTTCTTTTTCTGGCAATATTTGGATGTGTCATGTCTGATATCAAATGGTCCCTATCTTTTCTTCTTTCTTTATTCCAGTGATCTTTGGGAAGCCCTCCTCTGGTGGCCCTTTCTCCTTGAGAACTTGTTTCATTTGTTTTTTTAAGTACTTCACAAATATTTGTTGAGTCCTTATTATATGTCAGAACTTTTATATACCCTGTGTTTATAGCACTGAATAGAACAGAAATAGTTGCCCTCATGTATTTTGTGCATCTATAGTCTATTAGTAAAAGAGAAATGGTAAAAAAAAAGTAAGTTTTATATATAACAACACACACTCTGTTTATGGAGAAAAAAAGTAAAGCAGAAAAAGAGGAAGTATGAGTGGATATGTCAGGAAATGGTATCATTTTCATTTCTTTGGATGTCAAAGATGGTTATTAGTTTTGCATTGCTAGATTTTAAATTTCTCAGAATAGAATTTACTATTTCCTGTTTCTTTCACCACACTATTCCTGACATATGTACAATGATTGTATATACAGAGATACCTTAAATATGTAATAGACATATCGGTTGAATGAACATGAACAAACTAGTGGTAAGGATGCTGACTACAAAAACTGTTATTTATCTTGATCTATGGATTCTACCTGTAAGTATTGCATGTGTGTTCATGACCACTGATTTTTAATGATATAGTACCGCTGCCAGTATTTTGTAAATCAAATGGGGAAATGGACCTTCACAGTGTCAAAGTACAATTACATTTGTACTTTGAATTGCTTATTCAGAACAGTATAGAATGTTATTGGGAATACAAAGGAGTTGCCATGGGTTATTCCCCAAAACCAATAGGTATAATTTTTTTCACTTTAGTTCTTGCCAACTAGAGCTCTTGGATTTTAATCAAAGTATAACTTCAAATGAAGTCAGATGATCAATTCCAGCTGATCAACCTTTGGGAGAAAATTCTACATTAGTTTCTTGTACTTTTGTACATATTCCAATAGGAACACTGGTATTTTGTGTTCTGAATATCTTTTCAAGGATGTTCATACCTTGAAGAATCTTAGAAGGGAGAATGTCTTTCCCTCAAACAGGGAGAGGGGCTAGGGTTGTTATCTTCAATCATATTAAAAATAATGTTCCCTCCAGGGCCAAGGTCAAGCAGGTTTGTATTCCATTATGAAAGATTTAGGCTCCCTAATCTTGGGATTCTTAAGCTGTGATGCAAACCTACTTCATGTGAAAAATCCGACTGCACCCAATTGAGTCATTCCTATAGGATATGGGGAGCAAGAGAACCAACACATACATGAATCTCATGCTGTTTGTTGTGCCTTGAAATAAAGATTTTTGTTTCTGATCCAGGAGTCTGTGACTTCTGCCAGTATCCATAAACTGACTAGCTATCTTGGTAGCTTTCAACAAGGATAAATGTTCAGATATTTAACAATTCTTGATAGCAGTAATGATTTCTGTCTCAAACTCAGTAACAAGTAAAGATGGAGTTGACACTTTGATGCCAAGGGCTATTACAAGTATTTTATCTCTGTTTTTTAAAACAGTACTAGTATTAGATAGATAATAGTAGTAATTACATGTGAAATCAAAATAAACTCTGAGACTTTAGAAAGCCACTTAAATGAAAATTACGACAATCCCCAGATCATTATCATTCTCTTAAAGAGTTTAGTATTGGGCCTAGCCATAGAGTCAGTGCTCAATTCATATAACATTCTTATTTACATAATTTCTATGTCCCTATAACCAACTGTTTCTATGTTAATTAGAATATTGATAAGATTCAAGTCTCAAAGGAATCATCAGTGTACCAAAAAAGAAAAACGTAGACTATCAAGGAAAGAAATGAGACAATCAGTCCGAAGTCAAGGGAAGGAAAGTTTAAGGCAGGGCTTTGATAATAGGAACAAAGTAGAACCCAGATAATTAGGCAGATGGACAAAGAAAGATTATTAGCAAATGACTTCACACTCAGCTACTGAAGCAAACATTTATTCTTTTTACCATACACATAATAGGAGAAAAATTATGGCAGAAAAATTGAAAGTTGAAAATATTTTTCATGGTTCAAGGTAAGGGATATGGAGACCAAGAATCAAATAAAACACTATGGTTATTATTTTTATAGAACTGTCAATTTTCAAAACCATCTAAATCAAAGTTTTAATTTATACTGGTGGGATATTGTCTGAGAATGAAATGTATTCATGGAATGTGATTCCAAGATTTATAAGCCAAGATTATATATTAACCATTGTTTTAAATTTTTCTTACTATCTAAAAGAATGAAAATAAAATTTTTATTTCCTTTTTTTTTCTTTTTGAAAAGCACTATTTATTGCTATCCAGGAGCTGATCTGAATTCTACTTGCTCTTCTCCCTTGGTAAAAAGGGCCCTATCAAATACCCTTGAGGACTTTTCTTGAAGTTCTAGATGAAGATGGTAGAGGCAGATACAATGGCTATTCTGAGTATGGATTCTCCTTGGGACTACAATATAGTCAATTTCTTCTGGAACATACACATTCTATTGAGAAGTAAGGAAGAGAATAAGATAGCACATATAGTAGACAGAAGAAGAGAGTTCCTACCTCAGTCACCCTCTCTTTGCATTATTCTTTCTGTTTGTGTTCTACTCTGTTCTTCCTTGATCATCAAGAGGAGCTATTAATGATTATTTTAAAGGGGGGGGGGGATTAGACTTTGCTTTCCCATACAAACCTCATTGGAGAAAGGAATGCATAGTATATGTCATATAGAAGAAAACTAAAACAAGGAAAATATATTCATAATCCAATTTTACTTTTACAACTAGTCTTACCAGAGACTCAGTTCTGGGAAACAGTAAATACTCCATATCATAACTAATGTACATAAGTATTCACAGTTTCTCAGTATTCACAGTATTCCCTTATAGGCAAAGTGTTTGTTTGAGCTCCTACCAGACTAAAGAATGTGATTAACAGCTTTAAAGTCAAAGATAAAAAGTGTTAGAGGAAACTAAGACAAAAGTAATGATAGGCCTATTTTAACCAGAGATCATTTCCAAACTATCAGAAAATTAAACTTGAGCTTTTTCTCAATTATATGAGTTAACTGAAGTATTTAAGAGTGTTTTCTGTTACAGCATCAAAAAATACTCATATGTGGACCTATGCCCAATTAAATTCAACCATTTAACACTTTAATTAAAAATCTATCTGCAAATATAAAATAACATTTTAAAATGTTTACAAAGAATGTAATGCTTTCTCCTTAAACAGCATCCATAAAAATAGCAAAAAAATACTTTGAATTTATTTTCAAACATTTCCATAAAATTTTGTGCTCCTATTCGCAAAGATGCAAGGTCTTTTCAAAAATCTCTTCTAAGAAATATGATAAAAATAAGGCATTTTAATATATAGTCATGCCTTACCTAATCTTAAAACTCCTGGCAAGAATACAGATGAGAAGCTCCAATTCTGCCAAAAATTGATTTACGAAGCACATTCCAAGTTTTAAGTCTAAATATTTTTCACTCAGATATTACTTATGTCATAGTCAAATAATTCATAATTTGCCAACCTTACACACCTCATTCCAAATGAGATAGAGAAAAATCATGTGAAAATACTCTAGTTGATAAATTTCAGAAGTCTAATTTAGAGTGATAAGACTGCAGTTTTTTAATTTTTCAAATTTTATTATACACATCTCATGTTTTTGGAAAAGCAACAAAATTCTAGATAGCTTATTTCATAAGTACTTTTATGTCTTGCTTTCATCAAGATGTTATTTTTTTTCCCCAAAGAAGAAATACAGATAGTCATCAGGTCCATGAAAAGATGCTTAACATCACTAATCACCAGGGAAATATAAATAAAAATGAGAATAAGCTATCACTGAACATTTGTTAGAATGATTAGTCTCAAAAAGAGAAGAAACAAGTGTTGAAAATAAAGGAATCCTTGTTTACTGTTGGTGGGAACATAAATTGGTGTGGCCACTACAGAAAACATTTCAGAGAATTCTCCAAATATTTAAAATAGAACTATTATATGATCCAGCAATTCTACTTCTTGAGCAATTTTTTCAAAGAAAACAAAAACACTAACTAAAAAGATATATACACCTCATGTACATTGCAGCATTATTTACAACAGCCAAGATCTGGAAACAACCTAAGTTACCATCAACGGATGATGGATGAATGGATAAACAAGTTTGTGAGTGAGTGTGAATGTGTGTGTGTGCATGCACACATGTATGTATATATGTGTATATAAGGTGTATATACATGCACACGCACAATCAAATATTCAGTCACAAAATAAAATACAATAAAATCTTGTCATTTATGACAAGCATGGAACTTGAGGACACTATGCTAAATAAGTGAGGTAGAGAAAGATGAATACTATAAGGCATCACTTATTTGTGGAACCTAATAAAAATAAAGAATAAGTCTATGTGTATAAAAAACAGATTGTAGGGGGGTGGATAAAATGGGAAAAGGGAGTCAAAATTTGCAAAGTGCCAGTTATATGCCATAAATATGTAATATACAGCATGGTGATTAAATCTTTAAAGTTCTCATCACAAAAATACTTTTGTTAGGTAACAATGCATGGTGATGGGTGTTAACTAAATTATTTTGGTAATCATATTGTAATGTATACAAATACTATTATGATATCACTGCATAATATGCAGTACATAGTTTATACCTCTAACACATGCCAGTTATACCTCAATTAAAAGAAAAAAAATATATTTTATAGGGATAGGAATCACCTAAATTTATATTCTAGCTTTTTAATCTGTATGTAATCTTCTGTAAGAAATACAAAGTCTGTCTATTCCATAATCCTTGGAGTGAAAAATCACATTCTTAACATACTCCTAAGATTGTTAGGAACATCTGAGTTACACCATGTAAAGTGTTAAGTACATTAAAAATTTTCAATAATTTCCAGCTATAAATATCAGGTAGCTCAATTTTCTCAAGATAATGTCACGCCCCGCACCCCCAACTTGACAGATTTGTTTAAATGTAATCACAGATTTAGCAGTTAAGTAGATTATTGGTATTCAAAGTATTTGTTGTGTTTTTATCTCAGATCAACTGCCTTTTCACATCATTTAAAAGATAAACCGGTATCCTCCTTGTCATTCAATTCAAAGAATTTTTTAATTTCTTCTTTGATCTCCTTGTTAGTCCAGTGGTCTTCCAGTATTGTGGTTTTTAATCTCCATGAGGTAGGATAGTTCCTTGCCTTCTTTTTATGGTTTATTTCTAGTTTGATGCCTTCATGGTCAGAAAAGATGGTTGGTATGATTTCAATCTTGGTGTATCTGTTGATGTTTGTCTTGTGCCCCAGTATGTGATCGATCCTGGAGAATGATCCATGTGCGCTTGAGAAAAATGTGTACTCCGTTTTTTTTTGGGTTTAGTGTTCTATAGATGTCTGTTAAGTCCAAATGCTCTAGGTCCTTATTTAGAGCTTTAGTTTCTTTACTTATTTTTTGTCTTGTTGATCTATCCGTTGTTGATAGTGGTGGGTTGAAGTCTCCCACTACGTATGTGTTTTCTCTGATGTCTGTTTTCAGAGAGGACAACAGTTGTCTGATATATTTTGGTGCTCCTTCATTTGGTGAGTATATGTTAATGAGTGTTATTTCTTCTTGAAGTATTGTCCCCTTGATCATAATGTAGTGACCATTGGGGTCTCTTTTTATTTTTTTGAGTTTGAAGTCTGTTTTATCTGATATAAGTATAGCTGTTCCTACTTTCTTTTTTGGTCCATTCGCTTGTAGGATTGTTTTCCATCCTTTAACTTTGAGCCTATTTTTATCTTTTGTAGCTAAATGTGTTTCCTGGAGACAGCAAAAGGTTGGGTTTTGTTTCTTAATCCAGGCTGCAACTCTGTGTCTTTTTATTGAAGAGTCTAGTCCATTTACATTTAGAGTTAATATTGATATGTTAGCATCTGTATTTGCCATTGTGTTTGTCTTTCCTTTGATTTTATTTATTTATTCTTTTAATAACTTTTTTTTTTTGGTCTTCTATTCGTCCCTCTGAGGTTCTGGCTTTAGGATTCCTAAAGAGCTGATGAGACTCAGCAACAACAAAGAAAATAATCCAGTCAAAAAAGGGGCAGAAGAGCTAAAAAGAAACTTCTCTGAAGAGGAAATGCAAATGGCCAACAGACATATGAAAAAATGTTCAACATCACCTGTAATCAGGGAAATGCAAATCAAAACTACCATGAGATACCATCTTACACCAGTGAGAATGGCACATATTAAAAAAACTAGCAACAGCAAATGTTGGCGAGGTTGTGGAGAAAAAGGAACTCTTCTACACTGTTGGTGGGAGTGCAAACTGGTCCAACCACTATGGAGAGCTGTGTGGAGATTTCTGGACCTACTAAACATAGAGCTTCCATATGATCCAGTAATTCCACTCCTAGGAATTTACCCAAAGGACACAGAAACATCAATTCCAAAGAACACCTGCACCCCTTTGTTTATAGCAGCACTATTTGCAATAGCTAAGCTTTGGAAACAGCCCAAATGCCCAAAAATAGATGACTGGATCAAGAAGATGTGGTACATATATACCATGGAATATTACTCAGCATTCAAAAAAGATAAACACATGCAATTTGCAGCAACATGGATGGCGCTGGAAGGGATCATGCTCAGCGAAATAAGCCAGAAAGAAAAAGAAAAATACCGGATGGTCTCACTCATAGCAGGAATCTAGAAAACTTAAATAAGGGACCAGGAAAATGAATAACTATAAGAAAGTGAAAATCAAAATCAACAAAAAACTATGAACCAGAGACACTTTTTGGGGGGTGGGGGGCGGGAGGGGAGGCATTGAGGTCAGAATGGGGGGTTTGCAATTGTATGGGGGAATATAAAAATAAAATTTATTATTTAAAAAAAAAAAGATATTCAGACAAAAAAAAAAAAAGATAAACTGGGCCTCCCCCGGGGCGCAGTGGTTGAGAGCTGGTTTGCGAAGCTGCCCGCAGCCTCTTCAGTGCCGGTTCGATCCCCAGCTGCTCCCCAGCCTCCGGAAGAGTGTCCCACATGGCGCGCAGACCTCTCCTGCCACCCGCTGCTCCCCTCAGCAGTGTACCTCAGTCCTTCTGCCTGCTCTGCTCCCCACTCTGGCTCTGGTGAATTCTCTCACCCTCCTGCGCTTCTGACTGTACCCAATGCTTGTATAAATAAATAAATAAATCTTTGGGGAAAAAAAAAGAAAAAAAAGAAGTGCTCATTAAAAAAAAAAAAAGATAAACCAAAAGAAATTATCATGAATTTCTTGTTAAATAATATTCACCCATGTTTTATCATATTTGTCTATTTTAATCATTCCATATAATTTTTATGGGTGATACAAAAAGGGAATACTCTGATCGATTATTTTAGGACACATTGGTTTAATTAACTTTATTATCTTCATAGGTAATTTTTTTCATGCTCATAGCAAGCTACATTCATGCAAACATTTCCAAAATTTTTCTTCAGCTGAGACCTCTACTTTAAACCCTAGAAATTAAAAGTCCACTGTCAAACCTGAATTTACAAACTACCACTAACCATATCCATCTTCTCCAGAAAAATCTGGATTTATCCAGTTTAGGCATTATCCTTGAAAATGTTACTTCCTCCTCTTTTATATCCAATTCAAGCATTCCTATTGATAATACTGACTCGAACAAGAGTACATTCTTTCCACTTCCACTGTTTCCATTTTATTCCAAACGTGGAAGGAAAAAATTCCAAAATAAAGTTATAAATGAAAAGATGATTTAAAATGGAGCTGAGATGCCATTATACAATTGCAATGTTTGGATGTCTCCATCCCGAGAGAAAGGAAATAAAAATTTCAAAATGTGCTTACTGAGAATAACCACTAGCATCCTGGAAGAATACATGCCAGCAGTTGACAACAGACTTTTCTGCTTAGAAACCAGTTTAATAACCAAACATGTACAGAAAGACAATAGATTTCACTTGCCTAAGCCAAACATAATTCTGAAAACATGTAACTGGTAAGTCCCTTACAGCTTTTGCTTTTAAGAATTCTATGTCTTTTCCCAGACCACTAGAACACACTTCAAGGGTCTCTTGAAAGTTTTAGTGAGGTTTTCATCCTTAAAATCCCTATAAATGCTTTTCATTTTGTTTCAAACTGACCAGGTTACAATTTCTTGGTGAATAAAAGCAAACTATCTCTCTTTATTATTATATTAATATTATATTTACTCTAATATTCCTTCTATTCATTTGCTACACTACAGAAAAAAGTAATCTTGTCAAAACAAGCATTCCATCATGTTATTTTTAAGTCTTTAATTGTTTCCTTTTCATCTTAGAATAAGGCACAATATTCTTCATGTTACCTAAGTTATCTGGCTTCTCTTGCTTTCCTTTTTCCCTTCCCCTCCATCTTCTTCCTCTATCTGTACCCCTATCATACTGCCCTAGCTTCACTTCCTAACATACGTCATGACCATGGTTCCCTCCATGGTTACTACACATGCTATTCCATTCACTTGCAATGATGTTCTATAGCCACTGATACAAATTTATTTTTCTCCACAAAAATTGGCCAAGATTTGCCAATGCCAATTATAAAAGACTTCATCTTTTTTCCCTGAAGTTTACTGTCTCCTTAATCCTACACTCAGTGTATAGGTGTACAGGACTCTGTTGGCATCCTTCTGTTCCTTATCAGTACTACAGCACTTCCATGTTGATGGCTCTGTGACATGATTTAGGGATGACATAAGGCCATCCCTGTGTTTTTTCTCTTTTAAAGATAGTTTAGTTTTTTCTCTTTTAAAATATATACTTTTATTATTTTACACAATTTTTTAGAATATTTTTCTCATGTTTTATTAAAATCTTATTTATCAGTGAAGTTGTAGATAAATTTGAAAATCAATATGCTTCCAATGTTATCTCCATCAGGAATATGCTATTTCTGTCCATTTTAAATACATCTTGTGCTATGATCTATCTTATATCAGCCTTCTAAAGTGCTTACCGATAATTCCCAGTCTATATGTTAGGTTGGGCTTTTTTTTTTTTTTTTTTTTTTGGTGGGGGGAGGAGTTATAGTTTGTTTTACTAGTTTGAATGGCGTTATTAGCATTATATATCTTAGCTTACTTTCATTTTGGTTTTTGATAGAATAGAACACCATTCATTATATTTAGGTTTGTATTATGTGAATTATTTCTGATTTCTTTTATCGGAGCCACAGTAGGCAATAGGTTAGTTACATGTAACCATGCAGCCTAACTCCTTTCCTGCCATTTATGGTAAAGGGATGTCAAAACACACCCCTGAGTCAATAATGTTACTATTATTACTATTACTGCCTGAGGTATAAATTATTTGCTAGCAGGGAGACCACTGACAAGAAGAATTTCTGATTTCAAGGCAGGTGGTAGTAAGAGGAATATCCTCCACTTTCTGAATAGTTCTTTTCTTTTGGTTTTGTGGAAAGCACAATTTTTTTCTGCCTGGTTGCATTTCCTTGATAATAGTAACCACCAGAAAGCTTGAAGTTTGTATATGCTCTCAATATGAATTTAAGGGTTTATTCTAACTCCAATTTTACCCCAACTTTTTCCTTATTTTGATTTTCCTTAGGTTTCTCAACTATCTTAACACATTACTTTTAAAAATTCTTTGTCTTTTACAAAACAAAAGCACAAAAATGAAAGGTGTCAGTTGACAATAGTAATAAAATCACTTACAAAAATACATATTACAAAATATCAGAGGGACCAAGAAAGAACAAAGGGAAATAATAAATATTATGTATCTGCCATTATTTTTGAATGGTAAACTAGTCTTTCTTGTGGAATCACCTCTCTTCTTTCCTATCCCTCAATCTCTCAGGAATCAAAGTCATCCATACTTTAGCCAATGACTAACTCAGTCCGTAGTGTGACATAAGCCAGGCCAATTGGACTCAACAGGGATGTATTGTGACACTCGGCATTTTCTTGCTAGTGATTTCCCCTTCAAATAGTAGATACAAACCAGGATAATGCAGTAATCTTACTGCTATTTGGTTATTGCCTCCATGAATAATTTAAATGAAAACAGAAAAGAGAATTATGAAATTAAGATTGTGAACTGGACTTATGCTCGCAGTATTTTAGGTTTTGTCAATTGCTAGTAAAATTTCAAATATGACAATGATTCACATGAAAGCAGACATGAGTTAGAGCGCTGGGTTGCGAAGCTGCCCGCAGCCTCTGCAGCGCTGGTTCGATCCCCGGCTGCTCCCCGGCCACCGGTGGAGGGTCCCACAGGGCGTGCAGACCTCTCCTGCCGCCCGCTGCTCCCCTCAGCAGTGTACTTCGGTCCTTCTGCCTGCTCTGCTCCCTGCTCTGGCTCTGGTGAATTCTCTCACCCTCCCGCGCTTCTGACTGTACCCCGTGCATGTATAAACAAAACAAACAAATAAATAAATTAAATTAAATTATATTAAAAAAAAAAAAAGATGAATTGGATGCTGCCCCAGCTACCCTCAGGGTTGTGTTGTTCCTGCACAGAATCTATGTCTAAATCTGTGGTTTGCCGTTTTTAGGTGCCTCATTTCATTGGTTCTGGGGCTTCTATCCCTCGTCCCTGGCACTCATTATCTTTGCTCTTCTGCTTGGGGTAACGTTTGCTCCTAGTCAGTTGGGAAAGAGGAGCCCTCAGCACCCCAGTGCACACGTAGCCCTATTGATGCACATTCCAAGTGACAATGATCGTTGTCATCTTGCTTTTGTGATTAGAACAAAGAGAGCCACTTCCACTGCATCCACAGGAAAATTTTAGGTTGATCTAGTGCCACCTGTGAATTTTTGCTTTTGTTACTGTGTCATATTCAAAAAGGCCAATGTCAAGGAGCTTTCCCCACATTGTCTTGTAGTTATTTTACAGTTTCAGGTCTTATGTTTAAGTCTTTCATCCATTTCAAGTTAATTTTTGTGAGAAGTTTAAAATAGAGGTTCGATTTCATTATTTTGCATGTGTATATGCAGCTTTCCCAGCTCCATTTACTAGATTATATTAAACTTCATTGCAATAGTAGATGAAATCTTTGCTTCTATTTTTTATGTGACCAAGCTATTGTTTTCATGCTAACCGTATAATGAACCCTCTCACTGACTGCTATTTTTTGTTTCCTTCTTTATTTACTGATGCACATCGCTGAAAATAGTAATAATTTCCCCCTCCTCCTTTCCATTCTTTGTAGTTTCTTTTTCCTGTCTAAGTGCATTTGTATTTTCCAAATTGTACTGAAAATAAAAGCGCTGAAAGTTTGTTGTTCTTGAAAAAAAAAAAAAAAAAAGAAAGCAGACATGAGTTAGCCTGAATTCTTCTCCAGAAAGAATAGCCTGTGGCAGTATTTCAGAGCAGGTAGCATATTTTAAGAAGTAATCTCTAGAATTAGAACAGGGAAATAAGAATTATCTAAGAAAGAAGTGGAAATAACACAAAAGAGTTTATTTGAGATGGTCATTGAGGTACAAAACTGGGGTATAACTACAGCGATATCTTCTGAGCACAGGGAATTGTACGCCCGAAATTATCTGTGTAAGAGACATGAGAGAGACACATTTATCCACCAGCTCTCATCCCATTGATTAACAGATTTCTGCAGGATGTGTTCACTCCTTCATATTTCTAGATTTCATAAGCAGGACTACAAGGTGATTTTTCTTAGGGCAACCCATACTAAAATTTAGAAACATGAGGTGTGTTATATACAAGATATCATGATCTTACACCTGCAAAAAGTGTTCACAGAAACAATGGCTGGAGGAAAATGTGGGCTGAGTGCAGAGGAAGCAATGTAAAAAAAGAAGGAATATTAAAGTTCAAACTATAAAAGGACACTAGGCAGAGGAAAATGAGGGGTCCTTCTTTGATAGCTAAGAAAGTGACTGTCTTTTTTTCCTAGATGCAAAGCTGCTGTTTGAAATATATCCTATTGTACTTTGAAACTCAAACTGTGAATTACAAAGTCTAGAAAAAGAGAAAAATTAGAGGGTTTTTTGTAAGCTTATTCCTGTGACCTTCATTAAAGTCTTATTTCCACTGCAGTTGAAACAGGTCTGTCTAGCAACATAATGGAAAGGAAATTCCACTTTGTTAAGAAAAGCTCTTTCTTCCTGAGTGCAGAAGTAGAGAGCTAAATAATCTGGAGCTACACAGGCTTAGAAGACCTGCATTTTCTTCTTTAAGTTTATTCAGCAAAATCATAGAGAATGAAAGCAAAGCTGGAGGTAATTGGAGGCTTGGGAGGAGATCCTGCCCTCAGGTCCCTCCTCCAAGCACCTGCCTGTCATTCTCTCTCAACCAGACAGAGGTAGTAATTGTTCCACTGTTATACACTATCTCCTTGGGCAAGGGCCTGTTAGTTCTCCATCTTCACTCTTGGCAACTAACTCAGAAGTTATTGAGAGAAAAGGCCTATGCCATCAGCTGAGGGTAATGGAAGTACTCAGAGTACCAAAGAGTTTTCTGTAAAAGTTAAGAATTCCCAGGCCAAAGTCTTGATGAATGATCTAAGATTCCTTGCTAATCTTTGCCTTTGGAATTTGACCTCAGGCACAAAAATTGACATGTTGCTAATCTTTTGAAGGAGGTGATTTTCCTGACCAAGCCTGAGGAGGCTATCAGATCTAGCATAGCTCCATCTACTCCTCAACCTCTGGTCTCTTAAACCTAAACCCAGAGGACCAGAGGAAAAGGATGTTCATTTTCAAGAGGATGGATTTTGCCCTCCTTTGAGCCCTTCAGCATAATTAATTTTACTATTATATTATCTCATACTGATATTAGCCCCCCAAATCTGAGCAGAATATAAACTTCATCAAGTCAGCATTTGAACTATTAGCTCTAGCAGGAGATCTTCCTAGAAAGCAGAAGGCTGGGCATGAAAGACACCCCAATGCCAGGGAACGGAGTGTTGCTGACTCCTACTGTGCTATGTTATGTGATTTGGATGCTGTCTCTCTGCTTCACTTATTCAAAGTGGAGTTTGAGTTACAGGCTTATCCATTTTATCCTATTGTATTTTACATATGTTGGAAATAATGAAATGTAACATTACTTTTTTTTTAGTTATACCAGACAAGACATTATTTTCTCCCTTTGGTTTAACTATCAACATTGTCTTCTGCTAGTTACAATCAAATGATTTCTGACTTTTGTATTGCAGAATTAACTAGCAGTAGAGGAATGGTTAAATAATTTATAGTATATATATTTGATAGAATAGTATGATTCCATATCTTTAAACAAACAATGTTAGTTGGGTGGATGGGGGGTGTTGAAACCCTGTCAGTGAAATAGAGTAACATTCATGATAGAAACAACAAAACAAAAGGACAAAAAAAATTACTAATAGCGTTATTTGTATGGAGTGATATGGAGAATTACATATATAAAAATTATTGAATGAAAATATGACAAAATGGTGACTGGATAGGTAGATTACAAGAGCATTTTATTTTTTTCTTTCTATATTGTATGTTGTACATTACACAATACTTTTTAATGTTTATGAATAACACTGAATTAAAATTCAAATTATTTCAGTGTTATAGCTTCATATGCCCTGTGATAATAAAATAAATTTGAGAATGTCAACATTTCCAGGTTATAAAAATTCAAAATGTGAAATTAAATTTACATATTTGTAAGATAGTTCATTTTCTTAACCTCAAGAGAAATTTGACACAGTAAATAGGTGAATCATTTGAAAAGTCATTCTGTCCATGTCTCAAATCCTCTATCAAAATATACTGGGGAATATTTTTCATTTCACAGCTTACCTGTTTATCAGTCAATAAAACCTTAAAGAAGAAGTATGGAATTAGTTATCTATCTCATTCACACTGAAGGCATAAATTACCCTTTTGACAGTAACAGAGGAACAATGATAAAGTCCGAGCATGTAATGGCAAACAACTTCTTAAATTATTACCTATAAATAGCTGTAATAAGTGCCTATAGAATCAAGACTTTGGGTGACCAAGAAGTTGCTGCTATTAAATATTTAAAGAAAATAGGAATAAAGCCACAGTGGCTGTTTGATTGCATACTAGTGTACTAAAGAATTTGAAGAAAGAAAATGATAAACCCAGACTTTTACATTTCCAGTTAAATGTATGAATAAGGAAATAGATTTCAGGGCTCCCTGAAAGAAAACCTTATCTCCGATAGCTATAGAGTTGAAATTTTTGAAAACCAAATCCAAAATAAAATTCCATTAAATTCTCTATGGCTGCTTTTTCCCCATACAATTACTGCCTTCAAATATACCACATAATTAATTTTGCTATTATTTCATACTGAAATCTGAGCAGAGTATAAACTTCATCAAATCATCATTTGAACTTTTTTTTTCACTAAAGTAATCCAAGTGCAAATAATACCTAACAAATAGTAGGTACTCAAGAAATATTTGTTGCACTAATAAGTTAATACTCTAATAATTATACAGTACCTTGACTGACAAATAGATTCCTTCTATATTTTTTCTCCTTTATGGAAATGTTGGCAAAAGATGACTAGTTTGTGCAGAATACTTATGCAAACACAATAAAAAATTTAAAATGTCTCATTTTAATGTTAATTGATACTTCTTTATAAAATAAATATAAAGAGCAATGGAAAGCAGTTTTAATCTCCTATTTTCTAAGGACAAAATATAACTTACAATAGTAACAACAATGAAAAAATTCTCTAAACAAAATGTCATGCATAACCCTCTTTCATTGATATAATCAAGCAAAATTAAGGACCTATACCGTGATTTTGGAATCTTAAAGATGTGTTTGGTACTCCTTTTAAATGTCAATTTTATTTAAATTTACACCAACCAGGGGCAAAAGGGAGAGTTGAATGAAAGAAATCTATTCCAACATCAAAAAATTTTTTTTTTTTCAAGAGTCAAGATTAAGTGGGATTTAACTGCCTTCTGGGAGGCGGGGGAGACTGCAAAAACGACCTCTCAGGAAACATTTCCTAATATGACTGAGGGTGCAGGCTGGTGGTTTATGTAGTAATGTAGAGCAGAATCTCCATCAGGAAATCAAAAAAACAGACGTGATCATGCGCCAGTGACCAGTAAGTCAAGAGCATAGCCCAAGCACATCAGCCTCACTGTAATGTTTTCAGAATATGTGAAAACCTCTGCCTTTTACAAAAAGACATTAATGATGTTCGGAATCTGCTATCAGGTTCCAGATGTTTTTCTTCCTTATAAGGATGCCATTTATCAACCTCTTTTACATGAGCAACAAAGAACTATATAATTCAAAAGTAGATATGTTTCAAGATGCTACATTTTCCTCAAGAAAGGACATCTTAATTTTGTGTATACTTTACAAAACCATTCCTAATTTGGCAGATTCCAATAAACTATAATGGTTTACAATTCAAATCTTACTTTAATATTTTTATTTCAAAATCACTATTCAGTAATCTGTAAATAATATTAACAGCATCATTTACAAGATGGATGATCCCAAAGTTTGCTAACAATAATACATGCACCAAAGTAGCAGCATGATCAAAGTAGTAAGTATCTGTAACCATTGACTTGGCTTCATGACATTGTTCATGTCTAATCAGAAAACCTACAAATGGAAGAAACTAATAAGTAGCATCTATTTCCTACTAGACATGGAAGTAATGATCTATTAATATTTTTAAAAAGTTCCTCAAAACTGAACATTTTTTATATCAGGAACCATATAAAGAACATTTTACAATGCTAAGTATAGGTCATATGTAAAGTTGAACCATTGCACTTAATTGGTAAAGATTATCATTGTGTATTAGTTTTATATATCATTTCAACTGAATTTTTTTGGTTCTGAAATCAAACTTAAATGCCCACACCCCAGGTATTTTCAAGACTAGTTCCCCATGTCTAAAGAAATCATTGTTCAAGGAAATGATACATACATACATACATATATGAAAGTCTATCGACATATATGTGTATCATCTTGATGAGCCAAGCACCAATTAATTAATAAATTAGGACAAAAATACTTCTATAAAATATAACTAGATATATAAATTTAAGCTGTGATACTCACATGATGTGCCAAAGGATATATTTCCCAATCAGAAAATGTTTAGTTATACCAGAGTTATCTCCATTTTGCCCAATAATGTTTTTTGGCATAATATATTTTCAGAAAAAAAAACAAATTATCTGTTGATAAAAATATTTGTCTTAATTCTTTTTATTTTATAAATCATTTTTTGCCATTTATAGAAAAAGTTGGGTTTAAGTGTCAAGCAAGGAGACCAGGCAATCACAGTAAATATCTAAATAAATTGAAGCAATCAAATGTAAGAGATTTGTCTGAGTAAATCTGTAGCAGAACTGTAATTACAACCCTTTCCTTGAAGCAATGCTCCTTCCTTGGCCCACTGCACATTCCATGGATCCTTGCAGATTGAAGAATGGAGAGTATATTTATTTATTTAGTTGAAATTTAAATATGATTTTAAAGAAAAAGAACAGAGTCAGAATTTCAGGAGTTTTTTTTTTTTTCTTTCCAAATGTCTTAAATCCTTTATAAGTCCTCAGTTGTTAGTTTGTGGTTAAATAAAACATAATTATCTGATAAATCTTTGTAGTGTGGTCTGATTTTTCCTGTAACAAATCCAACAACCTGAACCAAACTAACACATTTTCTGGCTTCCTCCCACTGAAAGAAATTATAAGAAAGTGAGCCAGTCTTTCTGTCCTGGGGCAAATTTTTGTTAAGAACTAAAGTTTTAGTTTCCTAGATAAGGAAAAGAATAAAACTATTGGCATTCTTACAAGTTTAAAGCCACAGACAAGATGTTGATTTTCTTAAAGTAGAAAACAGAACAGTTTATCTGTCCTTGAATCTATTTTTATCTTATAGTCATCAGTCTGATAACAAGTCACACATGCCCAATTTCTAGGAAGTGACAAGCAGACATTACAGATATCTGGTACTTGGCAGGTAGGAACAGAAATACCCACCAGTGCCCAGACCTGACATTTAAGAAGATTTTTACTTCATGTCATGATGTTTAAGAAAGATTAGAAAAAGACAATGTACAATGAAAGTCATCAACTTAAAATTTCAAGTAAAAACTAGACTGAGAATTGGGAAGGCCAGTATTGAAGAAACATTTCCAGGTTATTCTTAAGAGTATGAAAGATCAAAGATGGAGATTCACTTTGAAAATATTAATGTTATTGTGAAGAGTTGGATCGTGGCCAATTCTTCTCTAATTCAGAGGATTTAAGAACAATATAGGTTATAGATAAGAACTCCCTATACACAAGACAAGTCTGAATTTCCAACTGAGAGGTTAGGAATCACCTTCTCTGGCGGTCACCCAAAGTGCAGACTTCAATCAGACAGGAATGGTTAAGTGCCAGCCAGCTTCTGGAGCTGGGGAATAGAGTGAATTCCATGCTCAGTTTTAGTCTTCAGATTCTAAATGTATTGGTATCACAAAGTCACATAAAAGAAAAGTTAGTGATGAATAAATAATAGCACTTGGATATAGAAGATTGCCTACATCATGCACGCAAGCTAATTTTATTTATTATTATTATTGCTTTCTGACATTTTGTTTCAGTTATTTTTTACAAAATTTCAAGAGACTGGATTGCCTATTATTCACAAAGTAAAAATAAAGAATTTGCAGGTTTGTAGTCCTTCCATAGATTAGCAACATGGCTTTAGGCAAGTTCCTAAATTTCTGTAACACAGTTATGAAAATAATAATTGAAGTTGTTCAAAATTTAGTCACTTATGAAAGCACTTTTTGTTCACACCTGATATTCCTTAAAGCAGGGTTTGTTGATAAGCCTTGACTTCCTTTATGTTCAGGTAAGACTCTTTCCAGTATTTTATTATTCTTTGCTTGTTAGTAACAAGTAAACATTACAAAATTCAATGCCTAAAATTGTAAATGGCATGTTTACAATGAAAATTAAAATTTCACTGGAACACATAAAAACAATCTAAGTCCCCTTCCCTCCCAGTTTATGACAAAACTCTTAATATATTCTAGCTTTATAACTGAAGAGTAGTTTAAGATTAGTTTATGGAGGCTACTGTATTCTTATATTTATAATTTTTTTACAATTAAAACCACCACTAGTAGCTTCATTGAAATAATTTTTTTACCATATTTACAAAAATTATTTTTGGCACTTACCTTTTATATTAAAGGTCAGGTGGCAAAAACTAATAATTCTGAAAACTGAGCCTGGAATGGGGGAGTAGGGAGGGGTGGGAATGGAAATGGAAATACAGCTTTAGGGTGTTGTGATCACTATAGCACTAATCTAGAACATTTTTCTCAACAACAATTTGTAGGTTGACTTGGCATTATTTTAAGCTTTCCACTTATATTTTTGCACAATAACATCTTTATATTTATTCTTTTTAATTATAATAAGTATATTTTATCTTCTCTCAGTCTCAAAAACTGAAAAAAAACTCTTACACACATGAGAAATTTGAATTTATAAAACCATATAGTTCCTTACCAAATAAAACTCTAAAACTTTAAGTGTCTAAATGATTTTCACTAGTCACTAAAAGAAAGAAGTTAAAGGGTCTCTCTGGTGGTGCAGCGGTTGAGCGCTGGGCTGCAAAGCTGCCCGCAGCCTCTGCATCACGGGTTCGATCCGCAGACCTCTCCTGCAGTGCCTGCTGCTCCCTTCAGCAGTGTATTTCGTCAGTCTGCCTGTTCTGTTCCCTGCTCTGGTGAATTCTCTCACCCTTCCGGGCTTCTGACTATACCCAGTGCTCGTATAAATAAATAAACAAACAAATAAACAAATAAATAAATCTTTAAAAAGGGAAGAAGTTAAAGATGGCTATATTTGGTACATTTTCCTAAGTATAAATTAGTATTATTTTTCTTATTTTGCTTGTTGCACAGCTAAATATTGATTACTAAGAGTAATAAGTAATTCTTTCTGTGGAAGCACATTTCATTAAGAATATTCAGTTTGAGTTTGAAAGTGCACTGTTGAAAAGTCTTCTGCCTTCCAAAATCTGTAGATGGTGCTCTTGTGCGCACACTGACCTGTTATTTCTAAAGTAGGCACATAAATAGTCCTTTCTTCTATTTACCAGGAAAGGCAATAGTTCTCCCATAGTCCCATGTCAACTATGTAGGTCTTCCATTCACTTGGCCTGTTCATAGAATTGTATTTGTTTTCTCATTGCATGTCTTTGCTTTAACAGTGAAGTCCTTCGGTAACTAAAAAGTTCTGTTTTCCAAGCTATACATCCTGTTTATCCCAGAACACTGTTTGTCAATCATGGCTGATGCATATTTGAGATTATGCTTCAGCTGTGAGGTAACAGCAACACTGTGAGCTTTTCCAGAATGTGATTATTACATATAACATCAAACAAATTTGCTTGTGGTAGGGATAAGATAAGCTTTTCCATTGCCAGGTCATTTTGCCTATTTTATTTCAGACCCTTCTATAATTTTTCATTTGGTAATTATGCTTTTAAAATGACAAAATGGAAAGAAGAGAGTCAAGGCCCTATGCATTCTTGACTAATTAAATCTCTGATACTGACTTCTAATTTTTAAGATAAGTGGTTTGTATTGGGTAATTAGTAAGATTGCTTTGAATTATAAAGTGTGATGGGCTTCATCATGTTGTGGTGGTTATTTATATCAGTGTTGACTGTTGGGGTATTACTCTCCTCTTTTTTCTTCTCCTCCTCATTTTCTCCATTCTGCTATTCTTATTCCTTTAAATAACATTTCTGTCCACAGGCACACTTCAGTGATATTGTAGGCTTGGTTCCAGATCACCATAATAAGCCAATATTGGAATAATGCCAGTTGCATGAATTTTCTGATTACCTAGCACATATAAAAGTCTTGTTTACACTATACTGTAACATGTTAAGCATTCAAAAACATGTCTAAAAAGAAAAGTAATGTGTATACCTTAATTAAATAATACTTTATTGTTAAAAATTGCCTACTATCATATAAGCTAAAACAAGACAATCTTTTTGTTTGGTGGAAGATTTTGTCTCAGTGACCATCAGTGTTGACTGATTGTTTTGATGGTTGCTGAAGATTGGGTGGCTGTGGCAGTGTCTTAAAGAGAGCAATGAAGTTTGCTGCATCAACTGACTCTTCACACAATATTTTTCACAGCATGAATGCTTTTGATAGCATTTTACTCACAGTAGAATTTCTTTCAAAATTGGAGATATTACTCTCAAACCCTGCCATTAACTCATGTAATGTTCTAAATACTTCATTATCACTTCAATAATGTTTACAGCATTTCCAACAGTAGAGTTCATTTGAAGAAACCAGTTTCTTTTATCATCCATAAGAAAAACTCATCCCTTGAATTTCTAACATGAGATTGCAGCAATTCAGTCTTATCTTTAGGATTTAGTTCTAATTCCATTTTCTTGCTATTTCCACCATATCTGCACTTACTTCCTCCAGTGAAGACTTGAACCCTAAAGTCATCCATGAAGTTTGGAATTCTCCAAACTCCTGTGTTACTATTTCCCCTCCTCTCATGATTCACAAATGTTCTTAATGTCATCTAAATTGGTTAGTCCCTTTCGGACAGACTGCCCTGATCTATCAGAGGACTCATTATGTCAGTTACAGTCTTACAAAATGGATTTATCAAAGAACACCTTGAAAGTCAAAATGCCTCCTTGATCCATGGGCTGCAGAATGAATGTTGTATTTAGAACCATAAAAACATAAATCTCCATGTACTTCTCCTTCAAAATTCTTGGATGAACACATGCACTGTTAATGAACAGTAATGAAAGAAATATTTTTTCTGAGCAATTCTTAACATTGGACTTAAAATGTTCAGTAAGCCATATTGTAAACAGATGTGTTATCATCCAGGCTTTATTGTTCTATTTATTGAACATAGGTGAAATAGAGTTAGCATAATACTTAAGAGCCTTGGGGTATATGGAATGGTAAATGAGCATTACCTTCAACTTAATGTCACCAGTTACATTATCCACTAAAAAGAGAATCACCTGTCCTTTGAATTGAGGCATTGATTTCTCTGTAGCATGAAAATCTTCATGCTATCTTATTCCAATATAAGGGTGTTTAATCTACATTGAAAATGTGTATTTCAGTGTTTAGTGCAATTATCTTCATCAATTATTTTAGTCAGATCTTCTACATAACTTGCCACAGCTTCTCCATCAGCACCTGCTGCTTCTCCTTGCCCTTTTATATTACAGAGATGGCTTCTTTTATAAAGCACTGTCTGCTTTTTCATAAAGTACCTTCTGCTAGTTTTAAGTATTTCATCTGCAATAATCTCTCTTAGCCTTCACAGAACTGAAGAGTTAGGACCTTGCCCATTAGGCTTTGCCTGTTAAGAATGTTACGGCTGGTTAGATCGATCCAGACCACTAAATCATCAACAATAAGGTTGTTTTACATTCTTATCATTCATGTGTATGCTGGAGTAGCGCTTTTAATTTCCTTGAAGAACTTTTCCTTTGCATTTACAACTTGGCTGACTATTTAGCACAAGAAGCCTAGATTTTGGCCCACCTCAGCTTTCAACATGTGTTCCTGAAAAACCTTAATCATTTTTAGTTTTTGACTTAATGAGAAATGTCAGAATCTTCTTTGCACTTGAACATTTGGAGTCAATTGCAGGGTTATTAATTGGCTAATTTTAATATTGTTGATTCAGGGAATAGAGATGCCTGAAGAGAGGGAGAGATATAGGGAAACAACTGGTTGGTGGAACAGTCAGACCACACAGAACATGTGTCCATTAAGTCTGCAGTCTTATATGGGTGCACCTTGTGGAAACCCAAACAACTTTAATAATAACATTAGAGATCACTGATCACAGACCATGGTAATAGATACAACAGTAATGAATACATGCAAAATACTGTGAGTTACCAAAATGAGATACAGAGATATGAAGTGGTAGAAAAATAGTGTTGATGGACTTGCTTGATGCCTTCAATTTCTAAAAAAAAAAAATGAAGTATCTGAGCAATGCAATAAAGTGAAGAACAATAAAAGAAGGTATGCCTGTATTTATCATGTGGGATTATTAACAGTATTCCTTTGTGTTTAAAAACTCTCCATTTAAAATGAGTTTATACCACAAGAAAAATTCCATTTCTAAAATATGCTATGTTTCTATTCTATTTAAGACCACTGGTGCTCTGAATTCCATCTTGGCCTTCACTTTGAAGTCATGCTTCAAAGGTGTTCCCAGTCCCTCATTGAGCCTGAAAAACAGAAAAGGCAGGACTGCCCTTATAAGATACACCACCCTAAGGACTCTGGATGACTCCCTGACAGCTTTACTAAAATGTCCTTTGTCTACAAGACTATTTAGGAAGCTTCCTTGAAACCTTTTCTCCCTTTCTTCTTCATTCCTAGTCAGGCTGGTATTGTGTCCTTATTGCTATCCCAAACATTCTCCACTCCCTTTCCAGTTTCTTCCACTCAGGCAATTCTCCAATAATATCCATGTAGATTTAATTCCATCTTGGAATATCTTTTTCAGGGTCCCCAGACAAACACAAACCACAAAAACTAGAAAAAAGCCCAATATTTAAAAGCTAAATAGGCCATCTAAAGAATAAACTTCAAATGTAGTGAAATCAAAATTAAAAGATGAAGTGAGCAACAAATTGCAAAAGGGCTCATGATGTCCACAGTTTCAAATGTCCTCAAACCATTTCTTTACAGAGGAGGAAATTAACATTTAATTCATTCCACAGCAAATCCCAGGTGACCCTTGGCCTGATAAATATATCATCTCACTAAATGCTCATAACCACATCTTTTTGGCAGATAAAGAAAACCAAAACTCAGAGAGGCTGATGCTGAACACACAAAGCTACAAAATGGAGTGCAAACATGAACCTAAGTTGCAAACCCATTCTTAGACCTTCATTCCTAACTACATTTGATATGGTGCTAGATTGCAAGAACCAGGGACCACAGTAGCTGACACATTTTTCATATTGTTCTTTTTACATGGATTGCTCTAATTCCTAGCTGCTTAACAAAAACATGTAAAATTGATTGTAATAAGCCCACCCTGTCAAAGTTAGTTGACTACAGCATACCAGAGGGACTCGCCCTGTCCAGCCAGGCTGTATTAAAAACACATACATACAAACATGCACACAAAATATATTCTTATCAAATCTGCACAAGTAATGTGGGGTTGCTGATATATGGGGTGACATATTTAGATTGCAAAACAATTTTTTAATATGAAAGGAACTAAAGGCAGAAAAGTAAAGTTTAACAGAACAAACATGTGGCCCTGATTTTAAGTTCAAAAGACACTTTCATAAGTACAGGATGCTACTACTCAAAGATGAGACCTCTTTTCTTTAGAATGTAATATATGGGTTGGTGTTCTGGAATGACAAGAGTTCACGTAAAGGTCCAAGATTTTATATGACCACAAACTCAATATGAGCCAAGTGTTATTCTGTTGCTAAAAAAGAAATTTGACTTTTGAACTTTAAAATTTACATAGGATATTATCAAAGAAATTTAACCACACAGAACACAGTCCATGGGTGTAGGTATCAACTTTAAGAGCAGTCTCCATAAACCCAAATGTTATTAAAAGAGAACTGAAACAACAACCTGTATTAGGGTTTACTCATCTACTCATTCAACGAAGGTTTAAGTGCACATTATAAACAGACACATACTACATAAAGGGGACAAAAAAGTGATACTTGCACTCAAAAAATCCAAAGCATAGAGCTAATGATCTGAATATTAAGAATAAATGAAATCTTAGTGGAAGGCAAGATACAACTAATTGTTGTTATATCCCAGCCCTTGATAGCAGCAGGGAAAGAACAAAGACTGATCAATGTCACACTTCTGAAACCTGACAGCCAACCCTTCTGGCAGCTCACACAGCCTTGGAGTATCACAGGCAATGGAAAACCCACTTGCCTCCTTATCCTATCTCTGCAGGTCCTCTTGTCTTCATTTGGACTACAGGTATAAAAGAAGAGTACTGTTAATATAAATTAGGTATGCAAATGTTTGTTGAATAAGTAGGAACTAAACTATAATCAGTAAGTAGAAGTTGTATCCAACAAAGTTTCACTGATATAAGGAAAGATATAAAATTTAGAAGTAATAAGGACATAAACTGAATGTTTGAGGTAGAACTCTTTCAGTCATGCAAGGCTTAAAGGAGAGGTGAACATGGAATCAAATAAGTTTATCATTGAGTTTATTTCCATATTTATTGATTTTTATAATGGTTGGAAAATGTTCTCTTGATCAATCTCTTTATTCTGCATCCATTCTTAAATTTTGTTTTTCTCATGGTTTGAATGGCACTGAAAAACTGCACCCAAGCAGTTATTGTCTCATGTGCTTGACTAAATGCAGGTAAGTCCATCTGTATATTTTCTCAAAGCAGTATTTTCTGACTATTATTTGTTCATTTACATTACTCTCTGAAATCTTTATTTCTTTATGTTATAAGTAAAATTCGGTGTTGCAATTATACTTTCTTTTATATCTTTATTACTTAAATTTTAAAGAAATGCTTTATAGATAGCTTATTTATCTGAATTCTCTTTTTATTATTTTTATTTTTTCCATATTTTATTTATTTAAAAAAATTGTGCATCGAAGAACTGAAGTGTAGATTAGATGTGAGGAGCAGGGTAGGGTCTGACAGGATTCAACAGAGACAGAGTGGGGAGAAGCCAGGCAGATTTACTGAAACACACTGCTAAGGGGAGCAGCAGACGAGGCAGGAGAGGTCTGCTGTGCCACATGAGTTAGCTCCCTGGTCTGGGATTGAACTCAGTCCATAGCAGTGATATCACTGAGACTTAAACCCCTAGTCCACCAGGGATGCCCCTGTATTCCCTCTTTTTAAATCTTAGAGTACAAATTAATTAAGCAGAAGGTTAAATTTTATCTTAACATAAGGGAGATATTTTGAAAACATGACTAAAAACTATCAATTTTCCTTATATATATTTATTAGTGTTATAAAGTAGAAAGCATGTCCTCATATGGAAATGTTCTAAGAGGTGTAAAAACTCCTAACACATCTTATTTTTATACTCTCCAGCAAAGTAATATATGCTGGCAGTACTGAACATAACAAAGCATGGTATTTACAAAATATAAATTACATTGGTGCCAGAGCTTCACTTTAATTGAATACTTAATCAGCTTCATTAGTTATTATTTCCTTTCTCATAAAACACCACACAGTGTAGTGAAAGCAGTAAAGCCAAAACCCAAAAGTTGAAACTGTCATAAAGTTTGTAAATATTCTACCCAAATAGTGAAAAGCTTTACACAATTAATTACAAAAGAGAAAAAAATATACTGAGACAAATAAGTAAACTGTCATGAAAAAAAATGAATGAGGATATTAAAAATACCATCATTTCTGATCTTAAGTATTTCCCACTCATTTCACCTTTTCATTTAGAGGAATTTGTAACTCAAAATACAAGAAAACAGTTATATAACATAAAAGATAATCTTATTTCTAATTTTCTTGGCTGTTTCTTTGAATAATTCAGTCTCTTTAATTTCTAGAATGGAAATTTTTAAAGTTTTTTTTCCAAAATATCAATATAAACATTTTACATGTTTACTCTTCTATTAAATTTAATTTGTGACAGTAATATTATATATGCCAAGGGCTATTCTTAATATACCACAGAGAGGGCCTCCCTGGTGGTGCAAGAAGTTAAGCACAGCACTATGAAGCTGTCCACAGCCTGCAGCACGATTTCGATCCCTGGCCGGCCAGGGAGCTACCCACATGGCACAGCAGACCTCATCTGTCTCACCCACTGCTCCCCTCAGTAGTGTATCTCAGTCAGTCTGCCTATTCTGTTCCCCACTCTGTCTCTGGTGAATCCTCACACACACACACACACACACACACACACACACACACACCCACCCCTCTGGCCTGTACCCCAGTTCTTGTATGCATAAATAAATAAATCTTTAAAAAATATATATACCACAGAGAACTGGGAAGTCTATATTTTGAATAGCAATTACCTTTACATAACATCTAGACACACAATGCAAATGTCAAAAGAAACCCCACAAAGATAAGTTAATTACATCAAAAATCCATAGCACCATTTCTTTCTTCCAGTCCTTGTTTTAGTCACTCCCATTTGAAGAAATATGTAGTGGCTAACATATAGGCAAGGTTTATTTTCACCACACATGCCATAATTCACCTATGGAAGGAACTTCTACTATGACCTGGGCATATCTTCAGCATTGAAACACTGGTCAAGTTTACCTCTTCAAAGAAGCTTTGACAGGAAAACCACAGGAATATAATTAACTCCAGAAAAAAATCAACTTGCTAAAAAAAAAAAAAAAGCCTACTGAGTTTTATGTATCTATTTATCTCAATCACCATATTTTTAGCTAGATCTAAGCAAAAATCACTCATTCAAGAAAGAAGGTGCTTTTAAAAAGCATTAATACTTTAGTATATTAAGGTACTTTATATTAACTCTTGTGTTGAAGATCTGAATCCTGTTTCATTTTATACCTGTAAATTGTATATGACCCCATTCAAAATCTAAATCTGCCCTATCTTCCCCCATGGGGAAATGAGTACTGACACAACAGAGCTTCCTAAATAGTAAATTGTAAGTAATTGGCATTCGACTCACCATAAAATGGAAACTTTATTCAAAGTTAAGTCAGAGTACTCTGGTGTCCAGCCTCAAAACAATATTTAATAAATTATTTATTTATTTTATAAATTATTTATTAATTTGATAAACTAAATTTAGTAATAAATAAATTGAAGTTACCAGATACATACACTAAGAACAATGGGTAAAATGGAGGCTTGAGACTGAGTGACAAAATATGAGATCGAGTAGGTCTGGAATTATGAAAAGAAAAGCCTATTTCATTATGGAAAAATCCTATGTATTAGCACTGTAATTTTATAAATTTGGATGTGGAATACAGAATTGATTATAGAATCAAAAGCATGCTAAAAATCTTTTTTAAAAATGGTAAAACATTATCTACATTTTATGATCTTTTTATAGTTTTTATCTTGGGAATTAATCTACTCTGCTTAATACTTTATCTAGAATTTAGACAGCTTCAAACATATAGCTCAATATAAAGCAACCATTAAAAAGAGATTAATTCATCTGTACTCAAATAGCTACTTCCCTCAGATACACTAAGATTGTTTTAAAAAACTCATTGCCTTATTTAAATTAGTGTCATGATTATTAAATATTGTACAGATGGAATAAATCATAAAGGATATTCACAACATTGTTATCAATGGATAGCTTTAGCTCCATTACTTTGAGTTATCAATAAACATATCTTTTACTTTTAAATTTTATTGTATTAATTGCTTTTTAATGATAAATTGTGTAATCCTTATAAAAACAAAATATATTTCTTAACAAGTTCTTAAATATTAAATATTAACAAAAATAAGAAATTTCCATGTGCACTGATAACAATATACATAACACCATCTTCAAATATAAAAGATCATGGGCCTCCCCAGTGACGCAGTGGTTGAGCACTGGGTTGCGAAGCTGCCCGCAGCCTCTGCAGTGCCGGTTCGATCCCAGGCCACTTGTGAGGGTCCCACATGGCGCGCAGACCTCTCCTGCTGCCCGCTGCTCCCCTCAGCAGTGTACTTTGTCACTCTGCCCGTTCTGTTCCCCGCTCTGGCTCTGGTGAAGTCTCTCACCCTCCTGCACTTCTGACTGTACCCAGTGCTTGTATAAATAAATAAATAAATAAATCTTTAAAAAAAAAAAAAAAAACTTTATTCTAAAAAATATATAAAAGATCTTTTTTTTTAAATTATACAAATCACTATTATTCAGAAGTTCAGTCTTGTTTGCTATTCCCTCATTGTTTGATCTTGAACTTACATATAACCCTGGAAAGGAGAAAAATTCACCAGTTTGGCTATATGCCAAAATTCTCGTTTACTCCCAATGTTATACTATTTTTATTAGTTTGTTTCTGTCTTTACTTGGCCTAATTCATTCTCTCTCTCTCTCTCTCTCTCTCTCTCTCTCTCTCTCTCTCTCTCTCTCCCCCCTCCCTCCACCTTCCTTCCCTTCCCTCTCTCCTCACCCCAATATTTACAGACACATACATGCTTCCAATCACATACTCAATTTTTCTCCATGGGCATGCACACTCCCAAAATAATCCCAGTATTGGCACTGATACAGAGTGACTAGCCAAAGCATCTTTTTCTTGAGATGAATTTCTTCTTCGAATGCCTGCGTCTTTTTTCTGCCACTTGATCTAGTTGGGGACATCCAAACTCATCTAAGTTATCTAATTTTGAACATCAAACACATGTTCTTAAACAGCTAACAGTTCTTAATAAGAGCTAAACAGTTCTTAATAAGACTTCCAAAGAAAACCACCTGGTCTGCAATGCAAGTTTTCTATCCTCTAACCACCAATTTTCAGCCCTAAATTTATGAAGTGTAACCTCTATTGGTTTACACATTGATTTCTTTTTGATGTTCACACATTTATTTTGTTTCAGTGATTAAAGTTGACAGAGCCCAGCTACATTACACAACAAAGGAACTTAATGGTAGATTTAAACTTAAGAAGTTAATACATTTTACCCAAATTGAGACAACATTCAAAACTAATGAAAGTCAGAAAAGAGAACTGTCTATGTTGGGGCAGAAAGACCCAAAATATGGCAATTCTCTTAAATTCAATATAAATATCTAATGCAATCCTTGAAACATACCAACAAGATTTCTCTTTTAACTAGTTAAGCTGATAATGAAATTCAAATTTTTAAAAAGCAGACAAAGCAATTTTTGAAATGTTGTCCCCAAAACAGCATTGATGTGAAATTAACACTGTTAAATAATATTATTTACTCAAGAGAAAAGTAATATATTGTGTATAGCAACTCCTTTCATAATAACCTAAAACCAGAAACAACCTGGATGCCCAGCTATAGGAGAACTGGCCCCCAAAAAATGTAGTTTATTAATATTCAGCAAAGTGAAAGAAAGTAAATATTTCCTGATATATTAATGGATCTAATATTCTTAATGTTGAAAAAAAGCAAAACACAAAAGATTATATGCTGCATGGTTCCATTTAAATAAAGATGAAGAATACTGAAAAGTAATCCATAGTAATAGACCTTATTAGTGATTGCTTAGCAGTGACAGGAGATAGGGGAATTTCTCAAAGGGCATGCAGGAAATTTCTGGAATGACAAAAATATTCCCTGACTTGATGTGAATGGTGGTTACAAGGGTTTGTATAATTTTAAAACTGCACTCACTGCACAACCCTGACTTATGAATCTTATTATGTGTAAGTTATACCTCAGTAAAAACAAAAGTTGTAAAACAAACAACTTTGAAAATAGAAAGAGAAAAGAGAAATTGAATATAAAACAAAATAGACATCCATTACACTGGATCCCTTAAAGTTAATTAAATGCATCCCTATTTCAATTGATACAAGTCCAATGTTAATTCCCCCGTTCCTATTCTGTGACACTAGACACCATGCTACTTACTATCTCAAACAATACTGTAAACCCCTTTTTCATTTTTCTGGTAGAATGAGAAGATTGCAGTCATCAGAAGGAATTTTTACATTTAAATTAAATTAACTGATGGTTAGGTATAAGAAAATCTTCAAATTAGCAGAAAACAAAGGCATGAGATGAAAAAAACAATTTAAGACATTAGGTGTGACTATGATAACTGCGATATTCACTCCTTTTCCATCTTATCCCAATACATACACATACATACACAGAGTCTTACTTTTAGTGTCTGAATGGACTGGTAAATTTTGACTATGAAGTTTAAGTGAAATAGCATCATATATATTGACTGTCATTTTATGAACACATTGCATCATGTAACAGTAACCTTCTAACCCCAAAAGTTATATTTTTCCAGTTAAAACAGTAGCCTCAAATGGACACTTTATTGTTTTACATGGATACTGCTTCTGGGTTCAAAGTAAAATCAGTAAATTTTAAGGAAATACTTTCCATTTTTATGTGAATATATTTTCTCAGAAACATAGGAATGAGATATACCAATGCTATATAAAAGATAGCACAGATAAAGGCTATGATATCAGCAAAGGTATGAAAGATAGATAAATTGAACCCATTTTCAGAATAGGCTTTCTTTTTTTAAAAGCTACATTATTTTGTATTGAAGTAATGTTGGTTTGCAACACTGTGTACACTTTAGAAATACAGGTTCACACTTCTTCAGATACATGTTACCACTCCACACTCACCACCAAAGCTCCCATTATCCTTCACCATAGTCCATTGTGTCCTCTCCCTCATTTGCGCCCCATGCGCATCCTCCCTCTTGGCAGACTATATTCTATAGTCAGATAATCAGGGTGTATATTGGTTTAGTTTTGACTCTTTGTTTTGTTTCTCTATATTTCACATGAGTGAAACCATCCAGTATTTGTATTTCACCTTAATCCTTTTACTTAGCATAATCACATCCAGTTCCACCCATGTTGTTGCAAATGGCTAGATTTCATCTTTATTTATTATAGCTGAGTAGTATTTCAATGTATATTTTTATATGATATATATGCATATACACACACACATACACACATATATACACTATATATTAATCCACTCAGAATAGACTTCCTTACAGTACATTTCCCCAAATAGCCTAGGGAATTCAGTGCAACCAATTGAACACCATATTGCTGATCCATTGAAGTTAATGTTACCATATTGGAGGTCAAGGATTGGTTTTTGCATGTGAAAAACTGTTCACTTTACTGCTTCTCAGTCTTTTGATTAACATTAAGTGAAAAAACTGGTCACTCAGTTATAACGGAAGACAAATCTATCTTTATGAGGGACAGTTCAAATTATTTGGAACATGTAACAGCCTCCATCCCTACCACTGGGATCACTTTCTTCAAAAATCCATAAGTTGCAGAGGTAGAGGCTGATCATTATCTATGAAGCAGTCTACCATATCCTACTAGATCCAGTATATTAAGTCTTTCCTATATTAAAAAAAAATGGTAAGTAGGCAAATGAGTTACAATATTCTCTTGACCTTGACCAATTTTAAGAAATTATCCTAAATTATCTACTTCCATATTTTATTCTGGTATTTTCAGAGTCCCTATCCACCCCATTAGATCACTAGTTTTTTGCCCAGGAATTAGTATAGATCCTGATCTCATGCTTCTCTTTTTCCAGGTACTTCTTCATCTACAAAGGGAGACAGATAACAAATATATATGGTAGATTATTGCAATACACAGTATGATAGCTATCTAAGCATATGCTACAGTGGAGAAGAGAGAACAGTGTAGCCAGATGATCTAAAATTGTCATTTAGAAATGACAAGAGTGCACTATGACTCAACAGAATGGATTTTTTTTAAGGAAACAATAGATGAATAATGAAGGAAAAGTATAAACCAAGAACATGGCATACCGTTTGCGAGATAGATGACAAAATATAATTAGAAACACTTACAAGAGACACTGAGGCTTTCATATTAAAGGACTTTGTGTTTATTTTCTGCGCAGTACATAAGTCACTGACAAGTCTGAACTGGGAAATAATTCAGTCAGATCAGCACCTCAAGAAGATAAATTCTGGTATCAGAAGAAACAGAACAAAATGGAAGATATTATAAGAATAGAGATTAGTTTGGAAAAAAAAAAAAGAGAAGGAGTTAAGACACCAAATTGGAAATGGAAGTAATATTTAGGTGAGAAAAAAATAATTGAAGATGTAGAGTCAATATATGTGGCAAGCAATCAGACTAGGAGTTGAGAAATAACTAATAGTGCTAATTCTAAAAAAGTTTTCCCTCATCCCCCATCTCTGCTATGACTAAAAGAATAATCAAACAGTAGCTGTCTCCCTGAAGGAATTTCAAAAACATATTCAGTTCTCTCATGTCCCAGTAGATTAGAGACCTTACATAATGGAGAGGCAGAGCCTACGAAAAATTCTGGAAAAGGCTTGGCCTCAACTATCTGCAGCTTTTATACTAATTGAATATGTGATTTCATTTCCCCAAAATAGCTACCACAATCACCCCTTGTTTCATTCCTATTGTTCTATTTACCAAGGGTTGTATCCTAAAACCTTTCCTTCCAGCACTGTTTTTGTTTCTTATTTCTTTTATTTTGACAGGTTTTAGATGATAGTCCCAATTCATTTTTCACCATTTTGAGCCTTCACAGCCATCTGTATATATTTCCAACTCAAGATGCCTTGGTTCTTTCACAGTGACTACTGAGCTGAGTAAGACTCAATTGAATTCTCCATGGTCTTCTTTTGATTTGTTATCTACCGTCACTCCTCTCCCGAATATATCCTTTTGCTCTAACAGCGCCCTACATTCTTGCTAGCTTTATGTCACTTACATTTCCTAAACTTTGCTCCCTGTCATAGGTAGCCTAGTTTCCTTGCAGTCAGGAGACAGGTCCTCAATAATTATTGCGATCCTCCAACACTGAATAGATAGCTATCTACAGCTATCATTGTGAAATAGAGAAAAGGAAGACTTGGAAAGCTAAAAATGTTTGAGTTTGATAAGTTGTTTATTACTTGAACCGATATTTCAAAAATAAGTAATATTATATGGAACCAGTTCTTATATCTGTGTTTTCTTTTATAATGAGAATAATTTGTTCTGGAGAAATACTGATCAAATATCAGTGTAGACAGATCAAGGTAAAAAACCCTATCTTGTATTAGGCAAGATACAATGTTGTTTTATGTCTCTCTTGAAAGACTCATCAACTTCTATTATATTAAGTTTCTATATGAATTTTTCTCAAAGTAAAATTGAATCTGTTCATGAATATTGGGTTCTAAACTTCAAAGAATGTTTACCCAATGGTGTTTAAAATCCTCTACTCACTCTGAATATCAAGATTTCAGGTTTGTAAGAGATTGGATAAGACAGGCTTTACAAGACAAATATGGGTTTAGAACATGATGTATGAAGATAATTCACTCATGTATTTAATCAAACATTATATTAATCCCCTAGCTCCAGCCCCACCTACAATTGTCCCTATCCCAGTTTAAAAAAATAAAATCATAAAAAGTGTGTTTGGTTTAGTAGTTATATTCTGTTTCTAATTTAAAATGCTTAACATACATCCACAGTATATCTACTGATTTTCAGGATTAATTTGAGAGTAAATTTGTACCATTTTCAAATTAGAAATCCATGTAATTTCCTCAGCTTCTATGTCAGTAGTATCTTATGCTTAATATTCTTAAGATGGGACTCTGTTCCATACCATAAATTCGAACAAAGACCATTGTCCTTTTCAGATCTACAGAACTAAATGAGAAATGAGGTATGTTTTGTGTAAGACCAAAAAAAAAAAAAAAGAGTAATATCCTATCATGTCCAATTATTTCAAGAATGTTTATCTCCTGCTGTGCAAAACCTAATAACAATTTAGTTTTGCTTGAGGCAGTATGGGGAGTCCTTATTTGTTTAAGCTTCATTTAAAATATACCCTACATTACAAAATGCCATATCACGGATGTTGTGGTTCATTAACTCAAGGCCATATCATACTCAAAAAGAAACATAGTTTTTCAATTAACCTATAGATTTTAGATAACTGTCCAAAACTCATTTACATTCAGGATAATTACATACTTTTGCCACTTTATTTTTTTTATTTTTGGTTTAGCAAAAGTTCATTTCTCAATGGCTTTCACCCTTTCATCAAACTGCTGCAGACAAGCCGTTTTGCTTTAACAATTCCTCCCATATTCATTCCCCCACATATGCCTCTTGAAAGCTTTAGTGGTGTCTAAATTAGGTTTGGCATAAATAAAGGCTTTCCACTTTTGGATAGCACATCCTATGGGGAACCAGTTTGAAAGAAGCAAATTGAAAATGAAAAGAGATTTGATGTACAAGGACGAAGGGAGAAAAAATGTTTGAAAGTGGTATAATTTAAAAATACAATAACCTATGTTTATTTATAATGTCTGGAGAATGCCATGGTTTGCTTAATTGGAAATTGTGGGTAATTCAAGGATGCATATGTCATCCATGAATTACTGATTTTCAAAGCATAATGTGCTAAAACACACTCAGCCCTAAAACTTGAAATTACCAAAATTTGAACTTGGATGATTCAGATGGTCCTTCATTGTTTGTGTATTCTTGGCTTGCCAAAACACACTCCCTCTTTAGCAAAAAAGAATGAGTTTTTGTTTTTATTCAAAACCGAGGAAAGCAATGTGTCTTACAAGAAAAAGTTAGGTTGGTTAGTGGGGAATAACTGCATGTTTTTAAAAATATGTGTCTTATATTCCTGCTGCCCATCAACAGCCTGTACTTGGGAGATAAGAAGCAGAGCATGACATGACAAAGAGATTACAGATCACCCATACAAAAACCTATCAGCCTACCGACCAACCTGTTTCATTCATTCTATTAAATGTAGATCTATGAGAGACTAGAGGATCCTCTAAGGAAATGCAGCCCTGTTACCATTACAGCTCATTGTTTAATACAAGGGAAAGGAAAAATAAGAAGTCAGCATTAGATATGGGAGGAGAAGGAAAGAGAGGAATAACATTAAAATGCGTCTTGATTCACTCAAACATAATTAAGCACTGTGATGTGCTTGACACTGCATAAATCCAGGGGAAAGAGAACACCAAGGAACTCAAGAAGAGAAAGGAATTTAAGCAAATAATCATAAAATGTCATTTATACTCATTCATTGGAGTTTGGGAGATGATAGGGAAATGATCAACATTCTGAGGTAAGATAAGATCCATGATGGAGAGGATATTCCAGGAGATATGCTGCAAAAAAAATATAAACCATAGAAGGCTTCATTCCTACCACATCTAGTAACTCAGACTCACATACAATACTCCTTTCAGCAGTCATCCTTCATTTTTTTTTTTAATGAGGTAACACTGGTTTGCAATATTGTATGTGACTGAGAGGTATAGGATCACACACTTCAGGTGTATTTTACCACACCACATCTACTACCAAGACAGCAAAATTTCATTAAAGAAGTTATGTTTATATCAGCATTTGCTCGTTCCTTAATTGGTTTTCTTTCTTCCTCTTCTCTCCCCACTGACCTATCAATCATCATGTACTGAAAATTATCCTTACAAAGAAAGGGAGATCATCCATAACAAGAAGGCAAAGAGAAGTTATATTTTTCATAAGATAGAAAAGGAATTGTTTTTTCTCATAGTAGTCACCCCTTTGATATTATGGGACCTATATGAAACTTCCCCTATCATCAATTACTCTTGCCAAGTGGTTCATTGACTCTTAAGTATTGGATGGGCAAGAATTTGTAACAACATGGTCCTGTAAAGCTTAATGTGGGATACTGTAATAATATAATAATATTTGGTCTGAAGGGAACTTGTGAAACAGTAGCCAATTCAACAGGGAAGATAATCACTTCCTTTACTAATTCATAACAAGAAACAACGTACATGAATGAAATAATTCCTCATTTTGAACACTTACAATGTATTTGTGTTTAACATTGCCTCAAATAATAAAACCAAGCACATGCATTAAAATTACTTTGTCCTATATTTTTTGACTTTACATTTCATTCCAGTGTTCTTTATATAGTTTGTTACTTATCTGGATTATCCACTTATCACAGCTGGAAAACAATTAAAACAGAACATTTCTGAATATAATGCTTCAGTATTACACAGATGACCTTTGGGTGGCGTGGCAGAAAAAAGAAACAGCTGTATAATTTCTCTGAGTTTCTGATGTGTAATCTGTCATATTCTAAGGAAAGCATCCAGAGAATTGTAGTAAGAACAGGGTCAGCAAAAGGTTTAGGCCTGGCTTTTCTAAACAAAATGAGAATGCCAGGAATGGAGGTCAGTGGTCCAAACTTCATACTTGAATATGGAAATTTGTCTTCAGCCAAAGAAGTAAAATGGCAGGTAATATCTAAAGTTAATTATACTTTCTTTACATGAGGTAGATTTATGTGTGAAGGATTGGAACTAGAGTTTATTAGAGATAAGAGATAGAGTTAAAAATTTCAAGCAAGATAGTTTTACATGTATAGTTAATTCAGACATGGACAGTGAGGAAAGGGATTATTTCTCCTTCAATTGGACAAATAACCACTACTATCTTCACAGTATTTTCTAATTTTATAAATATGGGATATATTAACTTTCACTGAATATTATGTTATCATCATCTATAGGGTTGTGTTTTGGAAAAGTCATCAACTTTGGGGCTTAGTTTCCACATCTGTAAAATAAACAGGCTGAGCATTTTCGATGTCAGTGATAGGGTAGATTCCAGAGCAGCCATGAAAAGTTGGACAGAGTTGGTATGGCAAATTGATTTCATTATGGCAAAAATCTCTGAATTTTTTTGAGATAATACTCATTGATGCTTGAGTGTATATTTAAATGAAAAGAATGCAAAATAAACTATCCAATCAAAATAACAAAATTCAGTATATCCTTATGTGTGCCAAGATTGCTCTGTATCCTCAATCACAGTATTTATCTCTTTGACCCATTTCCAGCATTTGAGTTCATAATTTATAAAAAATTGTTATGAAATATAGGCATCTGAATCAACCTCATGCTATCTGAACAAAAGTATTTCATATAAAAATTATGTGTAAAATCTAGCAAGTGTAATTACTATACATGAGATCATGGATACTGTGTTAATGATTCTTTTAAAAAATAGAAAATGGTTATTTTCACATGGCCTTATCTAAACTCAGACTACCATAGATGAACAAGTGATGCAATCTGCCTATGTTTACCCTATCACTTCATGTAATTTTCTATATGGGTCTCACTTTATATATTGTAATTTATCATTTGCTTTTCAGTCTGATACAATCAGTGGTTAACTTCTCAGATCAGTGTTTTTCTTTTGCACTGTCTGATCTCTATCATTAAATTACTCTATCTAAGCATACTCCATAAGTATTAAAAGAGAAAAACAGTTTTCTGTTCATTTTGTACAATTCACAAACTTTGCTTCTGTTTAGAAGTGTCCAAAATAAAGACCCAATGAATATATTCTCTTTGTGAAAGTTAGTCTGTGAAGAAAATGCCATAAAACAATTCACAGTGGTTCCTTTAGTCTCCATCATCATAAGGCAATCAGCTTACCATCAGGTAGAAAATCATGTTACCATCTTTTGTGAAAGCTCAATGGAATATACTATTTAATCCAAGTGTAATAAATCATATTGGGGAAATTATTTGTTAGCAAATATGCAGTTCCTTGAGGAAAACACCTGAAATAACACTGCTTTACAGCCAAAAAAGATAACTCCTCTGATTTTCTATAAATCTATGAAGAAGTTAGTATAACATTATTCATAGCTTAAGTCATTAGGTATCCTCATGTAGAATAAAAGCAGACAGAGATGAATTGGTAGGGTCAGGGAAGGCGACAGAGAATGACTATTAGTAAGACCAGTAGAAAGTATTGCATTTTTTCTTACTTGTCATTAGCTAAAAACATTATAAAGAATATTATTTTGATAAGAACTGTGTGAAAAAATTGTTAGACATTAAAATATCATTTTGACTTTTTTTGTATAATCACATGACTACTGATCTAAGATTTTTAACTGAGAGGATTTAAGAAACTGAAAGTAATAATAAATCAACTGTATTGAGTGATTTTTAGCTTAACTAAACTTTATTGTAACAGTAACTTCTGACATATTCTCCAGGTTCTGGATTTCCTCAGCCCTATCAATTGAAAAGATTAAATAAAGTAGAAATAGGAGAAGCAAATATATTGCCATTCTGCAAAAAATCTACACTCAGTTACCAATAGGAAAGAAAACTTAAGTAGAACAAAATCTGAGAATAACCACATTGGATTAATGAAGTAATAGATAAAGATATCTAAGTGGCTTAATAGCCCCTTGAGGATTTTTTTTAAGATATGGCACTGAGTCTCATTTTTCTCACTACATAAATTACTGAGTGATTTTCAACATTCCCATGATTTTAAACTACTATGTACATATGTGAATGACTATCCAAATGTGATCCAATTTCTCCTTGCTACTCAGAATTGAAGGATCACAATACTTCCTACAATATCTACCAGACAGTCTTACCTCAACACAACCTAAAATAGAACTCCAAATGTCTCCATCTATTTTTCAATATATCATGAATATTTACTAATTGCCTGTCTTCATCTTGTTGACTGCAAAACATGTGTACTTGTATTTTCTTTACCTCTATGTGTACTCAACATTAGAATATTGAGAAAATGAATGAGTGCTTGGGTGAGTCTAGAAATAATTATCCATTCCTGAACCTCAATTTCATTATACTATTCCTTTCACATATTGCTCTGACACATCAATTCCTTTCAGGTTTTGTTTGTTTGTGTTTCTTCTTTTTTTTTTTAATGTTATTTTATACAAGAACCGGGGTCGAGGCCAGATGTGCAGGAGGGTGAGAGAATTCACCAGAGGCAGAGTGGGGAACAAAACAGGCAGACTGACGAAATACACTGCTGAGGGGGGGCAGCGGAAGAAACAGGAGAGGTCTGCCCCACCATGTGGGACCCTCGACGGCAGGCCGGGATCAAACCGCTGCTGCAGAGGCTGCAGGCAGCTTCACAGTGTGGTGCTCAACCACCTGCGCCACCAGGGGAGGTCCTGTTTGTGTTTCTTAATTACAATTTTATTAAGTCACAATCAAGGTGAACAGTGAAAGTGTGTTAGGCATATTACAGTTGAAAGTGATTACTTTGTCAAACTTTTTCAAACACTTTGAAAGTGATCTTTGTCAGACTGAAGATCACTATCCTGGAAATTTAAGATTAAATTGCGAATTGGCATGTAGTAATTAAGACAAAAGTAAAGTTCTTCTGGATTAACCGGACCAAACAGTACAAAAATAATTAAGCAAATTCAAAAATGACATGCATTTAGAACTTAATTGCTAATAAGAGGGGGGTGAATAGTAAAAGTTGTTCCAGAGAGGTTTTTTTTCCTAAATATTAGCTCCTTGGAGATGCCTTCTATGGTATCATGGAATTACAGGGTCTGCATTCTCTTATCTCTTCATGTTTTAAGTATCACTACTTTTATCAAAAGAAATTCTTCAAATAACTTACCTCCATTGAAACATGTTATACTTTATATAAAATTCCTTACTATGTCCCAAGAAGCACAGTTTACTCACAAACAATAAGTATCTGTCAAAAGAAGTATATGTCATTTAAAGGGTATGTATGAATGTGTCAGGGGAATTGACCAGTGAAAACTTTAAAATACAACTCTTCTTTGAGATATGATCCTATAATATTGTATTAGCATAGATACATAGACTTTTTTCCTATGTATGGGGAAAAATAGCATTTTTTTTAATTCCTGTGTAAAAAATATTAGATAAAATAAAATCTTACTATTCAACATTTTAAAAATCTTTAACATTCACTGACTATAGCTATACTTCTTAAAAATATATTTTCATGACTTAAGTAAAAACAAAAGGATATTCAGTCAATTCCCCACTATGTGCAAATATTATACAAATATTTCCTGAGGATTTGAAATACATTTTTATTTAAAGTTTTCCTTTCCAAGATTTATATTTAATTTTGGATTTAATCATCCTTGGAAAAGTTCTCACTTGATTTTGCTCAAGGCACATTTTAGAGTAAGTAGATACTTGTTTATACACTTTTAAAAATGAATACACTTCATGAACTGGTACTTTTATCACACACAAATAACTGCAGCAAACAAAATAAGGTGGTGGGGGCAGGGAAATCATCTTGCATTTGAATCTCAAAGGGTACAAAATGTCCTGGGAAGCATTCCATGAATTTGCTCTGGGAAAAGGCATTGAATCTGAAATGCTATCTCATAACCCTTAACTTTCATATTGCATGGGCCATACATATTTTTAAGTGTAGGGGAAAAAAGCAAGTTTTTTTCTTTTAAAGAACACATAATTGAAATATGCATTTTAGCAGAACAACAACCTAATTTATAAGTACCAAACAAGGGAGCCATTGGAGCTCTAAAAACAATAGGCTAAATTTCAAGTTAAACAAGCCAGAACTACACTCGTGGCTAAGTTCCTCTAAGCGCCTCAAGTAAGAGTTAGCATGTGTAATCTGCTGTCAAACTCCAAAGAAAAACAACTCAGTTTGAAAATTAGTGAAATTTTCGTGGAGTATCATTGTGGAAACGATCAAAAAAAAAAAAAAAACTCGATTAAATGTATAATAGAAAGGAGAATAGTAAACTTAAAAATGACACAGAATAGCACCTCCCAAATTAGGGCCATGCTTATATGCATCAGGTAAAAAGTAACTAAGTGACTAATAGGTTAATTTACCTAATTCCAAACTAACATCCCCACCATTGTTACTGAAAATCTCTCCAAGAGAACTTTACTCCTTTAAGATCAGTAAGGTCTTACTTGGTAAAATCCCTTAATATGTACAGCAAGCCATTAAAACTATAGTGTAAGGTGAGAGGGAGAGTGTCAAGGATTCTTGTGAAAAGAAACTAAGGGAACTGGGTCCTAACAGAGAAGGTTTGACTCCCCTGGCCAGACCTGTTCATTCCCTTGGCCAAAGTGGAATCCTCTGGAATAGTGCTCAAAGGAAGGTGAATATTAATGAAAGCCTAATATTATATCTGTAAGCACAGAAGAGGATGAGCACAACCATCATTAATACCCAGGTTTTTGTATGTTTGTTATTATCTACCTACAGGCAGCAGAACCTCAGTTTCCAGTCTGCTTTACAAGCTAAGGCTTGAGAAATGGGCTATTTTTAGAGAAAACTGGCAAGATGAACACTAAGAAATAACCTGTCCAGCTACTGAGTTTCAGCTTCAGCTCTCTTTTGCTAAAGAAAAGCAGAGCATCTAGCCAGAAATTTAACTGTAAACTCTTTGGATCTTAGCTTAACGTAGAACCTCAATTGCATGAACCAGACAAATATGGTCGTTAGATGTAACACAACAGATATAATTTGGAATTGCATGGATAGTTTGCCCCTTAGTTCCATGTCTATTAGAACCAGAGTGCCAGAGTCCCTGTTTTGTGATAGATTATTCTAAGCCAAAAGATATAAATCTTACCTATACCAATTACTATTGTTCTATGGCAAGTTAAGTAATCTAAGTCTCCTATCTCCATTTGTACATACAAAACAGTAAAACCTACCTTTTAAACCTTAGTGAGAATGTTTTTATGGCATTCAATAAATGTTAGCTTTCAATTGTTTGGACACAGACAATTGAAAATAAATCCTGACTTAAATCAGGATTGTCTGGGAGTTGGAGCATGATTAAGTTTCAGCTGATTGATGTGGCGCATATCAATGGATCTATCTGGTGGAAAGAAGCTTACAAAATCAAGCTAGAAGCCCCTGAACTGGCTGATAATGATTTGATACTAGTTTCTTTCAGTGAAGCAATTTCTTCTTCTCAACTGAGTAATAACATCTAATGGTTTAGTACATGCAGTTGATATCAGAGAGCATAAAATACATGATCCCAGAGAATAGAAGGAGAGTCAATGAGAAAAGTAAAAATCACTGAAAAGCAGGATTTAAAGAGAGGATTACACAATGATTTTGATACATAATAAAAAAATTTAAAAATCAGCACAATTTCCACACATAGTCATAAAGGTTTCCAGAAGGGAGATACAGAGAATATAGTTGATAGTAAGATAGAAAGATAGTAAGAAAAAGTTCCATTAAAATTCAGCAAACTGTATTTAAAATTCACAGTGTATAACCTATAATAGTTAAGTGTGGAGAGTGGGTGAAGTAAATAGGATACCCTAGTATACATTTACCTTTGTCAAGACTGTTGAGGGCAAAAAATAAAAATAAATGTCTTCTGTAACCTTGAGACTGGAAAATAGAGCTGGGTAGATGCGAAAACTTGCTGCACTAGATCACCTAAGACACATGGGGCCAAGAGAACAGAATTCTGTAAGATGCAATGACTGAGAGCAAAGAATAGAGAAATGTTTTGAGGCACAGGTTATGTAGTGGAATAGTATAAGTAAAAGTGTCTACGTGTCCAGTATGGAAGCCAGGAGAGACTGAGAAAGTGACATAGAAAATTAGTTTTAATCCTACAGGTAGTTGAATATATAAGTTAAATGTAATATATAAACATTATAGTATGTGTAAAAACTATGATCTTAAACTATCTTTCTTTAAGATTTATTTATGTATTTATTTATACAGTGGGTACAGGTTTTATTAGCAGTGGGTACAGTCAGAAGCACGGGAGGGTGAGAGAATTCACTACAAACAGAGCAGGGAACAGAAAGGCAGACTGATGAAATACACTGCTGAGGGGAGCAGCTGGCATGGCAAGAGAGGTCTGTGCGCCATGTGGGACCCTTGCCAGCGTCCGGGGATCGAATCAGTGCTGCAGAGGCTGTGGGCAGCCTCGCAGCCCAGTGCTCAACCACTGCGCCACCAGGGGAGGCCCATTAAACCATCTGTTTTATAAATATGGCTTGCATGTATGAAATTTAATAGTAAAAATTATAAAAATTTGTATCATAAGAAATCTATGCAGCTCTTAATGAATGTTACTGGGGCCTTGCAGTGTGAACTTCAGGGCAAAATTGGCATTTTTCTCATGACCACTTAAAGCAGTAGAACAGTTAGAAAAACATGGTGGCTTTACTTGTCTGAGATAAAAGTTGCCTGTAGCAGCCCCTCCCTTGGGCGCCAGCAGGTTGAATGGTCCTATCAGGAGCTATCTAGAGTAGGGGACCACAGAAGTGAGTGTGAGGAAGCACAGGTAGGGTCCCTAGATTCCAAGATGTCAATCCCAAACTTAGACTTGTCACACTCTGTACCTGACATCATAAAAGAAGAATGAAGAAACCTTAGCAGCTAACCTCTGAAAAGAGAGAATCCAAAGAGATTTGCAGGGACCAGGAGGCTGGGCCTGCCTCTGGTCTTATGGGGGCAATTTCCTGGGAAGAGCACCAAAGGCCCCGAGCCCAGTATCTTTCTGAGCTGTTGTTGGTGTGAGCCAATGGCTCACAAAGAGCTATTTGTTGGATGGTTCACAGCCATGTCCTGGTACTGCTGCCTTGCCTGTTATCTGTTCCAGTGTCTGATACTGTTCATCCAGACTTTTCGGCTCTTGTTGTGGGCTGCTGCAACACTGTCTTGGTGGCCCCACCTATGAGCATCTCCAGCTGCCACATGCTCCAGACCCTTGTTGGCAGAAAGGCACCATTTGGGACTTCTGAACACTGTGGACTCCACCTAGAGGGAGATAGCTGGCCACTTGTGGCCTTAGTACTCTCTTTGTTTCCCCTGTTTATTAAATAAACTCCATTACTGTTCTGCGAGCCTGAGAGGTCTTGCGATTATAAACACAGGAGAAGAAGTCATGGACAGTAACCTGTCCTCTACTGTGCAATACCCCTTTACAGCCTTGAATGGCAATACCCCTCTATAGCCCAGCTTCCTGAATATTTTCCCCCTCTGGGATCAGTAAATTTTTTTTTTGTAAGAATTGCAAGGGAAATATGGTTAGCTCTTAACATCAAACCAATCTCCATTTAATTCAAAAGAATTAAACACTGGTATATATCTCTTTTGGTTATATATACATACTTCAATGAGCAATCAACGTTGTCTTATAGTTGGGAAAGGTATATATCACAGCTTTTCTCAAGCTACTCTTTTAAAGGGCAAAAATTAGAATTAACATGTTTTCTCAGCCAACACATTTGACACTCACAGACTTTACTCACAGACACATTTGACACTCACAGACTTGACACAGAGTTTACTAACCTGTAAAACCAACATTTTACAAGCACTATCCTTTTCATACATGTAGTATTCATTATCTGTCAGGTTTTCTCCTAATAAATTGCTTCAAGTAATAATTAGACATCAAATCAATTGGGAGGTGAGTCAAGGACCTAAAGAACATGATTTTATAATTTTTCCAATGATTCTGCCTGGGCTCGATCAGTATCCTAAAAGTTGTTATCCCTTCTGCATGCTCTAAAGTGATTTTGCGTGTTATCACAACATAACTGGTATCATGTATTCAAGGTCTGTTTGTTTTAGTAAAGTCCATTCTTTGTAATGCTCTGAAATATCTTAGTAATATTGCTGAAGATTTTAGTTCTTTCAGGCTCTAAGAATGACATGTACCTTGGCTGAACTTTGAAATAAATTCTACATTTATCACTCTTTTACTGCATCCTTTTATTTTTGTTGGTTTCTCTCACAAGCATGAATTTTCTTTGATCTTACCATACGTTGTAGCCCACTGAAATTTATAGAGTATGAGTCTCATTTTTTTTCCTATAAAATAACTTTGACAACTTAGTACCACAATATTTCTTTTGTACATGAACAAAATATAACTCATTCCAGGTATCTTATCTTATTTTTCTTTTCCTAAATAAAGTTCCAGAAAATTTCTTTAAAAATTCCCAAGTCACTTAGTAGGAAGAAAAACTACCATTTAAATTCACTTTACATATCCAAAGAATTTCTTGATTTCCAACACTATGAGATTTACTACAAATTATGTTTTTTTTTCACTTAATATTGATATACTTAATTGAAAAATAACATATACTATTTTTCCTCAATCCCAACCAAACATCTTCAGTGACCTGTATCTTAGCCCACTCTCCATACAATAATCCAAAAGGTAATTCAAAATAAGAAGAAAAGCATTCTGTTGTCTTTCTATTACCTCAAATCTGGCAATCTTTCCTAATCTCAGTGATGGCTTCCATGCATTAATTTACCTATTTCTTTCAATTCCTTTCCTCCTTTATTCCCTTCTCTATTAAATGTTTATCTTTTATGTTTTAGTCTCGAAGTGCTGGTGATATTTAAATGAGGAAAATAAAGCCAGATCTGAGTTTTGCAGGCATCAGAGGTTACAGAGAAGCCCTAGATCTGAGTTTTGTAGGGATCAGAGGTCATAGAGTCAGAGTTGACAGGAGTTCTAATTTAAGAGCACAGGGGAAGAGAATTCTTTAGCAGTGCCACTTGGCAGCTTCACTTAGCACTGCCAGCTTTCTGAAAGTACCCATCCACAGTGAGTGATGGTAGTTCCATCAGTGGGATGGTTACCTGTGGCCTTCAAGTGGTCAGTCTTCACAGTAATAGCAGTGTACAACAACTACTTTGATACTCACTGAAGACTCTCCCATAACTTGCTAACTCTCATCTGGACTGACCCAAGGTAAATTTATATGGGATAGCCTATGTCAGCATGTTTGCTGACCCTTTCAAGTAGCAATCGGGCATACAGTAAGCTCTTTTAAAAAATTCCCTTGCATACTGATTCAATATACTTTAGCATTAGAGGAGCATAGTTCTACAGACACACATAGTCCTGTTTAAATGATTCTCTCAAATGAGTTTCATTATGTCCTTAACAATTCTCATTGTTTCAAAGGTTTTCTGATAATTTTGTGATAGCACAGCACAAACTCAACTAAGGAAATATTTCAAAGAAATTATCACCCATCTTGTTGATCTGGAAGGAATGCTGTTAAATCTGATAGTCACAACAGAATCATTCAAAAATCTGAGATCAAAGAAGTCAAGATCTTTTAGCGATTGTGTGCGGTAGACAAAGATTTGGTTAATTAGAGAATTCAGGATTCTCTATGAAAGCAAATACTGACCACAGATGGTTCAAATGTCATTTTCAAATAAATACATGGAAAGAGTAATGCTTACTGTCAGATATTCTCAGAAATGCTGAGAAATAAAATGCAGATAACACAGGAAGGGGTAAAACCAAAAGTTATATATTCAACAATAACAGTAATAGTGACAGTTCACTATCAGCTACACTAAGCTGTGTGCATGGATTTCCTTATTCAGTCGTGATATTTTTAGGAGTCTAGTAAAATCATCATAGCCATTTAATAATGGCAAACTGAGGCTTAGAATGGAAATAATAACACTAAATAACTGAAATATTTGTATGAACGTGTACTGGCACAAACACATGTTACTGTCAAACAGCAAAGTTTGACAGAGGTGTCAACCTTTCTCTGTCTTTAGGAGCAGACAGAAAAATTATTTTCCAAGACATCCCTTGACATTCCATTTTCTTAATTTAGTGTTATTCAAACTACAGGATGTGGTCCATCAACTTTTTCTCATCTGTGAAAAGGTAAGTAAGATTGTGATGAATCTATACACTTAATCATTTATCTAAGAATTAATTTTTATTTTTACAACACTATTATTCTAAAGTAGTTTGGAAATTATAGAAGCAAAGTAAGTGTTCCATAGATGGTAGGCATGTCTTATTAATTATCTACCGAATCTAAATTTAAATTGTGACTCTGATCACTCAAGTGTAAATTTATATCCACAGAACTCATATAAGGGAAGCACTGATTTTTTCAGGGGAATATTAAAAACTACCTTAAATCGGGCCTCCCTGGTGGTGCAGGAGGTTGAGCACTGCACTTTGAAGCTGTACACAGCCTCTGCAGCATGGGTTCAATCCCGGCTGGCCAGGGAGAAACCCACATGGCACAGCAGACCTCTCCTGTCTCACCTGCTGCTCCCCTCAGCAGTGTATTTCATCATTCTGCCTGTTCTTTTCCCACTCTGTCTCTGGTGAATCCTCTCACCCTCCTGTACATCTGGCCTGTACCCCAGTTCTTATATAAATAAATAAATCTTTTAAAAAAAAAAAACTACTGTAAATACAGTACAAACCATATGACTCCTTTAGTTTCTAAATATGCAACATGTTGCAGAGGGTTTCTACAAATCTCAAAACAATGAAAAATCACTCTTTAGAAGATTAAGATATCTACTGCTAAATCCAAGCATCATGCACCCATTACAAAAGTTATTATTTAAGACGAAACAAAAACAGCAGCATACCAAATTAAGGTCAAAATTATTAGCATTTGACTCATCTTAATATATTGAATTGGATTTATTTCCTTATATATTGAATTGATATTTCCTTTCCTTATATTTCCATATTTTACTCAAAACAAGATTTAGGTTTCCCCTCCCCTATGATTATAACATTATACATAATTTTTAATTTTTTCCTAGATAACACAAATTTCATTTGATGACCAATATCTAAGAAGTTCAATAGCATCATGACTTTATGATTTAAGTGTAAAGATTCTCACTTCCTATATTCCATGTCTTCCTCTAACTCCATCTGAAAGTTTGTTTTCCTTTCCAAAGAATGCAAAGTTAAAAACCTAACACAGATTTACTTTTTTGCCATCTTACTTCTGAGTCTTTGTATAAATTTTTGTTACATAAACCTCTAGTTTTTCACGATGTGAATGTTTCAGATTCTAAATTTTCTTGATCCCTGATTTCTTCTCTTAATGGTGACATTATATTTATTCACAATTCATGTGTAAATACAAGAACTAGAATTCTTCCATTATCAAATAGTTTCAAAGAAATAAATTCTCAAAAATTTATTTCTAAAATAATGCTCCTCAAGGTCTAAGGTTGACTGAAATGACTGACAACTTTCATTCTGATTATGAAAATTGGCTTGGAACACCTTTCGTACACAGTGCTATCTACAAATATATAGCTAAGTCCCAAACTATATCTGTAGTAATCAACATTCAATTATTTTGCCAGGTACATACATATACATATTTACACCCATCTTAAGAGCTATTAAGACATCGAGAGGTAATAGTTGTCAGATAAAAATCACATGGCCCATTAGTCTTATTCCTTCATATCTATATGCCCTTCAGAAAAGTCTCAAACTTCTTTTTCAAAAACTGTCACAATATTATTATTTAATAATCAGAAGGAAATTTAATTATAACCTAAGCACTTTATGATGGAAATTATCTGGTATCAGTAAGTACTTAAGAAAACAAAGGGAATCCTATCAGTGGCAAACATTTACTTATGCAGAAGAATTCAAAATGTTCAATTGCAGGAGTATAATTGAATTAAACTAAGTGAATAATTGTATTCAGCACTGGAGCACATTAAGAGGATGGCTAGAACAGTTTACTATCTACTTTTTCAGAAGACATTAAAAGTGACAGGAATCCTGAAACACAACCTGGCTCTTCTTTAGACTGGAAATGAAAAAGAGCTATCTAAGCTACCAGTTGCTTAGATATTTATGAGCAATGATGGTTTCCATTTCAAACCATAATTTTTATTCTGTCCTTTAACAGCCTGGACAATAAAAGGCTTCCTTACACATAAAACACAGTAATAAAATGAAAATCTAATTTCTAATTATAATTAAGAACACTTTCATTCTTGATATTAACACACATTTATGAAACAGTCTAAAACTTACTGAGAATTTTCAACTTTGGAGACACCAAAAATATACTGAGAACAAAGAAAAGAAAGATTTACGTGTGGTTAGGAAATTCTAAGATCTTCCCATATACATCAAACCAATGTCAACCGCTTTGATGGCATCTTTGTTATACAAGACTGTTATTGATCCACCACCAATATTACTGAGCAGTTATAATTGTGTATAAAGGTGATGGAATTGGGTCCCTAACTACTGTGACAGACCATTTCTTGCTATGGAATAACAAAACATCATCTGACATCGCTTAGGTGAAATATAATGATCTTCGGTTTTGGATTTTAAACAATAAAACAATTGATAAATATGATCAATTTTGTATGCAATATAAAATTGATAATGTATTTAAATATTCCATCAATGCTTGTTTCTTCCATAAAAAGTTATTTAAAAAAGTTAGCTTAGGAAATTGAAGTTTAAAAAACATTCCCACAATTTGATGGTGGTGGTGGTAGTTGCTAGACTTTGAAATAGAATTCCAAAGGCGAAACTTAAGTACTTTATATGCTAAAGACCCATTCTCCCACTAATTTTCTACTTTCAAACTTTTTCTATTTGACACCCTTCGATATGGGGCAACATAACAAAGATTTTAAAGAAAAATATAAAAGTTACACATGTTTTCATTGTTATCTTGCAATAAAATTTGCTCTTGAATTAAAAAAAAAAACCCTCAATCCATAAAAGTTGTCATGTGTATAATCTTTAGATTGCAAACCATTTGTCAGCAAGGTTTTTTAATATAGATTTAACCAGGCTATCTTTCTAAGCTTCATGAGCAGCAATGTCTGGACAGATAGAAACCATGTGTTTTGATGAAGAAGAAAAAAAACCACCTTCAGCAATGAGGCTGGCAAGTTCAGATCACAGAGCCTAGTAGTCAATGCTTAAACTTAAATTTGCCTCAGGTTCCTGCAACATGCCAAGCATTGCTGTGCTCGATTTTACGGAATTCTAATTTGGACTGCAAAGTGAATTATGTTTCTATTGCTCCAGTGGCAGGAGACATGGGAGAATAAATCTGGTCATGGATGGAGTGAGACCTAAGGATGTCTTTTCTCCAGAAGTAAAATGTGATCCTATCATAGGTAGAAGAGTTTCCAAAATGGGTAATATAAGTGGAAGGAAGCAAAGAAAACTCAAGCCATTTGGTCTTTCATAGTAGAAAGATGTAAGATTTAAATTTCTACAACACTTTAACAATCCAATGTCTTTATTCTCAAATTCAGTGGTGAAACTAAGAAAAAAGGAAGTAGAAAGAACTCAGCTGTGGTATTCATTTTTAGCCCAAAGTAAATAATTATTGAGAAGAAGTTTCTTTTCCACATATTGCTGGTTTTCAACATATATACACTCTTAATCAAGAGCATGTGAGAGAGAGCTTGATGTAGCCATTAGGGTTCAAGCCAACACCTCTGTGGTTCTGGATTCTGATCCAGTCTCCACTGCTGACTGCTTACACAATAATATTTAAAATGACTGAAACTTACTTCTTCACCTTCTAGAATCGTATTTCCTTTCATTAAAACCATAACATCTCATAAGCAGTAATGACTTAAAATATCTTTTCGTTTACAGAGTTGACCTTATCCAAACCATGACAGACAATTTTAGCCTTAGCAATTGTTTGTTAAAAGTCCATAGCATTGAAAAGTGAATCTAGTTTATCACAACTTTACTGTAATGAATCCTTTCACAATGTTTGCTCCATTTTTTTCTTGTCAGATTTAAGAAATTTAAGAAAGAGTAGATCAAAGGCCTCATCAAAGGCCTCAATGATTAGTTAATTCAATACAATTTAGAATTACCAAGTTTTTATTCATTCATTTAGATTCTTTCACTAAATATTTATTAAGCAACTTTCACATGGCTAGCCCCAAGTTAGGTGCTGGTAATAAATACTAAAAAAATAAAATAAAATTTTATCTTCATGGCCTGTAAGAGTTCATACATGAATGTGTGTGGGTATGTGATATGTGTTTGTATTTGTGGGTGTGATTGTGATTTATAATACATATAGATATTTGATCTTTGTCTAGCACAAAGTTCCTAAAGCCCTTAGAATTTCCTAAGTGATGAGACATACAAAGGCACCTTATGTTAATGAGGTGACTTTTGGGCCCCACCTAAGGATCTCAGGTAGTTGCCATGAGAACCAACCACAGAATTAGAGGGCTTCGGAGGGAAGAGGACCTAGAGGTTGAATCAATTGCCAATTACCAATAATTTAATACATCATGCCCATGAAATGAAACCATAACAAAAACCCAAAGGAAAGGATTCTGAGAGCTTCCAGATTCATGAACATGGAGAGATTTTCAGAGAATGGTATGCTCTAACAAGGCAAGGAAGTTCCACACACTATCCCATACCTTGCCCTGTATATCTCTTCCACTTGACTTTTCTGAGTTAATGACTTCATAATAAACCAGTGCATTTGTAAAGAAGATATTTGGCGTTCTGGGAGTCACTCTAGCAAATTAATCAATTTCATGGAGGGGGAATCATGGAAACCTTTGACATACCCAGTCAGTCAGAAGCACAAGCAATAACCAAGATTTATGATTGATGTCTGGAGTCTAAGGAAGAGGTCAGAGGAATCTCCAATCTAATAGCTTGTGGGTCAGAAGCACAAGTAACATGGGTTGCAACTGGAGTTTAAAGGTTGGGTGTTGGGGGGTGGTTGACAGTCTGTGGGTCTGAGCATTTAACCTGTGGAATCTGATGCTGTCTTTGCATAGATAGTGTCAGAATTGAGTTATAAGAGATCCAGCTAACGCCATAAGAACCTCCTCTCCACCATGGAAGAATTTGGGTGCAGAGCTTTGGTGTGTTTGTGTGAATTTGGGGTGGTAGCAGTTAAATGAATCACATCTGTATCATTACAATTCAAGACAAGTTCTATGAGGAAAAAGTCAATTAAATGTACAATGAAAAATTATGAGTTCTTAAATAGGTGTACTTCCAAAGTGAACACAATTATATACTTGTTAATTTGAACTGACTCTTAGTGCAGTTTGACTTATTCAACCTTTCTTGTACATCTTTCTAACCCACTTTTCAGTGGTTTTTTGCAGCTCCTCCTGTGTCTCTGCTATTTATAGCTTCCCCTCTGGTTGTTACTTGGGACCTGGATTGATCATGTATTCATGACTTTTCATCTCAGTTAACTGAAGTCACATTTCTAGTAGTGGAAGTAACAGTTTTAGTCATGGATATTATATATTTGCTATTTGTTAGTAATGTCTTAATCCTTAAAAAAAAAAAAGGATGACAAAAGCAATTTTCAGGAAACACAGAAGTGGGTGGAGAATATTTTTGGCAAAATAGGATCTTGATGTTCCCCTCAAATAACAGTGCAAAGGAAGTGGCCAATTCTGGTCCCATTTGCGGTCCCAACCTTGAACTAATGATTTGCTCTTTTTGTGTAATCATAGCATTACACCACTGCAAAACTCCCTCAATTTTCTTTGGTTTATTATCACTTTTGTCAGGCATTTTTTCCACTTAAACCAAAGGAGATCCCATTTCAGAACATTTATGTATAGTTTTCTTTTCTTCTTGGAGAATACTTTTTCCTGTTTTATTTTTGATGTTGGTGGTGATTTATTATTTTAACATTTAAAAGATGAGTCTTGACTTTGATAGATAGGTTGACTCAAAGAACTTTTATTGAGCAATTGATTACCCATTTAATTTACATTTGAAATCATGATGTCCTTAATCCAAATTCCGCTTTGTCCTTAATGGGATACTGTAAAAGATACATCTCCATAACAGAAGGAGATACTATGTTTACTGGACCCTCTTATAAAGAACAGAGCTAAGCAGTCAGGTGGACACAGGGGCGTGAGAGGAAACACATAAAGGAAAAACATGTGGAGACACTTGGAAAAGACACATGAGTGAGAGGCAGGTAGGGATGCTCACAGTGGCAGCTGTTATATTGATTTGTAATTTTATTTTTCTCCTTTTGCCATTTTCACCCCCTCCCTAGAAGGTGCCTGATACATGTGGCAAGCTCTTGGGCAGCAGTGGACTTATTCCAGGACAATACATTTTGGCTGTCATTTACCCATGAGGGAATGGGATGGGTAACTTTGGGTTTTTATTGAGAAACTATTATTGTTTCTTCTGTCTCTATGCACACCAATTCTATTAATCATCTTTCCCACAAAGAGTATGTTTTTTCTTTTGGTAATGGATGGCAGAATTCATTTAGAGCATGCAAGTATAGGGGTTTCAGGGTGCCCCTCAGTCTGCATGCTACCAACTTGACACCTTGTGAAGATAACATGTTAAATTTTAGTTCTCATTTGAAACAACCAGACATTTCATTAAAGATCTCTATAGACACTTATAATTTTCATAGTCTATGTTCTAAAACATATTAGGAGTTTTCCATACTCTGGTCTCCTATTTATTATAAGGTTTAATGTATAAATTCCTATATAAACGTAACAGAATGCAGTTTTGTGGCAACTATAATGGTACTAATGTTACCATTTTAATGGTGCTGCTACTGGTAGCACATTTAGTGACTATTTGGAGAATCTGCAACATTTACCAATGCAAACTTTAGTTGTAGCTTAGAAGAAATCACTGTTGCTTTGTAATCCTCTCTGATGTGGGATGGGTTTTCTTCAACCAAAGATTATTAAGATTAAAGTTTGAGAATATCCAATCAAGAACTTTTTTCTATCAGTTGCTTATTTTAGATATCTGTAAATGGTATAAAGATGACCACTGTATCTTCTTTCTTGGAGATGAAGGCACAATGGGGAGATAAGTAAGAAATGTCTACAAGTACTAAGCACCAAATGAAATATTAAAAAAGTGTAAAATCCAATTAATTAAAAAAATTAGTATATTTTACTTTTATTCTCAAAACCAAAGTATTTATTAAGACACTGCTATAGCGGACTTATTATATGTAAGGATTTAATAAGTTCAGGTTTCAGTTCTAAAATGTAAAGCTTTTCCCCATACTACTGACTTTTAATAAAGACTGAATTTCTTATAAAAATGTAAAACCTTTGATTTGGGAGTAGATGAGTAACTGAATGAGTATAAAACAAAATTGTTTCCCGATGTAGTTATGATTAGTATCAGAAGAAGTGGTAGTGCTTAAAAGTTATTCCTGGAAAGTTTATAGTATTATTAAGAATACCAGGAAACTAAGGACTCTGAGTAGTTTACAAATCTCAAGAAAAACATGGCCCAATTTTGGTTAAAAGTTAAAAAAAAAACAAAAGCAGTAGAAAAGGAAGATCCATTATTTTCCCTAAAACAGACCCTTGTAATGATCCCTGTAATCACTCACAATTATTTAGGAAGGAGTAGCTCCTTAACATTTTTTGAAACTTTAAAATAATATATATCAGATAATAATGTTCCTGCCTGTTCATATTCTTTTTTTTTTAAGATTTATTTATTTAATACAAGAACCGGGGTACAGACCAGATGCGTGGGAGGTTGAGAGGATTCACCAGAGACAGAGTGGGGAACAGCAGACAACAGAAATACACTGCTGAGGGGAGCAGCGGGCGAGACAGGAGAGGTCCACCCCACCATGTGGGAGTCTCGCCTGCTGGCCGGGATCGAACACATGTTGCAGAGGCTGAGGATAGCGCCACCAGGGAGGTTCATATTCTTAATGCTACATAACTTTTTAAAAATTATCTACATTAGAAAACCCAAGTTTCAAAGTTCTATTTAATTGACAAAGGTATTTTTTAACATCTCCAATGCACTAAATACTTGAAATAGAAAATTAAATAACATCTGTGTCAATTTTCTAAGGTAATATCTTCAGGGTAGAAATGACGCAACCAGATACTTCAACAAAATATTTCAAGCCCTAAATTGGATATGAGAAAAAATATTGCTTGGGCACTCACAAGTTATATTGTATCTCTGTTGCTCACTTCCCTTACCAGATTTATATCATCTAAAACTCTGTTGATATTTTATCTAGAACATAAGGTTCTTGTGATGATTAAATTGGATAATACATGTATACGGAATGGATAATACATGTATACAGATAATACATGACATGTATTATCATCAATAAGGATCTTCTCAAATAATAATTTATATGAAAGAGTATAATGTCAAGCACTTTGGAAACAAAAAAGATATAACTAGTATTAATGATTACCACAGAAAAGTAGAATTGGAACTGGGTACAAAGAATTGAAGTAAAGATTTCTTGCTTTAGCTTAGTCTACCAGCTAAATTTTAGCAAGCAATTATTTGACTCGTGACAGTTATCATTTCATTGTAATACAATCCTACCATGGGAAATGATGCTCTGAAGAAATCTGCATTGGTTTACAGATCTGTCATAGTAACAAGTTCCATCAATGGAATATAAATATAAACAAAAGGGAATAGAAGTGCTTTTCTAAAATAAGGATATAAAAGTGAAAGTTGTAAGAAATTACAACGTAAAATACTAGTACAACAGTCAAACATCTCATTACGTTGAGAGCTACAAAGAATGGGAACAGATGGGAAATGGTAGATGTATTTGCAAAGATCATTGTTGTGAATCCACACTTACCTAGAAGTTTCCTGGGTAATGTGGTAATATTAACTTTCTTAAAGATGGAACATATTAAATGAGATGTTAAATAAGATGAGGGGTAGATGTTCTGAGTATGATACTTAAAACAGTAGATTTCCAATAAATATTGTCTTCCTCCTGACTCCTGTTCTTGAAAATTTTCTTATCTGGAGGTACTAAAGATTTTCCATGTATCACTCATTAAAATGGGTTAAGTCCACTAAAGATACAAACTACATTAATTACATTTACATGTTTGTAACGTTATATTATGAACAGCTTTGCTACAACCTATGAGACTGCCTGTCACACAGTGTTTATAATACAATGTTATATGAATAGTAAAGACAAAAGACCAAAATCTCTATCTTCAAAATACTTTGAATAAATTTGACATAAAAAATAATACACAAAGATCATTTTATATACAGCTTTCTATTCAATAGCCATCATTATTTGTATATCACTATTATTTGAAACATTATCATTATTTGAATATCATCAATATGAATTTCAAAACTGCTATAGAAGTTGTCATTACAGTGGTCTGGTATGTTTCAATACTATAGAATGTATTTTTTAAAAAATTTATTTATTTATGCATACAGGAACTGGGGTGTAAGCCAGAGGATTCACCAGGGACAGAGTGTGGAGCACAACAGGCTGACTAACTGAAATACACTGCTGAGGGGAGCAGTGTGTGAGACAGGAGAGGTCTGCTGTGCCATATGGGCAGCTCCCTGGCCAGGGATTGAAGTGCTGCGAAGGCTGCATGTAGCTTCACAGTGGTGTGCTTAACCCCTTGCGCCACTAGTGAGGCCCCCAGAATGTGTTTTTGATTAAAACCAAGTCAAACCAAAGAAATGCTAATAAAATAAAAAACAACAAAAAGACAACTTTGAATTATCTAGGATAAGTAATCCCATTTGCAATGCACCATATACAATATTTCTACATGTTTGCACTTCTAGGACATTGGTATTATGGTTTCTATTACTGAGAATTAAAAATTGTATGGGTAGGTAAACAAAGACATCTTTGTATCCCTACGAACTTTAAAATTCTATGATTTGTGTGTAATTTAAATGGCAAGCTTAAGAAAAATACCAATGTAAATGTAAACAATTAACTTTCATTGAACATACTTAAAAGAACTCCTAGCACTAAATGAAATGCTAATGCTGAAAGGACCAGGTTGACCTAACTCTTAATTCAGGATGGCTGCCTGGTCAGCAGGAAGCAGTTTGGTCCTTTCTACAATACCACCAAGGCCAACACTCTAGAGCTAGTGTGTTGATATATAAATATGCTTACTGGAGAAAAGGTTACTAAACTTAGAGAATAAACCTTTTCTAAGTGGTACGTTGTATTAAAAAGTAATTGCAAGTCACTTGGGACGTCCATGTTGTAATGAACACCTATTCCTAAAACACTTTAAGAAAACTGCACAACCCAAGTGGAGCATGGCACAGCCTGTTATCTGAGTAGTGAGCTGGGAACTGACCCATCACAAGGGTTAGTCAAATGTTTGGAATAAAATTGTAATAATTTTGCTTTTTTTAATTTTTGAATAGTTCCTCAGTAATTGGTACTTTTATTTCAATAAAGGAAACATTATACAAATGAACAAAGGAAATGACTCTAAGTTCACGCAGTGATTTTTGTAAACCAATGCTTCATTAAGTACAGTTCACTTGCAACTATTTGCTTTACCTTTTTAATTCTCTTCTTTACATTAATCTGCATAACTCTACAGTGGATTTTTAGGAAAAAAACCTCTTACTGAGTGTATGATTTAATTAATATTAATATTTAATGACTACAATATATTTTTAAAGCCCTAAGAGTTTGTCAAATATATTTCAAAGTCTACTATCTCTATTCCCTAAAGAGGAAGAAAAAATAAATATATGTCCAGTGTTGAATATGTACTTCTAAATTCCCTTGCTAGATCTCAAAAGAATATTAGGGTACAGTAATGTAAGTGCCCAGAAGAAGGAAGCCATGCATGGTGGATTATGCAAATACAATTTTAGTGTCAATAATGATCCTCCCCACCCCCAAAAAAGAAACTGTATATTTCAAAGAATGCTTTGAAGGTTGGTAGTAACTTGTTTAAAGCTAGGTTTCAGATTTAATAATTGCCATCAATCTTAATATTCCTTTTTAAAGAAAATCAAGGGAACAAGCTTTTCTCTTTTGGTAAGTGTCTTAGAAGCTCAAATTTAAACTGCAATTCTGAAGAACTGATATTTTAAAAAGTGATTTAGAGGAAAATATGACACTTCATTTAAAGATATACAATTGGCTTAATGTCAGGTTGCATGCTTATTTTAGAGCCATTTATCAAAGTCTGAAGCTTAGAATGGATTTGTTCCATCAAATCAATACTATGAATACTTCTTTGAGAATCAACTACTTTACATACAATGTACTTTTGATTCCATTAATAATGGTTTTTGAACAAAGTTATGCAAACCTGTATCTGTCTATAATCTTTTTCTAAATTTTGAAACTTTCAAATCTGTTGGAAGCAAGAAAAGGGCAAGGGAGAATTACACCAACCTCCTTCTAAATATTCTTTATTTTAGTAGTATGTTTTCTGCTTCCTCCCAGGGCGTAAAGTAGTGCTGATAGGTGTGAAAGAGTAGAGGGAAAATTAATTCTTAACTGAGTTCTGTGATGGAGAAATGATTCTAAATTGCAAGCAAGAGTTTGATGATAGAGCAAAGACAAAGACATATACACTTATAACTGTTGAGCTAACCAACTCAATGAAACATTGATATATTGAATAATGTAAACATTTAGCAATTTCCACAGAATGTCACTAAAGAATCAGACAATATGGCTCACAGCATTAAAAAAAGGTCACAAAGTCCACACTGCTTTACTAGGCCTTTTCTCTTTAGCTGTGGTTATGGGTTGAAGGCCAATGTAACTGTAAGCTTTACTTATTATTCCAGGCTGTATATTAGCTTAATCACATCTGCCATTTTGGATTAGAACTTCACTTAAATTTTGTGATACAAGAAGGCAGTATATATCAATAAATAATATTACTAAGTAATGGATTAATTTACTTATCTTTATTCATTCAATAAAACATTAGTCATTAGCACTTAGTATATTTTCACTGTATATAATAATTTCATTAATTTGCTCATATAAAACTTTCACTCTGACCCAATCCATTTTTACTGAGTCAGTTATATTCTAGGTAACATAGTAGTTCCTGTCTGTAACCCCATCCTCCCTTTCTTTGAAATAAACTGCTGTTCATGTACTCTCACATTACTGAAAATATGAGTCTGTCTGCATCACTGACAGTGGTTCCATTACATTCAGATAGATGTTCTACTATTTCTTCACCTAATTTGCATATTATTGACTAGAAACCTCATATTCATAACAGTGAGAATTATCCTGCTTTATCTTTGGATATATAAGTTCTCTTTATCTCCAGGCAATTTAGAATTCTAATCAAAGGGCTTTTTAAGCCCTTTCCTCCTGGGCTGCAATTCTATAACCCCAAATAAATGCCTCCTTTCTTCTTTGTTCCAACTCTACCAGGTTTGTTCCATTTTAAAGGGCTGATATGAAATTCAAATTCAGTGTAGTTTTGTGGTGGTGTTCCACCACATATTTGGAAGCAAATGAACACAAAACACAAAATTCCACATAACTTGCTAGGTGTTCCTAATGTGCATACAGATAAAGACACACAAACCCAGATGAAAATTCAAAAGATTTTTCCTACATGCCTGGCAAGTTTACAATAGAACAAAAAAAACCTGCCACTATAAAACAACAGAACTTCTCTTAGTTTCCCTGTCCTTATCTCATCTTTGAGGTTCTTTCATTAGGCACAACAACAGCAAATATGACCATTTGGAATCCAGTTCTGCCACAGGTTAACGTCATAACCCTGGGCATATTGATTACTATCTATGAGCTTCCTTTTAGTCTAAAATGTATAAAATGAATAATGATACCAAACACAGAAGTGCTTTTAATTCTACATAAGTGATTATTTGAGAAAATGCTGAAACAGCATTCTGGAACACCATGAAACTATAAATTAATATGGTATCAATGGAAATCTGCTACATTATGCTCTAATTGCAGCAGCAGATGGTGTGTTGTTTAATTAACTACTAAACTACATATATCATGCAGAATGCAGTAGAAACTATAAATACTCATGTAATGGTAAATGTATATAGTTCATGTTATCTCTTAACATGATTCTAGAGAGTGTGATTTAATACAACATCTTCATATATAATGATATTGATAGTTTGGTGTTCCTACCAAAATTATTAGTAAGCTTGAGTGTATGAAATTTATAATTCTGAAGAATAGTTTCTATGAATTTTTTTGTGAAGTATTAATTTTCAAGGATATATCCACCAAATTAATTGAAATAAGTTTGTTTTACTATTTTGTAACTTTCATTGTAAGTACTCTTCATACATTATCTCACTTAATTCTCTTAACCACAACGTAAAGGTGGTGATAATATGATTATCTCGCCTTCTTCCTAGCACACATATACACATTTTACAAAGGAACTTGAATATTAGAAAAAATATCAGCCCTGTCAGATATTTCTCATGTAACAGAAAGAAGATACCTCATATTGTTCTATAGTTATTAAGGGAAACAGGAAAAAGTAAAATTGAATTCATTATATTAAAGGAAAGAATTATGTATTCTAGGGATACTTTTAAAGATAAACATTTTTTCATTCAATTAATTGGTTCAATAGCATAAGTAAATTAAGGAAAGAGTGAATCTATCCAGAGTATTAGAGCTAAGATAAATTCTAAGGAAGTTAGTAAATGGTCATCAAATGAGTTTGGACACATTTTCTTGTTAAGTCCATAAAATTTGAAGTTGCTTTTAAATGTAAAAAGTGGAAAAACAGGTATAATTTTTTTAACATATGCCATCCAACTGCCAGAAAATTAAGATATTTTCTAAAGAAGATATTTTGTTGTTTAATTTACAGATGATCGGCAAGTATATGAATATTTAATAACCCTCAGTATATGAATATTTACTAGCCTCAGGTTCTCCACTTGTTTTAGGGTAAGGAAACCCCAGGAAATTAACTAATCTTCACATTGGATCAAGCACTCCTTAAACAGGAAAATAAATGCTTTAATGCCATTTGATCCAATGCTATCCACTGGCTATTCAGTAAAATGATTTTATTTAAATTTTATAAGAAACTCTTAGGAGAAAACTTATATGGCAGAGTAGCAATCATTTGAATTTTTATTTAACCTTTTGGAATTTTCTAAAGAATAAATATTTTTGTTTGCCAAATAAAAAGGAAACGTAGTCAACAAAAAAGGATATATTAGTATCAGTTTCATAGAGAGAAATGATGCCTTAGGCTTGCCAAATATTTCAACATTTGAATATGTTGGTTTTAGTACTAAAATGAAATCAAATGGAACACATAACATGTAATGGGGTTTTCACTGCTGCCAATTTAATTCCTAAGTTAAAAAAAACCCTCTTGTTAATAGGTGTGATTCTCTGACATATTGGCTTCTCTTCTTTTCAATGGTTTCAATTTTATTTATACAGTAGAGTAATAAAACTAGTGAAATATGTTAGATTAAAAAAAATATTTCCATAGCATGTTTGAAAAACACAAAACCAAAGTCTGATTCATTAAATGTCAATATGTAAAAGCTTTTTAACAGAACCTCCCCATTCAGCAGGGACAGTCTTATCAAAAATATACATGAGTCCAAAGTCAGCCCAATTAGTTGATGGAGAGAGAGCATAAGAATTAGTGTAGAAAAACATTCCTTTACAATCACAAATAGCTCCTCAGAGAAATGACACACAGAGATCGGACTTTTGTCAAATTCTGTTCACGGACTCTCAGATATAGAAGGGAAATGTGCAAAGTAAAAAATGAATTTTTTAAAAAGCAGCCATGCCAATTCCAGGAGCCATAAGTGTTGAGTAGAATAATATGGAGGGGGAAATTATTATTACAGGTAATTAAGTAGCATAAATTAAATGAGGAACTAAAATTGATTTGTTCAAAAATAGATTTACTAAGGAACAGAAAGAGGCAAACAAAACATAAACATTTCTCAAAATCCCCAGTGACAACTGCAATTTGATGTGTATTTAGAAATGAGGATTATCCTGTATTTTGCTTTAAATTTTGATGGAAATGATATGAATTTCTTTCATTTTTTCAATGTCTCCACATTTCTTTACACAGGATTTGCTTTATATCTGGCTTAATTTTTCTGTAGCTAAAGCAGAAATCAACAAGTTCTTTTCTCTTTCAACGTTTAAAACAGAAAATAAGCAAATGAAACTAACTATGGAGGGAGCAGGATACTCAAGCATACAACTCAAAGTTCATACAAGAAGAGGTCCTTGTTTACAGAATTTACAGTCTCTTTACATTTGTTGTGAGTTTCATCAGAAACTTCTAGTAAGAATTTTCTAATTTTCTGATACCAAAAAAGTCAAAGGAGAAACTTCATTAGACTAAACAAATCTTTCATTTTTTGAAAAATTATATATTGGGAAAATTTGGAGAAGATGTGGAAGAAGTCTTAAATCACATACAAGTTTGTTCTCAATTCCTTTCTATTGTATCCAACAATCCACTGGATGTACAGATTTAATTTTCTGATATCCATAATTCCTTTATCTCACTTGTACTTATCTTCTCCTTAGCTGAATACAGATCAGAATACTGTTTCCTCATTTCCTGCTGAAGCTGCTATCTCTATGAAAGCACACAACTACATTTTATTTTGGTTTCATTATTTTAAGACCCTTCCCTACCTTATCCCCCATACCCCGTAAGTATAAACAGACTAGGATTGATTAAAGGCTCTCAAATGAACTTATGTTGATTTTACAAAGGAACAGACAAAACTAAACCAAAACAAACCTAAGAAATATGACTGCAAAATTGAGGATACCAGAGCAGAGAAGTGGGGATGAGGAACACCGAGGGAAAGGGGCTAGTGGTCTGTGGTGGAGAATTATGGGTGCTTTGTTGGTGGGTGTGGTGTGGTAACATACATGTGAAGAACTGTGAACCTATTCCCCTAAATCATATAAAGTGTTGTAAACCAATGTTACCTCAAAAAAAAAAAAAAAAAAAAACAATGTTATAGGGGGGAAAATGAGCTTCTGTTGATTTTTTAAATAAATATCTGGTTTGATTTAGCTTACATTATGATTTATCCTTTAATTCTAATCTTAGTGTGACCTCTCTCATGAATCAATAGTCCACATTACTCAGACAGTAACTTAAAAAACATTTTTCTGTTGTGTTGTTCATCCAGGCTCAATTCTCATTACTTTCTTGAACCTTTTTTCTTATAGACTATTCTTTAAAAGCAGTTTAGGTTCATGGCAAAATTAAGCAGAAGTTACACAAATTTCCCATGTATTCCTTGCTTCCATGCAGAGAGAGCCTTATCATTGTCTATTTCCCCTCACCAAAGTATGACACACTCTAACCTGGGGTCCATAACCTTGAACTTTGTAGTACTTTTCCCAGCCATGGGACCACCAGTGATTCTAAAGGTTTCTCTCACTTGAAACTATGATGCTCTGCTGTGTAACTTAACTCATTCCAAATCTGATCGTTCATCTTTTATATTAATGTTAATACGTATTTTTGCAAGGTGTGTTTCAGAAGCAATGATGTTTCCTGAGCTTTTAACAGATCTTAACAGATCTCAGGTAGGGATAGGATGATGGGGCAGAAATTGTTAATATTTGCATCCAAAATAACTTTAATAAATATAAACAAAAAATTACTATTTTATAATTGTCTTATCTGAAAAGAACCTGAAGCCATGTGAGTTACTATATGTAGATTTGCACATTGATCAAAAGACAGTATTTTTCCAAATAGATTTACATAGAGGTATATAAACTATTTAATGATTGCAAAATTCTAAATCTGTGTTAAATTTCACTGAATTATGTATCTGTAATGGGTAGATTTTATGGTATTTAAAAACTGTTAAAAATACTGTTGTGTGTTAACTGTGATGTTTCCTGATACCCTTATTTTCTCTATGTATTTATTATATTTTGTTTATAGAGAATCTATATTTTACCCATGAAAATTTATTATAAATACCAAACACAGTTTAACATCATTAAAATACTCAAGAATTCCAATATTTACTGGTTGGTATATTCCTCTTCATAATTTCTTTATCCTTTTTTTTTTTTTCATAGACTCCAGTTTCTTAAATGATTAACAAATAACTAAAAACATTTTAAATGTTGGTCTTAAAATTATGGCCAGGATGCTGCTGTTTGATATCCCTGAATTTTTATCTGTACATTTGGAAATTTGACCATATTCATGTCTCCTGATCTATTCTCCTTATTTCCATTCATAGGACAGAGTAATTTTTATGAACATAAATCAAGCATATTACAAACTTTAGTTTGATAATTTCCTATTACTTATAGCAAGTTATATTTTTCTTAGTCTATTTTTCCTTCTCTCTTTTAAGCTGTAGTCCACAGACTACAGACAACTTGATAGATTTAAATTAAGGTTTTTATAACCCTGATATTATATGCAAAAGATTCACACAGGCTTATTTGTACATACTTCAGCAGGAGAGAGATTCTAGGGCTTTGTTAGATTCTAAAAAGAGTTAGTTCCCTCATGAGGGTAAGAAACATTGTCCTTCTCTGTCACTTGACTGACAAGCAAGGCAACCCATAAACTGAACTCAGTATCCTTCCAACACTATTGCCCTCACTTGTATAATATATTCCAAGACACAGGCACCACTTATGATGTCCTGAAAATATCCCTCTCTTACTTGCCTCATTGCACTTAATGCAGGTTCTTTTCCTTCTGCCTTCCCAGACCCCACTCTCTCTACATGATAAACTTTTATTCACCCTATAGACCACTGTCAATTGCCTCTTTCTCTTGGGAGTCTATATGACACTGTTAGAAGTCATCCTTTGTGTTCCTAAATTGTGTCGCCAGTGACTATGAATTTTAAAAGTTCACAATTACTACAGGAATTATTTATTAATAGTTCTCTAAACTATGCTAGGAGATCATGGAGAGGAAGTACACAGATTTGCTTAATTTCCAGGCAATCCAAAGCATTTTTAAATGAAATCACTGCAGGAAATGAAACATAAGTGAAATCCAAGGTTCTCTGAGTCAAAATATTCTTTTTTTTTGTTATCAATCCACAAAAAGACAAATAATTTCTTTCAAGAGCAAAGTAGAATTTCGTTGGTTTGTAAAAGGCAGACTCTATAAAGTTGTCCCTAATCCTAATCTCTAAAACATATGAATATATTCTTTTAAATAACATTAGAAGAAATTAAGATGTAGATGGACTTAAGGTTGCTAATCTGTTGATCTTACAAAGAAAGGTGATTAAACAGGTAGGCCTGGTGTTTAACAGGAGAGAAGAAGAGAAAAGTCAGAACAGAGAGATGATATTTTAGGGTAAATTCAACTAGTCATTCTTGGCCTTAAAGGTGGAAAAGTCAGGAACCAAGGAATGCAGGCAGCCTCTAGACAATGGGGAGGGCAAGAAAACATTTTCTTCTAGAAGTTCCAGAAAGTACATAATCCAACTGACACCTTGATTTTAGCCCAGGGAGACCCACTTGAGAGCTCACTTTCAAACCACTGTTCTATGCTGTTATAGTTGCTAAAGGAAATGAATAAAGGGTTTTCTGTTTCATATAATTAAAACAACACTGTTTTAAAATGAATTGTGCCCAGAAGAGATCTATTAAAGCTCTATATTCCAGTAACTCAGAATGTAATCTTCTTTGAAAATAATGCTGCAGTAGGAATATTTAAAAAGAGGTTATACTAGATAAGAGGGGCACTCACTTCAGTGTGACTGAGGTCCTGATAGGAGAAAAAAGACCAAAGGAAAAAAAGACCATAATGTGACAGAAGAGGTTGAGATTGTAGTGATGTATGTACAAGCCAAGGAACTGCAGGAATTACTGGCACTCATCAGAAGCTAGAACAGGCAAGATCAAAGTTCCATTACAGTCTTCAACAGGGAGCATGATCCAGACAAACCTTATTTTAAGACTTCTAGCCTCTAAAATTGAAATACAGTAAATTTCTGGCTGCAGTTAGTCATGGCAATCCTAGGGCACTAATACAAGCCTCTGAACACCTGAATACTAGTTTCAGAGTGTTGTTACATATTCATCAAACGTATCTTTAAGGGATCTAATGATAATTTCTGTAAATCCAATTTAATGTATTATTCAGGTTGTTATAGCAATTGCTACCTTTGGCATAAATTTGACACCCAAAATGTTGAGTTTGCAGCAAGTAAATGAATGAACAGCTGACTCTACTCGTATGTCAAGAAACTGTCTGTACAAAGTCCCAGAGGGAACCCAAATTAAAGGAAACTAGTTGACTGCTCTGTTTTAACACTTGTGAGTTTTCTTTTAGGAAAAAATATAAGTTTTTTATGGAGGAAAAGTATTTCTATACATTTCATAAAAATTAGAACTAACAATGTCTGATGGCTTAACCTCAAAGTTCCTATTCTTAGAAAATTTCAAATTTCTCCAAAACTTCCTTAACAAAAAATAGAATTCTAACTATTTCTGAATATTACTGTTAAAGTTGACTAAGCAGCAGTATCAGCAATGCAATAAGGTTGTCTCCTAAAGCACTATGTCCCCAGTGTTCACCCTTCTAAAATCTTAGTATTTTATGTTTTTGCTTAGTTATCAATCATGAACAGCTTTGTTATTAAGACTCTTATTCTTAACTTTTGCTTTATTCCTCTGAAAATGCATGTGTCCCTGCCTAAGTTAGAGACATCATGAAGGCAGTGAATCTTGATATCATTATTAATCCCATATTATCTAACCCTGCACTCCATACACAGGTATTCACACACCAATGGTTGAAACTCAATATAAAATCATTCATTTTCACACTCATCCATTGCTTTGAAAAAAAAAGTTTAAGGAAAAATTTATAAAATTAACGCAGTTAAGTCCAGTCAGTCCTTTTCTAGTTTAGCATGTAAAATCAGAATTAGAAGCAATTTTGCTTTTCTTAGCACAATAAGTGGGCTAAAATTTATTTTGCTAGAAACACTCCTTTTCAAAAAAAAAAAATCTCTGGCCAATGTATTACAAAGACATTTTATTAGGAAATACTGATGGATTATATTAGTTGAATACCTTACTTGAAGTAATAACATAATACTAACTGCCTTTTATAAGCCAGGCTTAAACACACAAATTAATCAAACTGATTATTTTACTACTCTACTACCATATTTGTTTGAACATTATAATGTGATTTCAATGTACATTTGCCAAAATTTAAACTACAGAACCACATCAAGTCAGCTAAGATTAAGTGTATGATTTGGCAATATAAAAAATTATGAATGTTATCAAAAATCTTTCAAATATGTCCAACCATGTGGTATCTTGAAACTGTCCTTGAAAAATCAGTGTATTCCATGTTTTCGATAGTGGAATCTTTAAACCAGATTCTTTCTTATAAATTTGCAAATTAATTCAACCAAAAACTTTGAGGAAACTTAGAATATTTGTTAATTAACCTGAAACCATTCATAAATTATATCTTCTTTTCCCATTAAGAAATTGACAATTTTCAAATGTATTAGTTTACCAGGGCTCTCATAACATTATCACAGACTAGGTAGATTAAACAATAGGAATTTAATTTTTCACAGTTACGGAAACTTGTTATCAAGGTGTCAGTAACACTGATTCCTTCTGAGACCTCTAAGGGAAGGATCTGTTCCAGGTCTCTGTCTACTTGGCTAAAAAGATGGCCATCTCTCTATGCCTTCATATTATCCTACTACATATGTGTCTGTATCCAAATTTCAATTTCTTACAAGAATACCAATCAAATTAGTTTAGGGCCCGCTCTCATAGCTTTTAACTTAATCACCTCTGTAAAGAATCTATCTCAAATTATAGTCATTCTGAATCACTGAGGGTTAGGACTTCAATAAAAATTTATGTTCAGAGAGAGGCTAAAGGGTCAGTTCTGCCCATAACACATATGCAAATCATAATACAAGTATTTATAAGATTTCAAGTAGCTATAAATCTTTTGAGCTTCAAAAAATAGAATATATAGGCTATAGCTCTATGTTTGATATACCACGTAAGCTTTATTAATTATTTTGATTTTGTTTTCTCCCTAAATTCACTTTTTACAATAATGAAAACTAAGAGTAATCTATTTTCAAAATTTTATATCATTTTAACATACTTATTATTAAAATATTTTTAGGAAAAGAGATATGTTAATGAATTACACAATAAGAAGTAGATATATGTCTGTTATAATTTTCATTCTAATTATATCTGTATATCTGGGGGTTTCAGCCTTGAAGATGAGAAAACAAGTGGAAAAGAATACTGAATTTTGCTCTTAAAAGCAAAATTTAAGTGTTTCTTACTGCAAAGAAATCAGCCAACATTAGCCAAGGAAGCAGTAGAGCCATAGCTGTAACTGTCAGTTAGGAGCTGATTTTGGAACATGACCAGTCTACAACTTAATTCTTTTGTACTAACATATCAGTCATACCTAAGTGTAAGATGCCACAATGCGTTTCTCAGGGATACATCACCTCCTTTGGGCTTGGACTTCCCAGAGATTGATTCCTTGATCTCTTTGAAATAACTTTTAACCTTAGCTTTTTAATGCTTGGAATTCTAGTACAACTCTCTCTCTCACTCTCTCTCTCTCTCTCTCTCCAACTCTCTCTCTCTCTCCAACTCTCTCTCTCTCTCTTTCCTGGGAAAAATATTTAAATTTTTGCATGAGATGAATGATTTTGGTCATAGTATGTTCCTATGTGACAGAAAGTTTGATCTGTATGAGAACAAGGGACCAACTACAGGAGTTTCTGAGTAAGGGAGATTCTAAGCATCTGTAATAAAAGAAGAGATGAAGTAGAAGTAAAAGGGAAAAATGCCCAAAAAGAGGCTAAGATCACAGAAAACCGGGTGAAATCTCACAGATTTCCTTTTTCTATTACATCATACTTTATGACATATGACATATTAAACACATATTTTAATGTGCACATTTGTGAAAATTTATATATATATAATGTAAATAAATTAAAAATGTGTTTCAAAAAACAATTCAACTTAGATAAAAGCTTGGAAGAGTACATCAAGGATAACATTGAGAATATTGTGTTTGTTATATGCATGGATTTCAGAAAACTTGGGCAGGGGGTGAGAAGATTACTTTCTTCTAAGAAATGGTTTATGTTCAAAATAAAATCCAATTAACCTCACCCAGCAAAGGTTTGCACTTTAATTCCTTATGTTCCTTATTCTTTGGCTTCCCTTAATTAACAAAGTATTCTAAGTAATGAACCCAGCGCTTATTTTCAGGCTCTTGATAACTTTATGAAAACCAATACCCCACAGAACACATCCATTCCAGTATACATCCATTTAGTATAGTATCCCTATACTAAAGAATTCCAGGGTCACTCAAAGTCCTTCACTTTTCTTAGAGAGTTTAAATGTGAAAGTGAGATGGGAAGACAGACAGCTGAAAATAGTAACCATAAAAGAAGAGGCAAGTTAAATGCAATAAACCTAATCTTGAACACAAATGCACACAGCTGTGCAGTCTTCAGGCACCAGAGAACCTGTCTTTGTGTAACAGAATATTAAGAAAAAAAATCCATGTTCTCTGAAAGAAACTTCTCTATTTCTTCTTTTGCTTTCTTTTTTAAAACAATCTTTGATCACAAGACATCAGATGTAATTTAGAAATGTTTCCTCTCTTTGAAATTCTTTGTCTTGAAAGCTCAAGTGAAGAGGAAAAAATAACATTTTTATTTCTAATTCTCTTACCTTCTTATGCTGACAGTGTCATCTTCTCTCAGAGCCACATGTAGCAAGATTACATAACATTTGTCTTTCTCTGTCTATTCTTTATTAAAAATTGGCTACCAGCACTTCAATGTATGTCCTAGGCTTGCCCAGCTGAGATTCACTGGCAGAGGCCCCATGAAGAGGTGCTGGGGCCTTGATCAAGTGCTTTTTCATAAGCTTCTTCTATTCCCCATTGCTCAGAAACGGAAGTAGTGGGAATAAAAGTCCCACACTAGTCAGAGGCTCATGAGTTCTGATTTTCAAATGATAACACGGTTTTTCATCGGGAAAGTGATAAACAGGGAGATCAATGATCGAACTGTACTTCGTTCAACAGCCCAGATACGTACTAAGTGGCTTATTGCAGACTGAAATCAAAACTAAATACCAACTCTAAGTTGTTCTATGAGAGCGTAAAATCCCTAATACAAAATCATTATGTTTCACTTAGAAAATACTTAGTTTTTCATGGACTTTAATATACATATTATAAAATTCTGAGCTAAATAAAAAAGTAGATATATTAATTCACTCATTTATTTCAAAAAATATTGAGTACCACCTAAACTGGAGAATGTTGTTAACTTTAGATAAACTTCCTTCCATGAATGTAGGGTAAATAAAAAGTATCAGGCTTTTCTGCCCTCCCGCCATTAGGATGGATGATAGATGTGGGGTCCTGAATGCATGCCTGATGGCGGGCACCTGGAATAGGGTGTGGGCATATGTAGATGGGATTCACCTGGGCTAAGACTGGGCCTATAAGGGTGATGTCACAGGGATGCCAGGAGCGCAGAGAGAACGAGAGCGAAAGAGAGACCGAAAGAGAAGCAGAGAACGCTGGAGAGCCCAGAAAGAGTGAAGACTTGCTGGGGGCCAGGAGGCTGGCCTGCTGTGTACCCAGTAAAATCCCAATAAAAGCCTGAAAAACCACTGAGGGCTCCAGGACTCTCTCCTTATCCCATCTGCTGGGGTCTGCCCTTCCTGCCCCTTACAATGAAACTCCAAATATTTTATGTATTTGCTATAAAGTATAACAACATGTTGACCAAACATTGACACCTCTTGAGTATCCTCATCCTAGCACAGGAATCTTAGAATTAGTTGAAAAATGACCTGGTAGTTCTTAAAAGCTGGACCTGGGCCTGCCAATTTCGTCACTTTCGCTATCCCATCAGTAATGGATCTATCACTTGGTTGGCAAAAACACTTCTTTACAGTGGAGGCCACCCTAATGGCTGAATAGTCCAGACTGTGGCTCCTTAGAGCTTGATGCCTTCAAACAGTCTGAGTATCTTGTCTTAATTTATTCCACAGTCCACCTGGTGTCCTACGCTACGGAAGTAGCCCAAGATTCCTGTTAGTCCTCGTAAAAGCTGTCATCTTGCTTTCTTAGATGGAGCTCCCCCACTGATTCCCTCCCTAATACATTCAGATGTACCTTTTCTGGTGGCCTGCGCTAAGTTCCTGAGACAGACATGCCAGGACCTCTCAGACGCATTTACCTTGCAGGTGAGGTTAGCCACAATCCCAGATGCTGTAGCCCGCGATGGCTCACTGTGAAAACCTGGCGTCTCTCACATTCACATTTTCCACACCGTGCAACACGCGGCACCTCTCGCGCCCCGGCTTTCCACACCAATAAAAATCTGGAGTCCATGAGACCCCAACTTTCCACACCATGAAAAATCTGCAGGGTCTCACACCCTAATTTTTCACCTGGAAAGATTAAACAAACAAACTCGAAGAGCTCAGAACGCTCGGAAGCGGAGCTCGATCCGAGAGACTCTCACCTGAGACCGGGAAGAGCGGCGCTTCGAGGCACCTCCACCTGCTCCCGGGTCGTGCGGGCTCTTCAGCAGCCGTGTTCCTCCACAAGACTCCCAACTGACAACACTGGAACAACTCTCTGAACTTGATGTCCTTTATCCAAGGGAAAACACGCTACAACCTGGGACACGAGGCCCCAGGGTATCCAGCCCTCCCGAGGCTACCGGAAGCGAAAGGGCCCGAGGCCTTGAGACATCCCCTGGCCCAGGGGCTCCTTAAAGGGCCCGCAGGTCCTGTCTTGCAGGAGGAGGTCAGCCAGCTGCTGTGCGTGGAGCAGGGTGAGTGGTATAAGTGGGGTTTCCTAGGCAGGAATTTTTGTATTTTGGTAAAGCAGAATGATTTACTGTTTAGATTTGTGACCTGGGCCAGGCCACGATGGCCACCTCTTTGGAGGTTCCCAAATACTAATCTATGTGAAAAGCCAGGAGAGGTCGCAGGATGGATAATAAGAAGAGGGGTTGTTAAGATACACAAATCCGGGACATGATGCGTACCTGAGGATGCAGCTGCCTTGTTTCCCCCGTAGCTTTGACCACAGACGCTCAGAGCAAAATAAGAAATAGGAAAGTAGGCCTGATTGCTTGGATGAGATAAATGGGGTGTTAGGTGAAAGAACAAAGGAGAAGAAATAAATATTAACAAATGTCTGTTGCTCTTGAAGTAGAGTTTAATCCCCTACTTAGCCTTTTTAAGTGTCAATATATCGGCATATATTTCCATTTAGGTCATGGACTCTCAAGATTGTTATTGCATTTATGTAACATGATGGTTCAAATAGGAACCGTTGTTGATGGAGCTTACTATTTTTGTGTATGTTAAGTAGTAAGTGTGTGGACGGTGAGTAGGTTGTTGCAGAAGAAGTCTATATTTAAAATAGCTCTCTGAAACATGTAAGAATACTCTAAAAATAGTTAAATTATTTATCCCTTTAACATAATAAGGATGTAGAAAAGAATATTAAAAGAACTTTTCATGCGAGGAATGAGATTAGAATTCTTTCTCCCCGTGTTTTCAAAATAAACTATTATACAGAAACATTCTTTTTGTTGCTAAGCTTAAAATAGAATATGGGATCTCTAAAAATTATGTTCAAGTATAATGAAACATGAATAATATGAATAATGAAACATGAATAATAATGTTTTCTTAATAATATGAATAATAATGTTTTCAGAAGCTCTTGTAAACTATATCGCTCTGTTATGTTCTTACTAGTATTAAATTAGTTTTTTTTTTTTTTCCCCTCGCTGGCTGCGGGGGAACAAACCGGTGCTGCAGAGGCTGCAGCCTGACAGCCCAGAGCTCAACCGCTGTGCCACCAGGGGAGGCCCAGTATTATTAGTTTTAAATAAATTTACAAAGCCATATGCACTGCACTGTACTATATGCAAATTTTTCTTAACTATGAATTATTTGGCCCCCAGATACTGATTCTTATAGTAACTGTTATATATGACTTTTGAATTTTAAAAACAGGTAATTGTAAAAATCATTCGGTATCAAGCCTAGATATTCACCTAGATCTCTTACTTATCTAATTATCCCGATAATAAAATTAAATCTTCACTTTAATTTGGGAGGACCAGCCTCTCAATTTTGTTTACAAGGAAATGTACATAAATGAAAAGATCACATAATGACATTTGCAAATAGGCATTACAAACTATAATTTATAAAATCAAAGGTTCTATATTTGATTTATTTCACAAAAGACTGAAATTTTTAATGGATTCTACTGTCACATTTGCTTGCAATTTTCTGCTAATTTTGGGAGATCCTCTTGAAAAGACTACAAGAAATCAGGAGGTGTCTCTTCAATTGTATTTAAAGGGAAATTAATTCTCTGAAGTCTGCTCTTGTCTTTTTAAATGACAACAGATTTGCCTGGAGTGTGAAATCATAAATTTAAAAGTTAATAGGCCTCTGGCGTGCAGGGCCAGCAGTTGTCTCTGGATAAGGAGACCATTGACAATGGCAGCAGATGACATCCCTCAATACAAACATTGTTTTCTGTCCACCTAAAATTTATGGGGAGACATTTTAATGCTCTTCTTCCTTGGTTGGTGTGGTTTGTCTTCCAAAGAGAAGCAATTGTTATCAGTATGTAACTCAAGTCTCTAGGATGTGATTACATCCTTAAGGCATGAAGAATTAGCAATGCTTTCAACAGTCTCCATGGGCTAGCTTAGGCCCTTGTGAGGGATCAACAGGGGTCACTATCTTGATTGTAATTCTCACATTACATTCCACAGGAAAGTCATCACCACATCCTTAGTTTTATAATTTACATTATTTATGTCAACAGTGAAGACTTATACTAATATTAACTGGAAAACTGTATACAGATGTGTCACCTAAAATGGTTAGCCCAGGGGTGTAAAAATGTGTCTTGGTTTCACTATTGACCCTGCAACAGCTGACAATTTGGCAGAAATCTATGTTATGCTAAGACTTTCTATTGCCCCTCCCTGTATTGTTTCATGGGAGGTTGCTTGAGGAATCATGATAGCAAAAATCATGCTTTTCAAGGTAAGTTATTAAAGCAATTGGAGACTACATGTGTAGCATTAGAAAGTAACTTGATACTCTCGATACTGTTATTTATGTATTTGTATATATATAGAGAGAGAATGGTGGGGATTCAAGCCTGGGTGAAAATTTCATGTACAACTGAAAAGTCTTTGTTTTCCTATATTTGAAATACATGCTTTTACTTATGGTGAAAGGTGTCACAAATTATCTTTGCACATTTTCAAGCAACTGACATAGATCTCTGAAATGTATCACAGCTACTCCTAATAAGCAAAGGAAAATCTGGTAAAATTGGCTCACAAGCATAGAGAAATAATTCGATGCTATTCACAATTTATAGTCTGTCTTTGCATAGTTCGGCCTTCTGCATTTGCTGGGTCTGTCTGTGGAAATGTCTTAATCTAATGGTCAACATGATATGTTTGTTCTGGGACACTGCTGAAAGCTGATGTGAGCATTTTGTTGCTGTGTTTTCCTGCTAATCACACCAGTGTTTGAATATTTCCTTGTTGCCAACTGTGCTTTGTTCCTCCTCGATCTATATAATCTGCCTAGTGTTTGTACATTGCCCTCTTACAATACACCAAAAAAGTAACGTTATAATATTTTAAGAACTCAATCCATTTCATATTAATATTAATTAGTATGAGAGAGAAATTTGATCTCAAGCCTCACATATTGGTACTCCAAGCTTACTTATTTCAGCTTTATTTGACTTAGTAGAATTAGTTAAATCTTCTATCTAAGTCAGAAGTTTACATCATGATCAAAGCTAAATTCCATTCAGTTTTCAGTAAAGTTATTACTGCATCACTTATATTGGAATGAGAGTGTTCAAAGCAGCAAGGAACTCCAAATATTAACAACAATATGTGAATGTTGCAAGGCAATCAAGAACACTATATTAATCATGTTGCATTCTTTCAGATCACCTCATTGCTCTACTCACACTGTATGGTATGTGAACTAGAAAAAAAAAAAAAAAGAAGACTTTTCAAAAGCTAAAAAGGAAAATACCTAGCATTTATTGAGTGCTTAATATATGTCAAGAAAAGGGGCCTCCCCGGTGGCGCAGCGGTTGAGCGCTGGGTTGCGGAGCTGCCCGCAGTCTATGCGGCGCCGATTCCATGCCCGGTTGCTCCCTGGCCACCAGAGGAGGGTCCCACAGGGCGCGCGGACCTTCCCTGCCGCCCGCTGCTCCCCTCGGCGGTGTACTTCGGTCCTTCTGCCTGCTCTGCTCCCCGCTCTGGCTCTGGTGGGTTCTCTCGCCCTCCCGTGCTTCTGACTGTACCCAGTGCTTGTATGTATAAACAAACAAACAAATAAATAAATAAATCTTTAAAAATATATATATATATGTCAAGAATGTTCTATGTGCTTTATATGGATTGAATCATTTAATTCTCACAATAATTCAATTAGTTGGTTTCAATTATTTTCTTCATTTTACTAATGAAGAAATTGAGCTCTGCAGGGTTAATTAATTTATTCAAAATGACAAGTAAAATAAGTGAATAGATGGATTTTGAACCCAGGCAATGTGACTCTAAAATCTAAAATCTTGACCACTGAGCTATGTTGTATTTCCGATATGTTCTAAAAATATAATATTAGCAGATACACTCACATAGATAGTGATTTGCATATTTTTAAATAAGAAATTTGGAGAAGTTCTTAGTTGCAAGAGTCTCCTTTGCACTATGAGATTTTCTGTTATCATTTGGAATTTAGCATGTATTCAACCTTATTTTATTTCTTTATCTTGCAGTATCCTGCCTCTTTGGTGATATCTTTTTCTTAGAATTTTCCTGTTATAGTTTAATCATATTCACTCTATAAGTTAGAAAGCTTATCCAAAATTTTATAGAAGTAGAAATACAAAGTCATAGTGAAGAGGTGGAATTCTGAATTTGGAAACACCAGCTTCAAATCTGCAATACTCAGTGATAATATAACTTCAAGCAAAGTTGTAGCTATTTTTTTTAAATTTCTAAATGTTTACTTTTGTACTTGTCAAAGTAGAAGGAATAATAGAATATTGTTAATATTAATATTTGAATGTTTAATGCATGAAGTTTTCATATTTAAGTGAGATGATACATATAAAACAGCACAGTACAGGGTGCAGAGAAAGTAAATTGTAACTATTATTTCTACTTTTGAGGTATGATGAGTTGAATGCCACACTTGTTTGTTTTTGTCTTCTGTTTGTGACTGTACAGTTGTCAAGCAAATAACTTTGAACATGAAATTGTTCAATTATTCTCAATCCAGTTTTAAAAGATCACATCAGTACAAAAATATATGCTTGTGATAGGAATTATAAAGATCCAAAGGAGAAAATATTATGGATTTTAAAGTTTGGGGTAGAGTTGGGAAAATATCCAAGATCTTCATCTTAACTAAATTTTTATCTAGAAAGGAGATTCTCTCCACGTATGATATAAAGTCTTTGTAGGAAATACAGGTTAAGGAGCTCATGCGCTTGGAAATTTTAGACACATGATGCTATAAGAAGCTATGAGAATAATTTAAAAAGAGCCTGCTCAATGAAGCATGTGATGAGAAAAGAAAAAAAGAATTTACTTTTTTCTAATTCACTTATGACTTTTTTCACTTTTTTGTACATCCCATCTTTTGCCCTAACACAGAAAGCAATGGATACACCAAAGATTAGCTTTGTTAAATACTGCTTTAGTGATCAACTTAAAAAAAAAAAAATCTCCTGTCCCTAGTGTCTCAATGTTCCTGGTGATTTACTTCCCAAGATGTCCACTTCATATTGTTTTTGCTGGATGGTTGGAATAGAGAACCCTTTCACTGTTGTTTGCTTCACTTGAGTTGAGATGGAATGGTTCCAGTTGTGTAAACAGCTCTTGGTGATCTTCCAACCTTCTTCCACTGCCCCATGGAGATGCAGTTGATTAAGCAGGGCACCATGTGGGCAGGTGCTGCACACAATCCCTCACAGTTCTACCATCCCCCTGGGGACCTGAGGTCTGATTCCATTCCTAGTGCTTTCATGGGTTCGGACAACTAATCATAATTTACTTTGAGGCGATTTGGGTCATACACACAAATTGTAGATAGAATGAACTTAATAGACTCTTTTTATTGTGTGCTTGGTCATTGCCAGTTCTCTTGAGAGGAAAGACTAATTGACTAATCACCTCATGCATTATATACTCAGATAGAGGCATCTGAAGATAAGATCAGTAAAGCACCTAACAGTTACTTTACAGTATTCAATTAACACACAGGTTTAGGTTCTTAATCTATTTGAACTTTATCAACTACAGCAGCTATTATATCTGATAGCATTTTTTTTTTAATTGATTGAAGTGATGTTGGTTTACATTGTTGTTTGTGTTTGGGGAGGAGAGGTTCCACCTCTTCATGAATTATTACCATAGTGCAACCTCCACCAAAGCACCCATTATCCCTGGTGCTCCATCCCCACTTTATACACTTTCTTTCCCTCCTCCCCTTCTGATTGGTGTTACTATTAAGTGGGATATAGAGAAATCTAACAAAGGGTCAGATACAATCAAACTGAAAAACTAAGGCTGTTTTTTTTGTTTGTTTGTTTCTTAATGCAAGGTAGGAAGAAAAGGATTTCCATGACAAAAGTAGCATTTCCCCATATCACTTCTCATGAAGGTGTTCGTTCATGATTAACTTCTTTTATATTTCTTTTAAAAATAGTAATTATATATTTTAAAGATATTTTGACATGTATTCTTAAAAGGATATTTTAGAAGAAATAATTTTTAAAATTTTAGTCTATATTTAGTGGAATATTATGAAAGAACTAATTAGATCTTTTAAATCTGCCCACATATTACAGAAAGAAAATGTGTGATATAAATATTTTTATAAACATAATTGTAACAACAAAAGAAACAGTCAAAATTACTTGGAGTACTTTAATATTTACTAACCAGGTTTAATCTATATCCAACATATTGCAAAATACATGATAAAAAAGAATAGATATTTCTTTTTAGTCTTTATATTTATGAATTTTAGCTCATTTTTCTTTTGCTGAAGTGGAGTACTCCTTCAGTTTTTTGGTTTAATTTTCTCTCACACTACTACTTTTTAAGGAAATATGAACTCTTAAATTGGAGAAAATGAGTATTATGCAATTTACTGCTTAATTAAATGTATAAGATATTTGGGCCTCCCTGGTTGTGCAAGGGGTTAGTCTCAGCACTAACCACTGCAGCAGGAGTTTAAACCCCCTCCAGGGAGAGTAACCCACATGGTACAGCAGACCTCTCCTGTCTTGCCTGCTGCTCCCCTCAGCAATGTATTTCAGTAGATCTGCCTGTTCTGGTCCCCACTCTCTCTGGTGAATCCTCTCACCCCCCACACCTCTGGCCTACACCCCAGTTCTTGTATGAATAAATAAATAAAATAAATCTTTAAAAAATGATATTTTAATGTACTCACATTAAAAGTAGATTTTTAACACTTTTGAGAATAGTACTTCTTAATTCCTTTGTTAACTATTAAAATTTTTTTTTTTTTTTTATATATAGATGCATGTTTTATTTATTTATTTATTAATACAAGCACTGGGAACAGTCAGAAGTGTGGGAGGGTGAGAGAATTCACCAGAGCCAGATCGGGGAGCAGAGCAGGCAGAAGGACCGAAGTACACTGCTGAGGGGAGCAGCGGGCGGCAGGAGAGCTCTGCGGCAGGAGAGGTCTGCGCGTCATGTGGGACCCTCCTCTGGTGGCCGGGGAGCAGCCGGGGATCGAACCGGCGCTGCAGAGGCCGCGGGCAGCTTCGCAACCCAGCGCTCAACTGCTGCGCCACCAGGGAGGCCCTTAACTATTAAAATTATAGTGAGATAACCAAACTCCTACTTCAGGTCGGTTAGTCAATTTCTAAAGAATGAGTCCCAGGTATGAATATTTAGGTGCTCCTCATATTATTCTAATATACAGCCAGATTTGAGACACACAACTTTGTAGAAATCAATACATGTTTATTTTATTAGGCATATTTCAAATTTTATCTTTATAGTTATCAAAAAAAGGATCAAATTAGTCAGTCTTGGGAACTCAAAACTTAATTCTGATTGCTTTATAAAAATATCTTCTAGAAAATTAGTATTGACTCCTTTAATTTCAGTAATGTGAAGGTTTTTTTAATTGTAAATTGGAGAAAACTACACAAAAACTGACTTTTGTTTTCATGTGCATGTCTATAAAAATTATTTAAAAGTTAATTCTCTTGTACATACTTTTCAGGTGAAGGAATAGAAATCTGTTGTTGATATCCAAAATTTTATTAGTATTTAAAACATTGGTTTAAATGTCAAAAATGTTTACATTAAATTTTTCTTATTTTTGTAAGTTGTACTTGAAGAGATTTACTTTAATTTCTTTTGGATTAGTAGTAAATGTTCCCAGATTTTATTTGATAGCATCTTCTAGAGAAGATAGAGTAAATCGGCACCTAAAGACTCTACTGACAAAATTGTTTAGTTTCCCCAATTACAAAAGATATATATTCCCTTTTATTTTATGGTTAAACTTTGCAGCAAAGAACAAGAGATAATTTCAGACGTTCATTCTCTGTGATACCCTAAAGCAAGAGTTGAAGAGAATATTATTAGAGATTTTCTTAAAGGTTGGGGGTCAACTTGTTTAGGAGGTTTTCTTAGAATTTCAGCCCTTTATGAATAAGACCATGTAGACCCTACACTCTAGCCCTAGTCTTACTCCAGGACATCTAACTGAATTTCTAAGTGCAACAAGTGGCAAGTCTTTCTTTTTCTTTTTTTTTCTTTCTTTCTTTCTTTCTTTCTTTCTTTCTTTCTTTCTTTCTTTCTTTCTTTCTTTCTTTCTTTCTTTCTTTCTTTCTTTCTTTCTTTCTTTCTTTCTTCTTTCTTTCTTTCTTTCTTTCTTTCTTTCTTTCTTTCTTTCTTTCTTTCTTTCTTTCTTTCTTTCTTTTTTTCCTTCAACTGAAGCTCTTCGACACAAATCTGTCTGAATTTATAGGATAAAATTGAGTCTTAATGGTGGGATGTGAGAGAGATAGAGGAGAGATTTTCCAAATGAGCATTTCCTATCACTTGTATTATTAGATAATGTGCTTCTTTAGGGAGTCAAGTTATTCTCTAATCCTGACTAAATCAGCAAAGCATAGCTAATAGAATAATGTGCTATTACTTAGAAATCTGACTGTATAATAACTTTGCATTTCAGAACCTAGAATTTAGGCTATAAAAGTGTTTTAACTTTAAATAATTAGTTTATTCCCATTGTGGAAATAGTGACAAAGGTCATTGTAGACAAAACATGGAATTTCTGGTAGGCTATACTTTTCATTATTTATGTTTGGTCCCTTTAATAGCAAAAAGCTTTTAAATAAAAACTGACTTCAGTCAGTTTGGCTACCAGAATAAAATAAATATCAAGTGTGTCTTTCTGGCAATCAAATAAAATACTTCAATAAAATAATCACTTTTTCATTCCTCCATTACAAAAATATTTGACTTTCAGTGAATATTTTTTTCTACCATCAAAGAGAGAATTTTATTTTTAAAAAAAGCTCCCAGGGATTGAAAAACTATTTTCATTCATTTCTTTAGAGTATTAGGACAAAATGAGAAGGGGTGTAGAAATGACCTTTGAAAGGGATCAGTTTCCTTTATAACAACACAGATACCTACAACATAGAAAATAAGACATGTTATTCAGTATATTTCATGGCCCAGCACGTGCTTGAATGACCCTTAACCATAGAAAGCATTAGAATTGACATAGTAAGGAATAAATACTTTTGAAAAGAGGTTGCTATTACCAATAAACCAAATAATTCTGATTTAAAGAAAATATACTCTCAGCAGTAAAGGTTTCAGTAAAACAAATCAGTTATATGTCTTCCTTTAGGAAAGACTTCTGAGTGCTTTGTTTGATTCAAGACTTCCTACTTATGTCTTTTTCATATATCAATAGAAATCTAGAAAGAAAAAGTAGATCTGACAAGGTTATGCAAATAAATCATTAGCCTATATACAGTCTAAGAGAAAAAGAAATAGTTATATGTCATATTTTGCAAACAGAATTGATATTTGCATACATACACAAACATAAACACATATGTCTGCATGTATACACAAGGATATATATGTATTTATTACTAATTTAGAAACAAGTATTTCATTTTTTGTTGCTATAGAAACAAACTCCCTCTTTTCTAGTGTTCAACTTTATACTCTTTTTTTTTTCCTCCCTTCATTTCCATTTTCACTTCAGAAAAAGAAATGCAAGTTAAGGCTACACAAAGATAAACAATACAATGCCTGTCTGAAGCACTTATTCAACCATTCTGTTTGTTTTCTTTTGTTTTGTATTACTTTCTAACTTGTTACAGAATTGGACTTTAAAATTATGAAATGTCAGTGTTCATAAATATGAAGGATTAGCTAGCTCCTTGACTATTTTGGGAAATACAATTTGTCTCTTCTTTTTTTAAGATTTATTTATTCATACAAGCACTGGGGTACAGTAGAGGCACGGGAGGGTGAGAGAATTCACCAGAGAGAGAGCAGGGAGCAGAAAAGGCAGAGGGACCAAAGACACTGCTGAGAGAAGCAGCAGGCAAGGCAGGAGAGTTATGCCATGCCATGTGGGTTTCTCCCTGGCCAGCCGGTAATCGAACCTGCGCTGCAGAGGCTGCAAATAGCTTCACAGCGCAGTGCTCAACCAGCTGCGCCAATGCAATTTGTCTCTTTATAGGGCAAGCTGTTGCCTTATAACTGTTCCACTTTATGACTAGTGCCTTTAGACCAGAACACCCCTTCTACATCAGTTGAAAGATTAGCATCTTCTTAGAAAAGCTAGTGTTTTTCTGAAAGAAGTAGTTATCAGTATAAAACTAAATTTCAGAAGGGCAAATAGAGACCATTCCATTTTGTTCAGCATCATATATTCAGCCTGGTACAATATATGACATAAGGAAGTATTTGATGAATATTTGCTAAATAAGAAATAAATGGAAGATTTAAAAAACTCACAGGAGAGTGATGATTTATATAATTTTACTTTTATTTTTCAATATATACCTTAGATATGATAGACATATTATTTTTGAACTTGTTATACTATTAAAGGTAGTATAACCATCTTGAAAATAGCAGTACATTTCTATTTCTTATTCAACCAAGTTAGTAAGATATGACTGTAATAAGAAAATGCAGCTTATAAATACCTTTGAGCATCATGGTAAAATTATCTGGTTATACTATTACTTTTGAGTTCTTGCTCTAAGATTTAAATTTATGTTTCTGTAATATTTTATTGTAGCTATGTAGATACTATTTCAGTATTAATTTTAAAATATTAAATTACAATTGTCTATAATTGTCTTATATCTAAATTTTACCTTACAATCGCTCTATCAGAATAAAAAGTCCACAATGTTTGTTAGTATGTCATTTCTATTAGTATGATCTGTGAAGTAAACTTCCTCTAGTAAACCTAACTACAACACACACACACACACATATATATGTATATAGTAAATTTCTTTTATTGGAAATCTTATTTTGTAATATTTACATTGTAATGTATCATTCAAGAAAGAAAATTCTGTTGTAATTTGATTGATCTCTGGGCTTGAATACACTGGCTAAGTACCTTTTTCTGTGAGTCTTTGTAACTAGAGAAAAAAGACCTGACTATATAATCAGTCCCATTAGACCTTAATTTCCAAATTAGCCTCTGGAACTCTAACTTCTGCTTAGAGATTTTAAGATTTTAGTTTGGTAATTTTGGCTGACATTCTATATGAGTGCTACAAAAAAAAAAAAAAAAAATCATGTTTCCTAAATCCTTCTTTGGAGACCACCAAGCTCGAGTTTGCTTACAACTTAGTCCCAATAGAAGTAAATAACTGCGTGCTAAGATTTGAGTTTTTTTTGGAGCTCACAGTTCTCATATGTTTCTGGTTTATGTAACCACCCATGTTATTAGAAATAGTGAAATACAAGGTTAAAATACCCAGAAGTGATGAGAATTATAGTCATAATAGAATCATGATATTTTTAGGAACATGTGACAATTCAATGGCAAATGCAGAATTTTAATAAGTTATACCTCACATACCGTGAGTGGTACCGTGACTATCATAGTACATCAGACTATTTTGAAAATGTTTACAGTAACTTTTCATTGCTATCAAATTTTGTATTGCTATCTAAAATTCTGCATTAAACTTGGAAATGCATTCTGTTCTACATTTCACAGTAGATTTGTCTACATAAATGGAAACACTAGGTGGATAGAATATGTAGTGAATTCATTTCTTTGATACTTTTCATTTTTCTGCCTGTGTCTTATTTAGTTTAGTAAGAAACCCATAAAATATCAAACATGCAATTAGGTCTGACACACCTCTCTCCTTTTTTCCACAGCAAGACTATTTCTTTGTTTGCTAATGTGTTACCTTAACCATCAGTAGAACAAGAGACCTTCAAATACTTGCCCTGAGTTTGTTGGTAATTTGTCTATTGAAGCTAAACATTACCTTATCTGTGAAATGTTTATTAAAAGTTACTAGAATCAACTTGTTTCTTCATGCAGATATTGAAGAAAAGACTTCCATTTTGTCACTCTAAAAATTATCAGTTTGATTTTTTTGCTATCTTGTTTTTGCTATTTAGGAATTTGCATATTGAATAGGAACTCAAAATCTCATTGTCAAAAATTAAGGATCTAAAAATAATATTTGACACTTTGAATAGGAAGAGGTACACCAGATTATGTAATACAAAGCTCTGAATTTTGAAGTTAAGAAACTAATGCATAGTTAAGACGATTTTTTTTTTTTTTTTTTTTTTTTGTGGGACCCTTGCCGGTGGCCTTGCCGGTGGCCGGGATCAAACTGGCGCTGCAGAGGCTGCGGGCAGCCTCGCAACCCAGCGCTCAACCCCTGTGCCACCAGGGGAGGCCTGGTAAGATGATTTTAAATGACTTGCCTAAGATGACATTTTGGGACGTATCAGAGAGAAAACTAAGATCCAATTCTTAGGACTCCGCCTCAGTGTGTTTTCACTTCGCCATGTTACTTTCGCTTCATGTTATTGTATTACATTCGTCTTACAGGTACTGTGTCATAGATTACAAAATACAAAAGACTATTCAGTGAATCATTTCCTCTTTCAATTCTATTGTAAAATTCAAGATGTAAAAGTGCTAGAACCTTGACATAAACTGCCCTGAACGGGACTTGATAATATCTTAGCCTTGACCTTACATCTCTTCATTGTACAGACTTCCAAAGAGCTTATTCTCTCTCATCTCAGTATTATCAGCAACATACATAATTATCCTATTTCTTAGTGATAGAAATTCTTGACCAAATTTCTCCATAGTTTAGGATATGAAATATCAACAACAGAATTCTCTCTTGTCCTTTTACTTAGGTAATTTTACAAAATTACACTTGTTCCATTTTTTATAAAATAGAACTCCATTTTATTTTCACTGCCTCTTATCTTTTTTAAATCACTGCTGAAGTAAATACCTACTTAAAATATGAAAGGTCCAGTAATGTTTTTACCAACTGTTCTGGAAATCTTTTTCTAAAGTTGCTTATCTTTGCGAACTGTTGTTTTCTAGCAAAGGTTAATGGTGCCAATTTGAACAGGGAGCAGAGCAAAATTATTTTCCTTCCCTGAGGATAAGTATAAAAGGAGCCTAGAGAGATCTATGAAAGCTGTCTATAGACTTGAGCAGCACAATTGATTGATGGGAGCAAGGTTGTTGGCCATTGTAGAACATTCGGAAAACAAAGAAGTGTATATTGACCTTCAGTTAATGGTTGTCAGCAAGAGTTCTTGTTTTAATCCCACTCCTGTACCTCCAGAACAATAGTACTGCTATTCTTTGCTAACCTATTCTTTTGAACTATTGTAATATTCAACCCTTTAAGACTGATTCTAACTACCAAAGGACTTAAAAATAAAGTTTTTTTCTTTGCATAAAATCTGAAAAGGACAATGGTATTTAAATATAATCAGGAAATAAATATGATATTTATATAACTAAGAGATATTTTTTATATGAAGTAGTCTTACATTTTTAGGTGGTATTATAGTTAACAATGTACTAGAAAAAATAGAGCTATTCTTTGTGTTTCTCATTTTCAAAATTTAGATATTTGATATATGCTAACCCCAAACTAGGAATTAGACGGGCATGAGCAAGTTACATAAACCAAACCATTTCTGTTTAACAATTAACAACATACATCATATTTTATACCTTCAGAGTTTATTGGGGGTGAAGTCTCCTCTTAAAAAACTTACCATCTTGCTTTGATTTATTCTTTGTCTACTCATTCAAATAACATTTATACATGATTCACAAAAGCCAGACACTATGTCAAAAAAATAACAAATCTATATTTCTAGTCTTGACTTTTGTCTTAAACACCAAGTGAGAAATTTCAAGATATTTCCTTCATAATGCCACATTACCTTCCTTCTGGTTTCCTGATTTCAGTAATGATACTACCCTTAACTTTTCTAACCATCCAGACTTTACTTCAGAATCATCTATAATTTCTGAACTTCTTTCTTCTCCCATAGTCACTTAGTAGAAAAGTTCTGTTATTTTTACACTCAAAATATTTCTGTTCTCAATTACTATGGCCTTATTCAGTCTTCATTCCTAGATTTCTTCATTGATGTCCTTGATGCCACTCTCCCCTTATTCTCCTGGCATCCTTGAATCATGTCTTACCTAAACAGATTCAACAATTTCATAGCACCTATAATTTTTCTTTGCTTGAACAAACAA